>NW_006399969.1:232520-264791 GCF_000299155.1 Elephantulus edwardii
CAAAGAGATATATATTTGATAAAACAGAATCATTCTGAAAAAAAAAAAACCAAAAAACAAAACCCAAAACAAACAACCAGCTATCTGATCTGAGAGGCACATAGCAATAAAGGAAACAAGATGAAAAGGACTGAATTAATGACAAAGGCCATCACTCTTAAAAAGCTAGATCAAAGACTGGATCTGTTCTGGGATATTTTTATACTTTTAGAAATACACATTTAATAGCTATATAACAAAAATTTATTACTGAAATTCCCTCAGGAAATTGGCATTTCAAATATGATACTTGCTAGCACTAACTCTTTTTTCCAAACAGAATAATTCTTTTTAAAACAATTGCAATTTAATATCATGCAATTTAAAGTGCAATGATTCTTAAAAATCCATATTAGAGCAAAACAAAGTATCATGGTATAATAATTTCAAAAGAATAACTATTCAGATATATTATTAAAAATAAAAGATAGAGGAGCATATACTCTTGTATTTGTGGATACTTTCTCCCCAAAATGAAACCCAATATAAACAAATATGGGAACATGTGCGTCTATTTTCAGAAGATACTTTTATCTAACATATGAAGTAGTGGGAAGGGGAGGGGAGACTCTCATGATTCTGCAACTCTTTGAAAGGACACAATATTTTGAAAAGACTGTTTAGGCACGTACCTCTTCCATATACTTCAATTCCTGAATGAAAAACGCCAATTCCAATGGACGAGGTGTATTCATTCATCCAGTACTAAGGGGAAAGAAAAAGAGACAGAGAAAGAAAGGATTCAGAAGATATAGTCATATAACTTAGCTCCTTTTAAGAGGTTTGTGTTGCCTTTTAGCTATTTCCAAACCCATTTCTTGGCATTTTTTCAGTGTAACTCTGAAACGCCACAATAATGGTTCCCTGGGTCCTTTCTGATTTTGTTTGTGCCATACTCCATTACAGAATGCCCTTTTTGGTCAAGAGGAATAGCTCAATTAACATATAAACACGTTAAGGGTTAAAGTCCAAAAAAATAAAACCCAAGAAATAGGCCAAATGTTGGAAAAACAACTGATTACTGATTATGTCCAAAGTCTGATAATACCAATATTGTTGTTATTATGTGCCGTCAAGACACCTGCGACCACAGCAAGCCTATGTATAACAGTTCTGAAGCCTGCCCTGTCCTGAGCTAGTCTCACAGACTCTGACATCTACCCCCATTTCCCCAGTTGTATCAACCCATCTCCTCTGGGGTCTTCCTTTCCTGCACTGTCCCTTCACCCTTCTGAGCATGATGTTCTTCTCCAAGGACTGGTCCCTCCTGGCCATGAGCCCTAAGAATGTGAGACAGAGCTTCAAAACCCTAGCTTCCAAGAAGAAACTTGGGTTTTATCCTCTCCGAGACAGACCTATATAACAGTGATGCACAAAAAGGAGAATAATTCTATTACTCTTTGGAAAAGGTGGTATGTGATGTGGTTCTTCAAGAACAAATGGATATCCCCCTGACAGAAAAAGGATTTTGGATGGTGGGGAAGTGGAGGGTACCAAGCAAAGGGAAGATACACTGGCAATGTGAAATGAAATTACAGAACATGATTGAAAAGAGGTAAAAGGATATACTGGAGAGAATTAAAATGGAGAAAGCTAGTTCAAAAACACATAAGATTTCTCCTAAATTAGAAATTTCTTTACTTTCCCTAGGTCTATTCAAATGTTAACCTCGGCTCTGGACCCCTAACAGTTTTTCTAGGGTTCAAATTTCCCCAGGCCTAGGATAATGCATATGCTCTGCACAGCTGGAAACAGCAAAAATGAACAAGTCACTTCTTCTCTCAAAAATTACAAGAAAAATTTAAACATTAAACACAAAAATCTGAAAAGAAAGGACTGCCCTACTTTCATTTAAAAAACTTTCAAAACAAGAGTTCAGCAGGAAACAACAAATGCTGGCAAGGTTGTGGAGAGACTGGAACTCTCATTAACACGTTGCCGCACACTTAATTGATGCCTGTGCTTAGAAACACATTTTTTTTTGGTCGTCATTTGCGGCAACGGGTTAACTGCCGGTGGGCATGTAAAATGGTAAAATCACTATGGAGGGCAGTCGAGTGCTTTTTAAAAAAGTTGGAAATAGAAAAACCATTTGACCCAGCCATCCCATTACTGAGAATAACCCTAAAGAAGTCATAGCTATGACTCAAACAGATGTAATTATTCACAACAGCAAAAGGATGGAAATGGTTCAAGTCCATCAACAAATGAATGGACTGAGAAGCTGCAAAACAATGAACTTATAAAACTCTACAGAACACAGGTGGATCTGGAAGACAAGCTGAGTGAAATATCTGTCACAAAATGACAAAGACTGCATAACAATGCTATTAAAAAAATAGGATGTGGGGAAGTGGGGGAAAATGGATAGTGGCCACAGCACTGGAACTGGTGAAAGGAAGGACAACTTGAAAGGAATTAGATATTATTTGTATGACAATCATGCGGAACAAGACAAGCATTACAAAGAGAATTAGGGGAGGGAGGAAATAAATGTATGAATAAATGAAAAAGCATTCTCTTTGTAAACTTTCACTAAAATCACAATAAAAAAATACTATTACTAATTTAAAAAATAAAATAAAACTGCCAAGTATGGTACTGTTGCAGCAACACATCAATCACAAGAACAGAAATACTGGAACACAGCCTTGCACATATACAAATTAGTGCACGATAAACGTGGTATCTAAAAAGAATATGTAAAGGGCAATTAATACATGATAAACACGGCATTTAAGAGAAATAGGTAAAGAGTAAACTATTAAGATATGCTGACAAACTCAATTATGCACAAAGTTCCATCCATCTGAAAAATGTCAATGTGTCTCTAAAAAGAAACACATACTAGAGGAAATAATATAGATCAAAGACCAAACTAGGCAAAACAAAATCTAGAATTTACAGAGAGAAGCATCAACGGATAAGTATTTCTAAGTGTTTACTGCCTAAAACTATATACTGCTGTTGCAGTGTTGTGGACGGGGCTCTGATGGCCATTTCTGGAGGGAGCACTGCCAGTAACCCAAAGCCATGCCTCTGTGGTTGTTCAAATCCACCAAGAGCTCAGCAGGAGCAAGAGAGGCAGGCTCCTCCCATGTGATTTACAGCCTCAAAAACACACCAGAGGGTCGGCTCTGGTCTGTTCCAGCTTGCTGGCAATGACTTTTCCAGCTCACTAGCAAGGACATGGTTTTGTTTTTTAAATTTTTGGTTGTTTTTTAATAGAGGCCAGAGTAGAACTCCCACACTGGGCTTCCAAAGGTGCAATCTCTTCAGAATCTGGTATTTTCTTCCAAAGAACTGTCAATGTATTTGAACTGTCAACCTAAATACTTAACCACTGTGCCCCAAGGCTTCTTGTACAAAGATCTCCAAATGAGATTAAGAAATCAGCCAACACAAGCAAAGAAAATCTGTAGTGCTCCTCACAAAGGTTAGAATAGACTGGGCTTTCAGTACTGTGATACAGCCACCCAATGGCTTTATCATGGAAAGGTGGATGTGCTCTCTACTGACAGGAAATAATTTCCAGGATATATTTAGTGAACCAAAAAAAGCAAGATATAGTAAGGTAACACGTACAGTTATGCTATGGATAGAATTCTGTGTCCCCTTCTCTACCCCAATATGTTATAAATTATAATCTGTAGAAGCTCTGGTGGTCTAGTGGTAAGAAGTTGCATTGTCAACCCTAAGACATGTGGTTCACATTCATCAGCTGCTCAGGAGACAGAAGGGTAAATCTCCACCCAGGCAACTGAAAAGCCTTTGAAAACCAGCTCTAGGGGTCACTATGAGTTGGCTGGACTCAAAGGAACACAAACAACAGACAGCTATAATAACCTCATCTGGGAATAGATTTTGTTAACTAGTGTAGGGTGTGTCTTAATCTCTTTTAAGATATAAACTCACTTACTTGCTCACTGCTGACTGGTGAGTTGGAACTGATCCTCTTAGCAGATTTTCTGAGGCTGTAAATCACACAGAAGACTACCTCCCCAGCAAGGAGCAGCTGGGAGATTTGAACTGCCCGAGGTGCCACCTCTAGGTTGGGAGTTCAATTCCCTACAGACTATACACCTGAGCTCCTTCCAAGGGCACAGCACCTCCAATTCAAGTATTCTGCTCAGCTTCAAAATCAGAAACAACTGTTTCAGGCTGTTTGGCCCAGGACTATGAGATATAAAAGAGGGATGTTAAACAAGAAAGGAAGGAGGCTGGGGTGAGTAAATGCTATGCCACAGGAAGATCACTAAGGAATGAGCAATGGACAAAATTGTCCCCAGGGCTCTGAATTAGGACTCTGAAACTCCTAAACATGAGACCAAGGAGCTCTGATGGCCTTGTGGCGAGAAGCTGGGCTGCAATCCCAACGGCATGTGGTTTGAATCTACCAGCTGCTCCGCAGGAGGAGGAAAGGCAATCTCCTCTCACACAATTAACTGCCTCTGAATACCCACTGGAGGGTCAGCTGTGGATCATTTTCGACTCACTGGCACACAACAACAAATCACTGAGATCACCAGTTATGTGTCAGTTTGCTGTACTGGGTGCCCGTATGCTGCTGTGATACTAGAAACAGTGCCACCAGCATTGCCAGTACCATCAGGGTCACCCATGGTGGAAAGGCTTCAGCAAAACTTCCAGACTAAGGCAGACTGAGAAGCAGGACAAGCCATCACTTCTAATAAACTAGACCCTTGAGAATACTAATACTGGAGATCTGTTCTGGACAGCGAAGGAGGAGGAGTTCCTAGGTTAGACCCCTCAAAGCTGAGTGAAAGCTCTTAGCAGTGAAGAACTTTCCTCTGCTGATGTGGTAAGACTTGACATGAGGAGAAACAGCTGTAAACAATTAATGATAATAATGGGAACTTAAAAAAATGAAATGGAACTTTTTGAAGACTGAGATTCTAGGCACTGGTAAACTGATATGGACTGGCACTGGCCATTTTTAATCAGATAATCATGTCATCTGCTGTGCCAGGACTGATTACAAGTTGAAGAGGAAAAGTGTTACATTCACTATAAAAAAAACAAACATTTAAATATATATGCTGAACTACAAAGCTATCAGTGAACCATACCCATTCAAAGAAGACCTGTTAACACAAATATATTTATGTAAATAATAATTTAAATAGTTCATACATATACATCAACCACCAAAGCCAAAGATGAAGAAATTGAGGATTTTTACTGAATGCTGCAGTCTAAAGTTGAGTGACCATGTAGTCAAGAGGCATTACTAGCAATTGTTTATTCCATGGCCTCCTGAACTCACTTCTTCGGGTGGTAGTTCCATTTCGTTTGTATTTGTGTTTTCACTGGGTGCTGGTTCCCAGCCTCAAGAACTGGACAGGAAAGGCTTTACACAGCCACTGTGTAACTGTGAATTTGTGACACTGGGATTCTCTTCCAGTGGGTCTTCTGGGCTAAGCTCCAAGATTGGGAAGGATGGTATTCGGGGACCCAGTCCTCTATCTCATTTTGGAGTAAGGACTTCCTATCTTTGCGAGGACTTTCATGTCTGTTCAGCTGCCTTATAATTTGAGCTTCAGTTTATTTGGCTGTAATTTGGGTTGGTATCTTCTTGAGCTACTGTGAACATTAAAAGATATACTATATTTGAAAAAAAAAGTGCATTACTAATAACTGGTGACTAGAATGCAAGAGTTGGAAAGGATGGCCTTGGGGACAGAGATGAGGCTGGTGACTGAGTGACTAAACTTTGATCAATGATCTTTTTAAAAAATAAAACTGCACCCAACAATTACTCACATGAAAGCTCACACTGAAACTGAAGAAAATGAAGACAAATCCATGAAAGCCAAAATATGATGACCTTGAATCAATCTCACTTGAATTGAAAAACTATCTCAAGTTTAAGTTTGATGCTCTGGACTCTAATGACCCAAGACCAGACTGTTAACTGTGGGGAGATAGCAAAGATACCAACCATTAAAATAGCAAAAAAGGTCATTACAAAGACAGAGGAGAAAGACAAGACCAAAATGGATGTCAGAAAATACAATTTGCTCTTCAATGAAAAGTAGCTTAAATGAAGAGATGAAATAATAATGTAAGACAGATGAGCAGAAGATTTCAAAGAGCAGCTTGAGAAAATAAAAAAAAAAAAAGGAGAGAAAACAAAACATAACAGTGTAATGTACAAAAACCAGGAGTTAAAAACCAAAGGGAAGAACATGTTCAAATGTTTCAAGCTGAAAAAAGCAAAAGAACAAACATGAAAAATGAAAACTCTGAGTTGCAACACTAACGGATTCTGTGAGCAAATCTTGAATGATGCAAGAAACTACCAAAAGACTGGGAGGAATACACAGAGTCACTGAACCATTAAGGTCGTATATGATCAAGAACCAATGGTAATGAAGGGATAAGTCCAAGTCCTACCGAGAGCATTAGCAAAATATAAGGTTCCAAGAATTTATGGAATATCAATTGATACTTTCCAGCAAACAGATGCAATCCTGGACGTCAATGGAAAGAAATATGGAAGATCCAATTTCCTGGTTAAATGACAGGAAGAGATTCATTTTGGTTTCCATTGGGTGGAAAAAAGTGACCCAACAGAGTACAGAAATATTGAAATAAATCATTAACATCACAAATAATATCACAGTAAAATCTTAAAAGATAAATGCTAGAACAGTACCTTGACAAGGAATTACTAGGCATTCAAGCTGGATTTGGAAGGAAGCATGAAATGGGAGATAACACTGCTGGTGTCAGATGGATTTTGGCTGAAAACAGAGAATACCAGAAAGATGCTTACATGTGTTTAACTGGCCATATGCAAAGGCGTTTTATGTACAGATCATAACAAATTATGGATGGCACTAAAAAGAATAGGAATTCAAGAGCACATAATCGTGCTCATGCAAAACCGGTAAACAGACCGAGAAACAGTCATTCAAACTGAAATCAAGAAAGGTGTGCATCAGGGTTGTATCATTTCTCCAAACCTATTCAAGCCATATGCTGAGCAAATCACAAGCTGGACCGACTATATGACTATGAGAGTCCGCGTGAATGAGTGTGTGAGCGCCTTGTGGAGTTAGTACCATCGGGACTAGATGGAGGCTTAGAGCCAAGCTGCCACCACAAAAGCATGTGGCTGGAAATCTACCAGAAGCTCCAGGGAAGGAGGAGCGCAAATGCCTTTTGTGTGACTTAGTGCCTCTGAGAACCCACTGGAGGGTCAGCCATTGGTCGACTACAACTGAATGATACCTAACAAAAGCAAGGGGCTTCCTAAACTGGCAAAGCCACTCACAAGTGGCATTTCTGTACAGTTGCATTAGATAATTAATGAAATATTCACGTATGCATTGTTTATCACCCAAGATATAACCTGTGGCACAGGCATCAGGGTATCTGGATACTGTGGGAACAACACAATAATAACATACAGGAAGTCTGTACTATCTGTTAAATCCTTGCAGAGTCTATTAAAATCTTAAAGATATTTGCCAAGACTGAGAACTGTATCCACTGCACACAGGGAGCTTACATTGGCAGCTAAATGGAGGAGTCTTTGAAAGGCTGGGGAGTGTCAGGTGGTACGGAGAGGCATCTGTGAGTAATGGCAGTACAGTACAGTACAGTACAGGGAGTGTGACTGGTAGCAGTGGTTCGGGCTGATCCTGCCCTGCTGGTGCAGCCACTTATTGACCATGGACAGCCTAGGGCTGGAGGATAAGCACTAAGGTCTAGCTGGGGCAGAGCAGCCACCGCAGGGACAGAGGGGCAACCCAGGTGTGTGTGGGGCCACAGCAGGAATGGAGGGGCCTGGCAGGCACAGAGGGGCCATCCCAGGTCACAAGGGTCACAGCAGGCAGCACTTGGCACCAGGAGGGTAAGGCTGTGTGCAGAAGAAAAGGAGGCTGCAGGGATTGGTATGTGTTGTGGAGCTTGTTCTTCATTCTGGAATTCAGTGTCTCTAAAACTTTTATAGTCAAACAATAGAAAAAGATAGCTTTCCCATTAAAGACATCACTACTACTTGTGACCACTAGAGTACAACCGCTCTGAAAGGCCATGTGGTGTTTCTTAAAAAAACTGAACACAGAAACTCCGTATGACTCTGCTATTCCACTGCTTGGAATATATCCCAAGGAAATTAGAACTGTGACATAAATGGAATTATGCACATCAATGTTCATGGTAAGAAAATGGAAACAGCTCAAATGTCCAATCACAAAGGAATGAATTGAAAAACTGTGGTATATTCACACAATAGAATACTACGCAACATTCAGGAGCAACGATTTTGAAAAATACAACATAAACTGAAAGAGACTGGAGAGCATTATGCTGAGTGAACGAATTCAGTCTCATAAGGAAAAATACTGCATAAGACCATATTTGTAAAAAACAGAAGGGTAAATGCATAGTTAAAAATGAGGAAAGGAGTATGCCAGGGATGTATCATATCTCCATACCTTTTCAATCTATACATGAAATAGATCATGTGGGAGACTGGACTCTATGAGGGGGAACGTGGCATGAGGAGTGGAGGAAGACTTATCAACAGCCTGCATTATGCAGATGACACAACCTTGCTTGCCAAAACTGAGGAGGATCTGAGGCATTTGTTGTAGAAGGTCTTGGTCTGCAGCCTTAAATATGGATTGAAGCTCAACTCAAGAAAACAAAGATTCTCACCACTGGGCCAATTGGCAGCATCATGATAGATGGTGAAGAGACTGAGAATGTAAACAGCTTCAGATGCTTGGTTCCACAATCAACTCTTGGTACCAACAGCCAAGAAATCAAAAGATGAATTACATTGGGAAAATCTGCTGTCAGAGGCCTCTCCAGAGTACTGAAGAGCAATGATGTCACTATACAGACTAAGGTGTGCCTGTTGTAGGCCATGGTCTTCACAACTACTTGCTATGCATCAGAGAACTGGACAACAACTAAAGAAGATAGAAGAATTGATGCCTTTGAGTTATGGAACTGGAGAAGAATACTGAATATACCATGGACTGTAAAAAGAACAAACAGGTTTGTCCTGGAGAGGTGAAACCAGGCTCCTCCTTAGAGGCAAGGATTCTGAAGCTCTGTCTGACATACACTGGGCATATTGTCAGGAAGGACCCGTTTTGGAAAGGGACATTATGCTTGGAAGGATGGAGAGAGAGCACAAGAAAGGAAGACCTGGGATGGGAGGGACTGACTCAGTGACTGGGGTAATGGGGGTACATGTGTCAGAGACAATGAGGTTGGCTCAAGATAGAACAGGGTTCAGAGCTGTTGTACACAGGATTGCTATGAATTAAAAATGATTTGATGGCACGTAACAACGACAACTAGTAGCAGTGCATTGGGATCCACAGGGAGAAATGGGTGGGAGGAGTGAAGGTGGGCAAGAGGGAAATCACAAGATCACACAATTGGGTGGGGGTTCGGGGGTGTAAAGGGAATGGGAAGATCCAGCAGGGACCTGAAAAAACAGGGTAATGGCATAGTTCAATGGTGATTACTTTTATAAAACACAATGTGAATGAAGGAAAAGTGTCAAACACCATGTATACAAATTCTATATGCAAACAAATATAAAATAATTGTTTTTAAAAAGATACGTGTGGTTGGATGTTATCCAAAATAGGTATTAAATGATACACCCCTGTAATAAGCATGTAAGTTTTGTTATGATGCATACTGGTATTATGTACATATTTATGTATGCTATTGGTAGGTGCTATGGAGTGGTGTACAACTCACAGTGACCCTATGAACAACAGATCTGAACCCTGTCCTATCCTGCACCATCCTTATCATCCCGGATACACTTGAGCCCACTGCTGCAGGCATTTTATCAATTCATCTTGCTGGGGTTCTTCCTCTCCTTCGCTGTCCCTCCAGTTTTCCAAGCATGATATCCCTCTCTAAGCAACAAGTCCGAAGGATGTGAGACGAGGCTTTGCCATCCTTGCCTCTAAGGAGCACCCTGGCTGCACTTTCTCGAAGAGATATCTGTTTGGTCTTTTGGCAATTCATGGGATATTCAGTATTCTTTTCCAACCTCACAGCTCAAAGGCATCGGTTCTTCTCCTGTCATCCTTGTTCACTGTGTAACTTTCAAATGCATAGCACGTGACTTGAAAGAGAAATATTGGTAGCTCTCATATAAAAATTCTCAATCATCAGAGAATTATTATATGGGAGTACTTTTATTTTTCTGAATCTGTATCTTATAACAGCTGCTAGTAAACTATACCTGCAGACCAAATGTTGTTGTTATTGTTAAGTGCTGTAGAGTCATTTGCGACTCATAGCGACCCTATGTACAACAGCCCTAAACCCTGCTCTATCCTGTGCCAATCGCACTGCCTCTGACACTCCCATCCCAATTACCCCAGTCACTGAATCAATCCACCTCATAGAGGGTCTTCCTCTCCTGTGCTGTCCCTCCTTGCAACATGTCCAAAGTATGTCAGATGAAGCCCCAGAATCCTTGCCTCCAAGGAGCAGCCTGGTTTAACCCTTTCCAGGATGAACCTGTTCGTTTTCTTAGCAGTCCATGGTATATACAATACTCTTCTCCAACACCACAGCTCAAAGGCATCAATTCTCCTTCTATCCTCCCTAGTGATTGTCCAGCTCTCTGACTCATAGCAAGTGATTGCAAAGACCATGTCCTGTATCAGAGGCACCTTAGTCTCCAGAGTGACACCACTGCTCTTCAGTACTTTGGAAAGGTCCCTAACAGCAGACTTTCCCATTGTAATACATCTTTTAATTTCCTGGCTGCTGGTACCAAGAGTGTTGATTGTGGACCCAAGCAAACTAAAGCTGTTAATAATCTCAATCTCTTCGCCACCCATCCTGATGCTACCAACTGGCACAGTGGTGAGAATCTTTGTCTTCTTGATACTGAGTCTCAATCCACATTGAAGGCGGCAGTCCTTGACCTTCTGTAGCAAGCACTTCAGACCAAAAAGGGTATGCAATTTGTCTTTGCAAACAAAAGTTTACAGAAGTGTTGTCATGGCCATTTGCTTACTGTGTACATTGCTTTCACATTAGAATGGTAAAGTTGAGTGGTTTTGACAGAGATCTAAAATATTTACTATCTGGCCATTTATATAAACAGTTTGTGTAAGATCTTTAGTCTTATGCAAATTATTCATACACATAATGCCTTATTAAATCAATTATACTTGATCAATGCTTTTTATCAAACACCTCCTCAATGCTCTCTGCACCTCTCCTATTCTTTCACCACACTCACCCACCCACATATCTGCAAATATGTATTTGGGGGTGAGAGAGGACTAAGAAGAAATGAGATGCTTGTGATGCAGTGACTACTTACAAGAGTAAGTGATGAGGCAGGAGGGAGAATTCCTGAGAAGAGTTTTTATATACAGTTTTGATATACAAACTATGTAAATGTTTTCAATAGTCAAGGTTAAAATATTCAAGGAGAAAAGCATTACCTCAATATGGAAACAAAACCAAATTGACCTAGTGTAGCAAATGGATGACAGAACTACATAGATAAAGGGAAACGGGAAGGAACTTTTTGTAGACAAGATTCTGCATCTGGCTCTTTAGTGGGATACAGGCTAAGAATGAAAGGAAATGCAGAGAACTCCTCAACTTAGCTGGTCATTCATAGCAGTGTTGGTACAGTAATGTTAGAACTATCCTCTATGTGTTTCAGGACAGAGCAAATAAACATGTGTACTTGATTTTGTGAGGGGTCAGAGGTGTTAAAATGTTGAGACACCAGTATGAGCAGGCAAAGGTGAGCCGGAACCCTGTGGTGGATTTTAACGTATGGTTGTCATGTTTTGTTTTTTTTTTGCTTGATTGTTTTTAAAATACAGAGCTCTTTTTCACAGAAATCGAGGCCTGACCATGTAACTGGTCATACCTTGGTTTCTCAGCATTATTCTTTAGCAAAAAGGGGCAGAATTCCATAGAGAAATGGCTGATTTCAGATTGGAGCAGAAAAAGAACAAAGTGTTCTGACTCTTGAGTGTCAACTATTTCATCTTACTTGGATCCATAATCAAAACTTATTACCAGCAGTCAGGAAATCAGGAGACAGAGTGTACTGGGGAAGCCTGCAGTCAGGGACCTCTCCAAATTACTGAGGAGCAGCTATGATGTTGGTTTGAGGACTGAGGTACACCTGATTCAAGTCATGGTCTTTCTGATCACTTGGTATGCATCTGCAAGCAGGATATGCCAGAACAACAACTGGTATCTTTGAGCTGTGGTGTTGGAGAAGAGTACTGAGCATGCCATGGACTGCCAAAGCAATAAACAAGTATGTCTTGGAGAAACCACAGGCAGAGAGCCCCTTGGAGGCAAAGACGATAAAGCCTCACCTCACATACGCTGCTAGGAGGGAAGGACAGCATGGTTGGAAAGGTGGAGGGTTGGTGAAAAGGAGGCAGCCACTCACTGAGACGGACTGACACAATGACTGCGGCCACAGGCTCAAGTGTGCCGGGGATCACAAGGATGGCACAGGATAGGCCAGGGTTCAGATCTGTTGTTCTCAGGGTCGCTAGGGGTCATTCTTGATGGCATCATCTAACACCACCACCACCACATTAGATGATAAAATATCAGTTTAAAATTTCTTGGATGTAATAACAGCACTACAGTGGTGGTTGTTCTGTACCTTTGAGTGGACTACAACTCACAGCACCCCTATGAACAACAGCTCTAAACCATGCCCTATCCTGAGCCATCCTCATCACTTCTGCCATGTTCAAGCCCACTGTTTCACTCATCGTATCAATACATCTCCTTAAGGGTTGCCCTCTCTCTGCTGACTTTTCCCATCATATATTTTTTTTCAAGAACAACGCCTCCTGAAAGTATGGCCGGAAGTATGTAACACAAAGTTAGGCCTTCAAAAATGCTAGGAATAACAGAAGAACACTGTTGGATATAGTGGTGGTAGATGAAACCCTTGGCCTGGAAGGCACTCAGAAAATGAGGATAAATACCTTTAAACAACCATTAATAACAGGAAGATGGAATGTAAGTAGTATGAATCTAGGAAAATTGGAAGTTGTTGACATGGAATGATGAAGATTGACACCCTAGCATTAATGAGCTGAGATGGCACTGGAATTGACCATTATGAATTAGACAATCATACAATCTATTAATGCCAGGAACAGCATTCCTAGTCACAAAGAACATTTCAAGATCAGTGCCACAGCATGATGCTGTGACTGATAGGATGCTACCCATGAGCACAAAGGAAAGATCTGTTAATAAAACTATTCTTCCTACAGGCACAAACCACTAAAGCCAAAGATGATTAAGAAATGAAAGCTTCCTAACAACCTTTACAGTCTGAAATTAACTGAACATGTAGTCAAGATGCCTTAATAATACTGGTGACTGGGATACAAACGTTGGAAACACAGTACAATGAGTGGTAGTTGGAAATTATGGTTTTGGGGATGAAAATGAGGCTGGAGATCCAATGATAGAAATCTGTACAATTAATGATTTATTCATTGCAAATACTTTTTTATAAAACATAAGTAGTAAGCATCCACTAAAAACTCACCTGATGGACTAGAGAGGAGTCAGAGTGACTGAGTACATTTATGGAAAAAGTAGACAGAAGGTCAATACCAGCAGCCAATACAGGGCCAGGGGCTGATTGTGGAAGAGACCATCAACTACTCAAGTCCAAGTTCAAACTGAAGGTAAGGAAAACAAATCCATGAGAACCAGAACATGATATTAAGTCTATCTCAACTGAATTTAAAAACAATCTTTTTTTTATTATTTAAAATAAAATTTTTATTTTATACTGGCTTACTGTTAGGGACCTCTCCAAAGTACTCAAGAGCAACGGTGTCTCTCTGGAGACAAAGGTGCGTCTGGTACAGGCCGTGGTCTTTGCAATCACTTGTTATGCATCAGAGAGCTGGACAATGACTAAGGAGGATAGGAGAATTGATGCTTTTGAGCTTTGGTGTTGAAGAAGAGTGCTGAAGGTGTCATGGACTGATAAGAGAACAAACAGATTCATCCTAGAGAGGGTTAAACCGGGCTGCTCCTTGGAGGCAAGGATTCTAAGGCTTCGACTGACATACTTTGGTCATGTTGTAAGGAGAGACCGGTCCTTGGAGAGGGACATCATGCTTGGGAGGGTGGAGGGAAGGCACAGGAGGGGAAGGCACTCTGGGAGATGGACTGATTCAGTGACTGGGGCAATCAGGATGAGTGTGTTGGAGGCAATGAGACTGGTACAGGACAGAGCAGAGTTTAGAGCTGTTGTACATAGGGTCGCTATGAGTCGCAAGCGACTCGACGGCACATAACAACAACAACTGGCTTACTTGCAAAGTTCGTATCCACTTTTTTTCACATCAGATCTTTCCCCTTTTGAACACTAAGGACTGAAGACTAGATGAGTTATGGAATGACATCAAGGACAAGACAGCAAAAGGTCATTACACAGACAGGGAAGAGAGAAGACAGTTGAACAGAAGCATTCAAATGGCAGCCTGAGAAGACAAAGCACTGGGCAGGGAGAGGTTATCTTTTTAAGAAACACAAATGAAAATAATTCAAGCTGAGCTTCTTAATGACCGTGACCACCTTTCTTTGAGCCCCTGAGTACCAGTGGGGAAGAGAAAGGAAATACAGAAAAATGTTACAAACTGCTGGGTCACAGCAAAGAACAAAAATCCTACTAACCTTCCTAGGATTTTTGAAGTTAGAAAGAAAACTGAAAACAGAAAAATCTGAGTCCTAAAGAGAACTGGCTAGTCCTTGCCTCATTACTGTAATAGCAACAACGACAGATCTGCTGCTATTCTCCATTCTTCTCCCCATTTTCAGTTGGAAAATCACCCAAAGTGATCAGGAGAATGTGCATAAAAATTCTGCTCGTCTTTTCCCACTCAGTGATTTCATTTGCAGTCAACTTCTGAAGACTTAAATTGCCTTTTCCAATTGAGAAACCTCATTGCTTATCCTGTTCCCAAGTAGTGATGCGGTATATACACTGCTGGCTTCCTAAATAAGGCCTCACTGGCTTTCCTGGCCTGGCTGCACAGGGCTCTATTTTAAAGTGACCTTTTCTTCATTTACAGTGTGAGCTGTCCCCCCTCCCTGCCTACAGTAATAAAGATAATGGGACCTTTACTCCAACTTAACTGTGCAATGTCATTTAATTATGTAACAATATATTTTAGTTGACCAGTAAACAGTCTTCAAATGTTTCAGAGTAAACTTTGATTGTGGAATCAGGAATGTTTTGTTAAGGGAATGGGAAATATTCCTATGAAAACACAAAACACCCAAACTCACAGAATACTTTACCACTGACTTAAGTGACTTTAGACCAAAGGATTTTAAGATGGTAACAAAGGATTAGGATTGGAATGTACTTGCTGGAGTGAGGATACTGAATTACAAACATTATTTTCTCCCGTTCCAGAAATTAAATATTTACTTCCATATTGTTTATGGACTGCAAATTTACAACATAGCTTACCTGAGTAGTATACAACTTTATTCTGAATCATCTTTACATTTTTTTTTAAGTGTGTGGTATGTTGACACATTGTATAATTGAGATAAGATGAAAAAGGAGAAACTTAAAATGAGAACTGCACTATCCAAGAATTTGGCTAATTCTTTGGAGTTTGCCTTAAGTAGTTCTGGTCCATAAATTTCACTTACTTTGTTATCTGCTATTTTGCATTTATGACAACAGTGACAAAATTGTTTTAATTCACCTTAAAGCCAGGTAAGGACCGTGTGTTTTGAGTTTGAGCACTCTTTCCCTGAGCCCCGTTGTCCTTGATCATCCACCCCACCCACCTCCCCAGCCCTATATGAGAAGAAAGTTAAACAGAGAGGAGAAACAGCAGCAGGTACATGTCCAAACTGCAGACTGCCCCCTCCCCCTCACTCCCCATGTCTGAGGAAAGCTGCAGTTTTGGTCCAGGAACTATGCTGGGGTGGCAGGTGGTGCCAGCAGGCAACAGTCCCAGGTGGGTGGGGTGAGCAAGGATTCTGCATGGGTCCTCCTGGCTATAAACTTTGGCCCCCTCAGCTTCCCCTGTGGATTGAAATAGCACAAACTCATCCACCGGAAGTTCAAGTGCAGGGAAGAGATTGTAGGGAGTTGCTTCCAGGATGACTACCGGAGTCCAAGGGGCACTGGGCCATTGAAGTGTCACACAATGTCAATTTCTGCATAACGACCAGCCCTTGGAACTCAAGCATGTTGTTAAGTAAAGAGTGGGTGTACAGGATTTCCATAAAGAACTGCTGAGGCACAACAATGCAAAATGAACACCTGACAGCTTTACAAATGGTCGTGTCACCTCTACCAAACAATAAAAATTCGATCAACAGGTCAAGTGCTTTTACACATGGTCATGTTGTTAGGTACCATGTAACTCACAGTGACTCTATTAACAGATCATAGCTGATCTATAACTGTGATCCAAGGTTCTAAACGTTGTTGTTGTTGTGTACTGTTTAGTCTGAGCCGACTCATACTGACCCTCCAGCGGGTTTTCTGAGGCAGTTAATCGCATGGGAGGAGACTGTCCATCCTTCTCCTACGGAGCAGCTAGTGCCCTCAAACCTCAAGCCTTTGGGATTGCAGAGCAGCTTCTTGCCACTAAGCCACCAGAGCTCCTTAGGGAACCTTAAAGCTATGAGGAATTGTATTTAAAGAAAGGATGTTAAGCCTAAAAAGCTATGTCTCTAGATAGTATTAAGCAGCAAAAATTTACTCTCAACACCTTAAATGTTTTCAGAGGCTGTTTTCATGCGTGCTTCAGTGTCAGGAAGAAATTAGTGCTGATGTTAACTCACTATTGGTGAGAAACTCAGTATTTCTTTTGCTTTTCACGTTTGCCTGTAATTTTCATTTCCTAGAAAATGAATAATACAAAAATGATTTTTTGAGAAAACCTAGTGACTAGGAACAAACATTTGGCAATACCAGCTTAGACAAGGGTCTCATATCAAAAGTTTACAGAATATTCCTGGGCATCCACAAGAAAGAGGCTGATAATACAATTACAAAATGGGCAAAAGACACGGAAAGACCTTTGACAGACGAAGATATCTGGATGGCCAACAGACACATGAAATAATGCTCAAAATCACCAGCAAAAAGAGAGATGCAAAACCAAAGCCACAATGAGATACCATCTAACACCAGTAACAGTGGCAAAGAATAAGAGAAAAGCAAATAATAAATGTTGGAGAGGATGTAGAGAGATAGAAACTCTTATACGTTGTTGATGGGATTGTAAAATGGTACAACCACTCTGGAAGGCAGTTTGGTGTTTCCTCAAGAAGCTGAAAACAGAAATTCTATAGGACCCAGCTATACCACTGCTTGGAATAAACCCCAAGAAAATGAGAACTGAGGCACATATAGAGATTTATACATCAATGTTCATAGCAGTGTTATTCACTATCTTAAGAACATGGAAGCAGCCAAATGTCCAACCATAATTGAATGGATTAAGAAATTATGGTACATTCATATGATAGAATACTATACAGCAAGTAGGAGCAATGATTTTGAAAATTACTAACTAACTTGGGAGAAACTGGAGAGCTAATTTATGCTTAGTGAACTAACTCAGTCCTACAAAGACAAATACTATATAAGACTATTATTATAATGTGTATGAGGATCTAAGGGATGAGGGTGGGAACAGACAGGTGAGGATGGGCAGGGGGTAATTATAAGAGGGAGGGGTGGGTAAAGGAAATGGGAAATGGTCAAGATTCTGTGTGAGGAACAATGTATATGAACTTTGTAAGCAAACCAGTATAAAATAAAAATTTTACATAAGAAAGATTTTTTGTAACTTAAAACAATGACCTATTATTTTTTTAAAATTTAGGAATATATAAAGAGCACTCACTGGTGGCCTAGTGGTGAGAAGCTGCACTGCAATCCCGAAGGCACTAGATTTGAACCCACCAGCTGCTATGGAAGAAGGATGGGCAATCTCCCCCATGTGATTAACTGCCTCTGAAAACCCGCTGGAGGGTCAGCAATGGGTTGGTTCTGACTGGATGGTTGTTGTTATTGTTATGTGCTGTCCAGTCACTTGCAACTCACAGCGACCCTATGTATAACGGCCCTAAACTCTGCTCTGTCCTGTGCCAAACGCACAGTCTCTGACACTCCCATCCCGATTATCCCAGTCACTGAATCAATCCACCTCAGAGAGGGCCTTCCCCTCCTGCGTTGTCCCTCCACCCTCCCAAGCATGATGTCCCTCTCCAAGGACTGGTCTCTCCTCACAACATGTCCAAAGTATGTTAGACGGAGCTTCAGAATCCTTGCCTCCAAGGAGCCAGCCGGTTTAACCCTTTCCAGGACAAATCTGTTTGTTTTCCTAGCAGTCCATGGTACTCTCAATACTCTTCTCCAGCACCACAGCTCAAAGGCATCAATTCTCCTTCTATCCTCCTTGGTAATTGTCCAACTCTTTGATGCATAACAAGTGATTGTGAAGACCATGGTCTGTATCAAACGCACCTTAGTTTCCAGAGTGTCACCACTGCTCTTCAGTACTTTGGAGAGGTCCCTAACAGCAGACATGGCAATGTGCCTTTTAATTTCGTGGCTACTAGTGCCAAGAGTGTTGACTGTGGAGCCAAGCAAACTAAAGCTGTGAACAATCTCAATCTCTTCATCATCCATCCTGATGCTGCCAATTGGTCCAGTGGTGAGAATCTGTCTTCTTGCCATTGAGCCTCAATCCATGTTGGAGGCTGCAGTACAGACTGGATGGTACCCAACAAAAACAAACTTCCAGCTCTGGTGAGCTCAGGTGGCCGAGCAGTAAGAAGTTGCACTGTCACCTCAATGTCATGCAATTCGAATCCACTAGTTATTCCATGGGAGAAAGATGGGCAATATCCTCCCACGGGATATTACAGTCTTGGAAAACCTAAGTGTATGTGTGTGTGGGGGGGTCAACTAAGAGTAGATTCTGATTCAATGGTACAGAATATGCCAACTAGATAACTTAGATTAAAGGGAAATAGTACTAAAAAACCCATTTGACTGTGTGGAATGCAAAGACTGGCTAACTCGGAGAAGAATGGGAATCCCAGAACACTTGATTATATTTATGTGAAACCTATACTTGGACCAGGAGGCAGTCAGACAGAGCAAGAAAACACTGTATGGTTCAAAATCAAGAAAGGGGTACACCAGGGATGTATCCTATCTCTATACCTTTTCAATCTATGTGCAGAATAGATCATCTGGGAAGCTGGGCTCTATGAGGAATGTGGCATCAGGATTGGAAGAAGACTCATCAACTACCTGCATTATGTAGATGACACAACCTGCTTGCCGAAACTGAGGAGAAGCTGAGGCAGAAGGTCAAGGACTGCAGCCTTCAATATGGATTGAAGCTCAACATTAAGAAAACAAAGATTTTCACCATGGGAACAACTGGCAGCATCATGATAAATGGTGAAGAGGTTGAGGTTGTAAATAGCTTCAGCTTGCTTGTCTCCACGATCAACACTCTTGGTACCAGCAGCTAGGTAATAAAAAGACAAATTGCATTCGGAAAATCTGCTGTCAGACCTCTCCAGAGTACTAAAGAGCAACGATGTTAGTCTGCAGACTAAGGTGTGCCTGTTCCTGGCCATGGTCTTAGCAATTACATGTTATGCACCAGAGAGCTAGAGAGTGACTAAGGATGACAGAAGAAGAATCGATGTCTTTGAGTTCTGGTGATGGAGGAGTACTGACTATACCATGGACTGCTGCAAGACCAGACAGGTTCGTCTTGGAGAGGGTGAAACCAGGTTGCTCCTTGGAGGCAAAGATTTTGAAGCATCGTCAGACATACTTTGGGAATGCTGTCAGGAGAGACCAGTCTTTGGAGAGATATATCACGCTTGGAAAGGTCAAGAGACAGCACAAGAGAGGAAGACCCTGCATGAGATGGACTGACACAAAGACTGGGGTGTTAGGGGCAGGTGTGTCAGAGACACTGAGGTTAGCTCAGAAGAGAGCAGGGTTCAGAATTGTTGTACACTGGGTTGTTATGAGTTATAAGTGATTCAATGGTTCATAACAACAACAACAACAACCAAAACTGACTCAAGAAGAAGCAAAGTCTGAAAAGACCAGTAAGAAATAAAGAAAATGAATTAGTAATTTTTTTTAAAAAAACTAAACTACCAACAAATAAAGGCCAGGAACAGATGACTTCACTGGTGAATTACACTAATTAATAACAATACCAACTCTTGTAACAAAAAAGAAAAAAGAAACTTCCAAACTCACCCTATGAGATAACTATCACTCTGATACAAAAACTAGGCAGACGCCTTCAGAAAATTATAGACCAACATCTCCTAATGAATACAGATGCAGAAACTTAGCACACTGACCCTTATAGCAATAAAAACAGATTATATGTCCTGACCAAGTGAGATTTATTCCAGGGATGTAAGGTGAGTGTACTATCTTAAATATCAATTATTTTAACACGCCCCATGAGAAGCTTTGGTGGTATGATTGTTAAGAGCTTGGCTGCTAACCAAAAGGTCAGTGGTTTGAACCTCCTGGCTACTACTCCACTGGAGAGAGATGTGGTGGTCTGCTGCCATAAAGGTCTGTGCTGTGAAGCTCCTACAGACCCAGGGGTTGTTATGGGTCAGAACTGATTTCATGGCATTTAAAAAACAGAACATATGATGGACAGTATCCTTTCAAAATATATGTTGGGATCTACACCTCCTTATTTGTGGTTGTATTTAAGTATTCAGGTGCCACCTGAAAACTTGGCAGTTCAAACATACTGACTGACTACTCCATGGGAGAAAGATATGGAAGTGTGTTTACATGAAGATCTAGAGCCTTGGAACTCTATATTCTGTCTGGTGTGTTCCGTAGGGTCATTGGGAGAGGGGCTCTACCAGGAAGCAGTGGGCAAAAATCCCATTTAGAATAGGGTTCACTCTTGTCATGTTAATGAGGCTGTCTTAAACCTAGTAACTCTTGAAATACATGAAGAGTAGATTAGACACAGAGATAAAGACAAGCAAGAGGAAGGCAAAAGCCCTATGAGGACAGCAAGGTACTAACAGAGGAAGATAAAGCTCTTCCCAAGTCTTGCTTGAACCTGGACTGCTACACTCCTGAATTGTGAAGAAATCCTATTACAGGTGCCCTAGGAAGTGAACACAATCAGCATGAGCTACAATGAGTTCCCTTACATGGTCTTTTGCTCTTAGGTTCTGAAAAGCTGACCTTGGTGGATTTTCCAAGCAACTGACTTCTAAGGCACCTGGTTGAGTTAGGGAGCCTTCTTGGTAACTGACAAAATAGTACATGAATGTTGCTGTTGTTGTTCTTTGGTGCTGTCAAATAAAATCTCTGAAATACAGATGCTCGAATAGGGCTTCCTAGTTAGAAAATCTGCTTCTCTCCTGATGGTCCTGGGTCTCTGGCAATATGAAACTGTGCACTGAGACCACACTCAAACCCTCCCTACGCACCTCTCTGTGACTGTACTAGTTATTACAACTAGGTAACCAAGATTATAAATTTTTATGGAAGCAGACTATCACACTTGTCTCCCTAATGTGACTGGTGGGTTTGAACTGCTGATCTTTATTTAGGTTAGCAGTCAAGCATTTAATCACCATGTCATCATGGCTCGTTTATTTTTTATTTTAATTCTTTTTTTTTTTTAAATCATGGCTCCTTTGTAAGGACAGATCTTCTTCATAAATTCCGTGAGTCATTCCAGGGAATTACTGAATGCAAAGCTGGCACTTGCCTATCCAGCAGTCTGAGGAGCTATGCCCTCTTAACTTCTGTGCTCTGACCTAGCTTACGGTGGCTAAGATCAGAAAGTAAGTGAGTGCTAAGGAACTGTTGTGCAAACCTAAAGGCATGAGATTCGAATCTACAAGCTGCTCTGCAGGAGAAGGATGAGAAATCTCCTCCTGAGCCATTTAATGTCTCTAAAAACCCACTGGAAGGTCAGCCATGAGATGGTTCTGACTTGACAGCACAAAACAGTCTGAAGTGGAGGGATTCACGTGGACCATGAGCTTGTGGCTGGTAGGTGCCTGCTGACTTCACCCACAGAATTGGGGACGAGCGTGACACCTGGAATGGCTGTGGCCGAGATGCACAGGTATGAAGGTAAAAATCAGATCCCTCCTAAATGGAAGGAGAGTCACACTCATCCACACCACACAGTTGGCAAAAAAGGTGCACCCTGCCCACAAAGCCACATGTTCCACATACCATATCCACAGAATGAAGGACAAACCAGCAGAGTTACCCCAATAATGCAGAAATGGCATCTGAAAAAATACAAATCTTCCATTTAAAACTTTCAGCAAACTAGGGATAGACGGAGACTTCTTATTGTTGTTATGTGCTGTCGAGTTGCTTGTGACTCAAGGCAACTTCTTAGGTCCAACTAAAGATACCTACAAAAATCCTGTTTAGCAAAAGATGGCTTTCCACTTAAAATCAGGAGCAAGATAAGGCCTGCCATGCTCTTGTCAACACTGCTGTAGAAATTCTGCTCATCAATGGACTAGAGATTTTTATCTAAGTGAAGGGGGAAGAAAAAAAAAAGACTTAAAAGGTATCTGGGTTGAAAAGGCAACAAGCCTACTTCAAATGTGACAATTTCTCATACACACTTACTGCTGTTCATGGAGCTGGTTCCAATTCACAGGGACTCTCCCCACTAGGTTTCCAATCATCACTGGGGGACAGAGCTCAGCTTTCCCCTGCAGAGTAGCTGGTGGATTAGAACTGCTGACTTTGTGGTTAGAAGTCATAGTTGCTACTACTGTGTCTCCAGGGCTCCTTATTTTCCATACTGTTGTAGCATCAGGGGCCTCTCCAGAGTACTGAGAAGCAACAATGCCAGTCTAGAGACTAAGGTGCACCTAATCCAGGCCAACATCTTCACAATTCTTTTACTTATGTATCAAAGATCTGGACAATGACTAAGGAAGACAGAAGAAGAATTGATGACTTTGACTTGTGGTGCTGAAGAAGCCTTGAACATACGATGGACTGCCAAGAAAACAAGCAAATCTCTCTCCTGGAGAGGGTGAAACCAAGTTTCTCCTTGGAGGCTAGGATTTTGAAGCTTCAACTCACATTGGGCGGGCATGTGGCCAGGAGCGACCAGTCCTTGGAGAAGGACACTATATTTAGACGAGTGGAGGGACAGTGCAAGAGAAGATGACTCCAGATAAGACGGATTGACACAGTAACTGGCACAATGTGGGTAGGAGTGTCAAGAGTCAGAGTTGTTGTACAAAAGAGGGCTATGAGTCACAGGCAACTCAACAACAACAACAACAACACACACACAACCCCCCAAAAACAATCGTGTGCTTTTAGCTGCAAGAAATGCAATATTAAAAAGGGGCATCAGGATGTATCAAAGGCAGAAACAACAAAAGGAAAAAACAACTCTAAATTATGTAATGTGGTCAGCTGTGCCCTCTTCACATTGGAAAAGCAACATTTAACTTGATGTTTTAAAACTGCAATTACTTGCTATGCATCAGAAAGCTGGACAATGACTAGGTATGATAAAAGGAGAATTGATGCCTTTGAGATGTAGTGATGGAGAAGAGTAATGAGCATATAATGTTCTGCTAGGAGAACAATCAGGTTCACCCAAGAGAGGGTGAAACCAGGCTGCTCCTTGGAGGCAAGGATTCTGAAAGCTTTGTCTGACATACTTTGGACATGTTGTAAGGAGGGATCAGATCTTGGAGAGGGACATCATGCTTGGGAGGGTGGAGGGACAGTGCAAGAGAGGAAGACCCAGGATGAGATGGATTGATTCAGTGACTAAGGTAATGGGAGAAGTGTGTCAGAGACAATAAGGTTGGCTCAGGATAGAGCAGGGTTCAGAACTATTGTACACAGGGCCACTATGAGTTGTAGGGACTTGACAGCACACAACAACTATTCAGTAAGCAAATACATACTGTTTCTGTCTGAATATGACCAGGAGAGAGAGGATAAGCTCTTGCACAGGGCACAAATCAGAGAGGGTGATGCGCTCCAAATGCTTCTGCCCCTCCCAGGGCTTTCTGGATCTATTTTTAGCGAATACGCCTGGAAGGCTCAATCTTCATGAAGCAGGCAGCGTGCCCTAAAGAAGCCTTTAACTCAAGGTCAGATGCCTTACCAAGTTCCTGTGCCTCGAGGTCCTGCCAAGACCATGCAGGCAATATGCATAATGCCTAATCTAAGAAGATCTTTAATAATTTCAAAGAAAAGTAACAAAATTCCCCACAAGGGGTCTGAACCTTTTACTGATTTTTTCAGGTGTGAAATTCCTCTGCAATAATTTACTGTTATTGGTTATTTATTCTGCAGTAGCAAGATAGTTTTGAAATCTATATTAAGGTTTCTCAATGCTTCTCTAAGCAGGTTTTCAACCTTAATCATTTTTTTTCCTTCCAAGAATATGAATTTTATTACATCTTAACAATATCACCAATATATCTTAGGAATCATCTGAATTATTTCTAGAGCTGGGTAACTCTTAAATCTTATTCATGACCCTGCTAAACTGTTTCTTTAAAGACACAGATACCGTCCATGTATTTCGTTACTGTTTTTAACTGTTGTGGTTTGTTGAATTAAAGCAGCTGAATACGATATTAGTGCAATGTCATTTCCTTCAAGTATTAACTCTTCTTTGTGGGTTTAACATACAACAAGGATCCAGCCTCAGCTTTATTTTTCACTGTAAGAAATGTCCTATTTCAACAAGAGATGCTGTTCTCCTGAATAACAATGTTGAAGTGAGCACACACAGGCCAAATCTTGGAAACAAAGAGTAACACCCTCAATCATGGTCTGCGCATGACTACAGTGTGAACTGCCACTACTGGTAGGTGCCAATGAGGTGACTCCAACTCAAGAAAAACAGGCTGTGAACGGTATGTATCCTATACAGTGAGAACTGTATGTACATGGAATACTGTGCACTGCACACACAGTGCAGTGTGAACTGTATTCTTAGCGTGAACTGTATGCAATGTAACCTGTACAGTATGACCTATATGTACAATGCAAACTGTAGCCAGTTTCTTTTCATTGTCAAAGTATCTTCTTTATCTTTCAAGGAGAGGAGTTCTACATGGATGTGATTAAAATGTTCCTGTGAGACCATCACAGTACCTATGTGACCTTTCAGAGTGATGCAGACATCTTCTGAAAAGCTGACAGCCTGGTGACTGAGAGTGGTCTTCAGTCTTAAAGTCGCTGTAAAAGAGAACTGTCATTTCTTAATTTACTACTGTCAAAACCTAAAAAGAACTTCTCAAATGTGCTGTGTGAAAATGCATGATTTTGTAAAACACTATAAAACACTGGCACACTCAGTTACATTTTATGAACTAAAAACACTTTTTCTAACAGAAATATAAACATGCAAAGTCTTACCGCAGGCAAGAACTTACGCCCATTAACAACACACAAAACAGGCAATTGAGGTGTGTGGTGTACGCTCAGTGTCTGAATGTACTCTTAGCCATTGTAAAAATAATCTTCTGCAGGATTTTTCTTTCAGAGGAAGAAGAAAGATGGGTGACCTGAGCATCACACAGGCACTCACACAGCACTGCCTCACAACCGGCGTTCAGACAACCTTGGTTTTGAGTCCTTGTTCTACTACCTTTATTACTTTTTCAACCTTGAGTGGGTCTGTTGTCCACTCTGGAAGCCCCATCTCCATTTGTGGAAGGGGACAATAATACCTACTTCGAGTTACAAGGAGACCACTTAGTGGGAGGAAGGCGGCAATGATGGTGGCACTAGAGCTGGAAGTGCCATCCCAGCCATGGCCTGGTGAGATGCAAGGTCTGCACCTCAAAAGAGCTTTGTGGAGGAAGAGCCCTCTGGCACCTGGGCAGAGCCTCCTCGCAGGGGAGAGCTGCCTGTTGCGTATGAGGAGGAACTTTATCTAAGCCACTTTCCTCGTCCAGTACATCTGGAAGTAATACCTACCAAGCCCTTTTCTTTTTAACTCACAAGTTTGTTCTCTCTGCAACCTAAACACTGAGTCTTGTTCCAGCACCTGAACCCTGAGCCTGGTTGCCAGCTTAGGAAGTGAAGGAGGATGGAGCTTCAAAGTTCAGCCACCTGCTCCCACTGGATTCACTCACACAAACACCTTACAGTCCAGGGAACAGAAAACATCATGAAAATAACTTCTAATGAATAAGGCATGAAGCTTCAACCCAAGACCACCAGTTAAGTGTTAAAGCGGGCTCCTCTTCCCCTTCATCTCAACGCCTCTGTTAAGCATGAAGCAGCCAGAGAATCTGTGCCCCACTCCCAAATGGGAAATCCACAAATAAGAGAAACTCTTTGTAAAAAAAAATTAAAGTAAGAAACTTAACCACCATTGGACTACATTGGATTATATGCCCACCATTACCCTGTCTTTTCTGGTCACCATCGGCTCTTTCTCATTTCCTTTACCTACTCCCTCCAACCAAATTATACAACCCTACGATTTCATCCTTACCCATCCTCATCCCTCTGCTCCCACCCTTACGCCCTTTGGATCCTCATACATGTTTTACTAGTTATCTATTTTTACAACAAAAACAAACAAAAAAACCCCAAACCTCAAGCAGCTGACTGAGTGTTAGCAAGATTTGTTAATTTTTGTTGGGTATTTCACTTATTTAGCTGGATAATCATTTGGGTGGGGGTGGGGGTGGGGGTGGGGGTATAGGTACTAGACAGTCATTTTAAACGGACAGACAATAGAGCAGAATGAAACACTGCTTGGTCCTGCAACATCCTCACAATCAACACTATGTTTGAGCCTACAGTTGCACCCACAGTGTCAATTCATCTTGGTGAGGGTCTTTCTCTTTTTTACTGACTGCTTTACAAAGCATGCCCCCTCCTGATAACAGGACCAAGGTATGGGAGACAAAGTCTCACTGTCCTTGCTTCTAAGGAACATTCTGACTGCCCTTTTTCTAAGACAAACTTGTCTGTTCTTTTGGCAGTGCACAATTTATTTAATATTTTTTGCCAACACAATTTCAAAGTATCAATTTTTTTTGGTCTTCCTTACTCACTGTTCAATTTTCATGAAGTGACTGATAAAACCAGGCACATTTTAGTCCTCAGATCTGCCTGGTGCAATATGCTGTTTGAGTTCTTAGACTGTTTGATCCGATGGGCACTCAATGATTATGGTCCAAGAAAATTTAATTCTTTATAACCTCAAAATTTTGTTTGACATGATAAAGGATATTGGTTCAGATTTGAAAAGTTTGTTTCCTTATGTTGGGGTGTAATTCACATTGAAGGCTTTGAGCTTCATCTGTAAGTGCTTCAAGTCTTCTGTTTCAGCAAGTCAGATTGTGTCATCTGATCCAGGCCTTATCTTCACAATGACTTGCTATGCATCTGAGAGCTAGACAATAACTAAGGACGACAAAAGAATCTATGCTTTTGAATTGTGGTGCTGGTGAAGAGTCCTGAACATACCATGGACCACCAAGAAAACAAATAGGTCTTGGTGAGGGTAAAACCAAGTTTCTCCTTGGAGGCTAGGGTTCTGAAGCTCTGTCTCACATTCTTCAGGCACTTGGCCAGAAGCGACCAGTCCTTGGGGAAGGATATCATGATCAGAAAGGTGGAAGGACAGCACAGGAGAGGAAGACCCTGCATGAGATGGACTGATATAGTAACTGGGGTAATGATGGTAGGTGTGTCAGAGTTAGTGAAACTGGCTCAGGACAGGGCAGGCTTCAGAGCTGTTGTACACAGAGTCACTATGAGTTGCAGGTAACTTGATGGCACAGTACAACAACAATCTTCAGGTCATTAGTGTTCAATACAAAAAATTTAGATGATCTTGAGATGATCTCTAAATTTAGGTAGCATAACATCAAGGACTAGATAATTTCCATATTTTGTTGGCTTACCTTTCTTTGGGATAGGTACAACGGATGTGGACCTGCTGTAGTCTGCCGGCCAAGTGACTTCTAAATTCCTTGACACTGATGAGCAAGCACTTCTAGCACTGTACTTGCTGGAACATCACAACTGGTATTCCATCAATTCCTGGAACCTTGACATTTATCAATGTTTTCAGTGTAGCTTGGATGTCTTCCTTTTACTGATCCATGCTACCTCTTGAAACAGATTAACATGGACCAAGAATGTATTTCTTCCATTTTCTTTAGACGTGCCCTGAATTATTCTGCCCACAGAATCCTTCAATATCCACCTCAATGCTTGGATTTTTTTCCCTTCATTTCTTTCAGTTTGATAATGCATGTTCCTTCCCTCTTGCTTTTCTAATTCCACATCTTTGCACATTTCCTTATAGCATGTTACTGTGTCTTCTTGAGCTGCTATTCAGCTCTCTTGCCATTTATTTTTCTCTTTTAGCTACTCAGATGCTGTGTAAGGGAAGCATGACATCAGAAGCAGATCCACTAAAGAAGAGCTACATTCAAGTTTACCTGGTATTACAACTATATAAAACCTTACTTGCTTACCCAAGTAAAGTAATAAAACAAGTATTTGAAAGCCAGCTTACAGTTTGATTCTCCCTAAGCTCTTTCTAACACCACCAAAGGAAAACAGTGAAACAGATGCCACCACAGACAGTATCTCTGTAACCACGGACCACCACCAGACATCCCATGACATCCATGTCAACCACTTATCTAAACCATTCTCACTGAAGACCTCACAGCTCAGTGTAATCCAAGAACACAGTTCCCTCAGGACTGCACAGGAAAAACCTGCACTTATGTCTAAGCAAGTTCAGGCCAGGGGGAAACCCTTAGCTTATACTTTAATTAACCTCAGAGATTAGCCTTAGGTGGAAAAAAATGCTGACCCAATGAGTACATTCTCATATTTTAACAGGAAAACTTACAAACTTATCAAATATCTTCCTTGGTATCATACAAGTAGAGAAGATTGATGCTAACATACGGTGTCTTGGTGCTTAGATCAAAACTGGAATAAGAACTTTTTTTATACTGAACATCTTACAAAGTTATCAAATAGACACACCAAAAGGTAAGCCTAACACATGCAATGCCTCAGTTCTCAGGTTTCGTAATTTTCAGTCCATGTTAGCTCAGGTGCCATAATCTATGTCCGTTTTCCTTTTAAAATGTCAAGTTTCAGTGGTCTCTTACTCCACAAGTTGGAGGCCAGGTGCTTCCTGTGCAGGTTTTTTAGTCTCAAAGCTCCACTGAAACCTGTCCACCAATGGCAACTCTGCTGATGTCTGAAATACTGCTGACAGAGATTTCAGCATCACTTTCCCACACAGACACACCCCACAACCATCTGACAGACTGACGAGTGGTTGTTTAGTCCACAGTAACCATTATTAATATGAATAATAACCAACACATATTTTTCAGCATGATGAATCTCTTTTCTTCCCTGGTACTTTCCCTGGGAAAGAGTTGTGGGCATATATAAATACAGATCATTCAAGCATACAGGTTCTGGATTTCTAGGAATTGTCAGGATTTTTATGAATCTATAGTCGTAACTAAATTGAGTTCTAGTAGCAATGGTTCATTAATCATGCTCTGAAAGGTCAATGAGTCGCCCAGCTGCTATGGGAGAGAAAGACAACCAGCTCCCTCCCATGAAGATTTCTAGCTCTGGATCTGCAGGCTCACAGTAAGCACAGCAGTGGGCTTTGCTGAACAGAGGACCTTTGATTCCATGAGCCATAAACAAGCAATTATTTATATTCTTAAGAAGTACAGATTTTAGCAATGCCCTATTTCAAGGGTTTTCAAGGGTTTTCGGTGTGGGGTTTTTTCCCCTTCTTTTGAAAATAGAGCCGAACATAAATGTGTGTAGTAAGTAAGCTACATCAGCCGTAATTCCTGGTCTGCTGGGACAGTCTCAATTTCTATGCTTCAGCATGACTGGTAATAACTGCATTTCCCCCCCACTCTTAAGTTTTAGTTCTGATGGTAAATTTTAAAGCTAGCCTAACATGAGACGAATTTTTAGTCTTAACTCCCAAATACTACTGTTATCTAACAGCCAGGAAAAGGGCAGGGCAGGACAAACCACAGCATAAAACCAAGAAAAACAACTGTGTTATATATTTTGGATACATCTACAGTTTCCTCTTCTTTTTCTACTGGGCAATCTAAATTTCTTTTCAATTGTAGTAAATATGTGTGCTTGTGCATATGTATACAGGCATACACAAAACACTTGCCATTTCAATACTTTTAACATAAGATATTAAGATTAATTAGTGGTATTATGATCATGTTATGCAACCATCACCACCAGATGTTTCTACCTCCCCATTAGCCCCTCAGTGTCTATACCTGTAGGTATTTTAGACATTTCCAAAGTGTGAGATCATATTTTTCCTTTGTGACTGACTTATTTCACTCAGTCCAATGCTTCCAAGGCTTGTCCATATTGTGGCTAGTATCAGGACGCCATCTGTCTTCATGGCTGAAAAAGAGTCCAGTGTGTATATATGTACCACATTTTGTTACTCATTCATCTGCTGGTGAACTGCAACTGTTTCCACTTTTGGGCTACTGTGAACAGTGCTACAATAAATACAGATGTATAAATAACTGTATTTCTGCTTTCAATTCTTGTCAGTACAAGCATATCCACTGAGGAGTGGAACTTGTGACTATATGGGTTAGGAGAGGTTATTTCTTGGAAAAGGGCTGCTGCAAGCTTTGAAAGGTCGGTAAAGGAGAGGAAGACCCTCAATAAGATGACTGATGTAGTGTCTGTGGCAATAATGGATTTGTGGTAAGGACTTGCAGGACAGGACAGGATTTTCAGATCAATTGTTCTTGGGGTCACTATGAGTAGTACTGGACTTGACAGCGCTTAACATGGCAAGTCTATGTTTAGCTATTTGAGGAAAAGCTACACTACCGATCCATGCACTGCTCCAAAAGTGGTATTGAAGAGTGCAGGTTAAGGGTGTCCAATCAGAGGGAAGGGTCCTAGACAGAGGTGATATTCCCACTAATCTGGGGGCTGACACGTGCCAGGTAGGCAGAGTCTGCAGGCTCCTGATACATGATGGTATGGGTATGGCTGAAGGCAATGCTGGGGAGAGTGGGGACAAGAACACTGCAGTCACCTGATCACCTGAAACTGAGTGAGCATGCAACCATCAAGATGCATTAATAATAACCGGTGACTGGGACGCTAAAGATTGAAACAAAGACAGACTGGCCATTGGAAAATAAGACCTTGCTGACAGAAATGAGGCTAGAGATTACATGATAGAATTCTGCACAATCAATGACTTATTCATTGCAAAGATCCTTTTGAAGAAACAACATGCCTGTACAAATGGGCCTCATCTGATAAATGGCACAGGGATTTGATCTGTGGAGTCACTGGAGAAGCTCAACAACAGTGAAAATGAGGGGCTGACTAGAACAATCACTCAGGAACAATTTCAAAGTGAAGCTAAAAAGATTTAAACTAGTCCACCAGAACCTGAATATGACCTTGAGTCTATCCTAATTGAATTATAAGAACAAATTTAATGCACTGAACATTAAGTAGTTTTGGGATGACACCATGGGTATGGGTATATGAAACAAACAAAAGTCATTACAAAGATAGGAAATAGAGAAAACCAAAACAGAAGTGACTCTGAAACTTGCACTACAAACTGAAAAAGCTAAAATAAAGGAAGAAATGTTGACGTAAGAGATCGGAGCACAAGATTTCAAAAGGCAACTTGACAAGACAAAGTAGTAAAACAAAATATGTAAGTCAAGAGCTGGAGTTAGATAACCCAAAGGGAAAACCAAACTCAGCATTTCTCAGGTTAAAAAAATTGAAGAATAAATTCAAGACATGAGTTTTAACACTAAAGGATTCTACAGGCAAAATCTTGATTGATGCAGGAAGCGTTAAAAGAGGATGGAAGGAATTCAGAGGGTTCCTGTACCAAAAAGAAGTGGTCAGCACTGAATCATTTCAGGGGAAAGTGTATGATCAAAAGCCACTGGTCATGAATGAAGAAGTTCAAGCTGCACTGAGGGCACTGGCAGAAAATAAGGCCTCAGGAATTGACAGAATACAATGTATGGTTTTAAAAAAATATACCCAGCGAGGGCGACGCAGCGCGAGGGCAACGCAGCGTGAGGGCGAGGCCGCCAGCC
>NW_006399969.1:266616-301670 GCF_000299155.1 Elephantulus edwardii
GAAGGACATATATCAAACACTCAAAGAATACAACTGTCAACCAAGAATACTGTACCCAGCAAAATTATCCATCAAATATGAAGGACAGATCAAAAAAATATACCCAGAATGCTTAAGAATACAGGACCCACCAAAATGCTTCCTGCAAAAGATTTATCTAGGGCATAAAAAAAAAAAAAAAAGGATGGGGAAAAACCAAGCAAATAGTAACCTAAGATGGAGTGAGAGTGGCATATTAATTTCTGGTAAAAAGATTTCAAGCCAAACACCAGCTTAAAGGATAAGGAAGGACAATGTATAATGACTACAGGGTCAATCCAGTAAGAGTATTTAAACCTTAATAAATATCTAGGCACTCAACACACATAGTAAATGTTAACAGAAATGGAAAATGAAATCATTAATTCCAAAATAACAGTTATGGTGTCACCTTTGATGAGAACAGAATTAAAAAGAAACTGCACCCAACAGGAGTAGCACACATTTTTTTTTTCAAAGCACATGGGCATTCTCCAGAACTTGTCTTACTGGAGAGTCACAAAACAAGCCTCAGTAAATTTAAAATCAGTGAAATACTAAAAGCCAGCTTTTCTGATCACAACACTATAAAATCGTAATTGTAAAATTACTATTAGTCAATAACAGGAAGACCAGAGTGGGGGTAAAAACCAAACAAACCAACCTATGGAAAACTGAGTAACATCCTACTGAAAAAATCCTTGGTAAAAGAAAAAAAAAATAAAGGAAATAAAATAATTCTTAGAAGCAAAAAAATAATACAGCCTTCTGGACATGGCAAAAGCAATGCTCAGAGGACAACTCATAGCAACTAATGCACACATCAAAAAGGAAGAAAGGACTATGTTAGGTTAACAACACTTTAAAGAAAACAAGGGAAAGAAAAGGTTTACAGTTTTCAGGAGAAAGGAAATATTATAGATGGGAAATAAATAAAGCAGGAAATGAGAAAGAATAAACAAAACCAGAAGTTGGCTCTTACTCTAGGGAGCACTGGTGGCTGAGTAAGAAGTTGGGCTGTCAATCCACAGGCACATGGTTCAAATCCACCAGCTGCTTTACTGGAGCATGCTCTTTCATGCATGCACTGCATATTCTGCCTCTGAAAACTCGCTAGAGGGTCAGCTATAAGCAAGTTCTGACTCAACAGTAAAGAGCAGCAAAAACAACCTCATGTGGTATTCTGAAGGTCTATTGGTGAGGAACTGCACTGTCAGCTGTCAGGCATGTGATCCAACAGAGAAAGAAGCAAAATCACTTTCCATGCAATTTAAAGCCTCTGGAAAGCTGCTGGAGAGTCAGCTAGGAGTCAGATCCAACTCGATGGCACACCACCACTACCATCAACACCACACCAACAATGGATAAGTGGCGGGTCAGTGAAAGAGAGGAAGATTCTCAAAAAGACTGATTGACACAGTGACTCTAACAATGGCTCAAGTATGTCAGAGATGATGATGATGATGATGGCACAGGCCAGGACAGGCTTTCAGATGAGTTGTTTGTAAGGTTACTTTGAGTCTGTCTTGACAGCACCTAACAACAACAAATAGGTAACGAACAGTTAAATATGACTGCTGTGTGCTGTCACATCAGAACCAGACCATAAATGACTGTCCAGTGGGTTTTCAGAGGCAGTAAATGACACAGGAGATTGTCCATTTTTCTCCTGGGAAGTAGCTGTAGATTGGAACTGTGAACCTTTGCACTGGCAGTACAACTCCTTACCACTAAGCCACTGCGGTACAAATTTGTCAAAATGGCTTTCTTAGCCCACTGCTTTGATTTTCATCACACGTTTGGATGGAGCATATTAATGTACGAACAAATGAACAAGGTATGCAGATACTAAAGATGGGATGGGTCAGTCCTGCCATATACCTAAACTGAAACTGAGCAAGCTCAGAGAAAGATGTGACACTTGGTACTAGTAAGAAAGAATAAGCAGAAAATGCAGTGCATGCCCTGTGGGCACAGACCCAAATAATACCCCACAGCCATAATGGGGAACCAGTGACCAACCAAGGAACCAGAGCCAGGGACCTCCACTAAAAGCAAACAATACTAGAGAGATGCCCATTTGTGTTTTATTGACCATACAAAGGTGCCTGACTCTGTGAATCACAGTATGACTGTGATTAGTATGACTTATGGCTGTCATTGAGAGAATACTTAATTGTGCTCATATGAAAGCTACATACCTAGGCCAAGAAGCAGGGAGCTCTGGTGGCCTAGTATCAAGAAGCTGTGCTACAATCCCGAAGGCATGTAGTTCGAATCCACCAGCTGCTTTACGGGAGAAGAATGGGCAATCTCCTGTGCAATTAACTGCCTCTGAAAACCAGAGGGTCAGCTATGGGTTGGTTCTGACTCAACAGTAAACAAAACCAAGAAGCTATTGTCCCAACAGAGCAAGGAGACACTGCATGACTTAAAATCAAGAAAGGTGTGTGCCAGGGGTGGATGATTTCGCTATACTATTCAATTTATATGCTGAGCAAGTAATTTGAAAAACTAAATTTTATGAAGAGGAATGTGGCATCAGGCTTAGAGGAACAATCAATTATTTAAATTATGCAGGTGACACAACTTTGTTTGTTGAAAGTGAGGAGGATCTGAAACATCTGTTGCAAAAGATCAAAGATTACATACAGCCTTGGATATGGATTACATATATCTCCACATCAAGAAAAACAAAAATCCTCACCTCTGGGCAAACAGTATACATCCTGACAGATGGAAAGAAGAGTGAAATTGCCAACAGCCTTATCTTATCTGGTTCCACGGTCAACAGCCACAGTAGCATCAGTCAAGAAATCAAAAAATGTGTTGCTTTAGGTAAATATGCTGTCAAGGACCTTGCCAAAGTGCTGAAGAGCAATGGTCAGTTTAAAGACTAAGGTGTACCTGATTCAATCCATGGTCTTTTTCAATCACTTGCTATTCATCTGAAAGATAGACAATAACTAAGGATGATAGAAGAATTACCGATGCCTTTGAATTGTGATGTGGGAGAGAGGACTGACTATCCATCCCATGGACTGCAGAAAGAATAAACAGGTCTTGAAGAAAGTGCAACCAGGGTGCTCCTTGGACACAAGGATTGTCAAACCTCATCTCACATACTTTGTACATATTGTTAAGATGGACCACTTCTTGGAGGTTATCATTCTTGAAGAGTCAGCCTAAGAAAGCAAAAACTTTAATGAGATGAATTGACACAGTACAACAACGAGTTCAAGTATATTAGAAATGTTGAGGTTGGCACAGGACAGGACAGGGTTGCTAGGAGTTGTAGTTGACTCGATGACCCCCAATTACAATCCTGACATGTGGTGAAAGTCAAAGCCAATGGCTAAACAAGCCAACATGAATAATCCACTATAGCACATTCTGCTCCGCTCCCCCATCTACTGAGAACCAACGTTTTTAAAAAAAAAAACCACTTTTCCTTTGTCCAGTACTCGTAACATCATCCGGCAAATTTTAAGTGTTCCATATGTTTTTCTGCTAAGCGCTGAATGACTTCTTCAGAACCAAGGTGGCTTTCTCCATAGTGCTTGAAATATTACCGTATAAGAATAGTTTTGTTAATGGAATTAGTTTGAAGTAAGGGAAGAAAAAGTTGAAAAAGCCAACTCACTGGGATTTTGGGGGGGACTCTGGAATAAGTCCTGCTCTAATTCACCAGGTCAGGATAAACCGTATTGGTGTTCTAACTGACTGATCCCATAGACTGACACGGTGGCTGCAGCAACAGCTGGAGCATCACGGGGTCTCCAAGGATGCAATCACTACTGAAGCCAACTTTCATCCTTCTCCTTGGAGCAGCTAGTGGGTCTGAACTGCTGGGCAGCAGCCGAGGCTTACCCACTGTGCCTCCAGTGCCCCCTCCCCCCTCTTTACTCTCTGGAACCATATAAGCTATCCATTATGCATATTTACAGGAAATAACAATAAAATCATGTCTTTCAGTATGTAAGCGCTTGAGGGTGACTAGACTTTGTTGCTCCTCTGAGTCAACTCTAACTCAGAGTAGAGGAACCCCGTGTGTTCAGAGCAGAACTGCTGGACAGTTTTCAACGCACTGACATGTTGGACTGCCAGGCCTATCAGCTACTGTGGCTTTTCTTTCAAATTTGCATTTCAAAACTAAGAGCTGTGGTATCAGGCTCCGAGATGCCCCCATACTGCTCTCCTGTGGTGCCAAGCTCCGACATGCCTCCGTACTGCTCTCCTGTGGTGCCAGGCTCCGAGATGCCTCCATACTGCTCTCCTGTGGTGCCAGGCTCCGAGATGCCCCATGCTGCTCTCCACCCCTGGAATCACACACCCTCGCACCAGGGTTGCTTTGTGACATCACATGGGAGAAGTGATGGGATTCCACTTCAAAAATCAAGATGGAGACTTTTGTCTTGGGCAACTATTCGTTTTCCCTCAGATTTTTGCTCTCACTATGGAAGCTGCCATGCAGTGAGGACTCCGTGGCGAGGCCCACAAAGGAAATGAAGGCCCTGGCCAATGACCAGCAAGGCTGACTTTAAACAGTGTGAGAGCTTAGACACAAATGCGTCAAGCCCCAAGCATGCCGGGATGTGACAGCAAAACAGCTGCTTGCCACCTCATGAGAGACCTTGGTTCAAAACCACCGGGCTAAACCACTCCAATTCTCAACTACCAAACACTATGTGAAAGAAACATTGATTATGAAGTACTTCGTTACAAAGCAACAGATAAACAAGTGTAGGAAGGTGCCAGCTATAAATTCAGATTGAAGAGAGGTGTTCAGTTGGCGACACAAACATAAACCCCAGGAACTGAAAGGCAACTGATACTTATTTCCCAACATAGTGAAAACATTTGGTAAAACTCCAAACCAGAAAAAACAATATTCACTGATTAAGTGGTTGTGTTAATGAAAAGTTCACTTGTAATAAAACCATTAAAAAAAAAAAAAGATAGGGACTTTGCTAAACTACAGCCTTCTAACTCTGGAGGTTCCTGTCAAGAAACGTGAAAAGCTATGAGGAGCACATTCTTGTCCTATGGAATGGGTGAGCCTGAAGGAGCCCTGGTGGCACAGGGGATTAAATGTTGGGCTGCTATCTGAAAGACTGGCTGGCTGAATCACAGACACAAATGACAGAAAATGAGGCAGTCTGCCTCCATAAAGACTTACAACCTTACAAACTTCATGAGGTGGCCAGTTCCACTTTCCATTAAAAGTTGGAATTGGGAGCAATGGTATTCTATTATGTGGTAGTTAAGTATGCATGACCTAACCTTCTAAAAGCCAGAAGAGCCCTGTCATGTGCATGGTGACCAAAATTTCCAAAACTGCATTAGGGGAGGGTTAGGTCTACAGCCTGTTAAAATACAGCTCTGTGGTGCAAGTCACTATTCCAGGGGCTCTCAAACCCACTGTTGATGTTAGGTGCCATTGAGTCAACTCACAGAGGCTCCACAAACAATGGATGTGAACCCTGCCCTATCCTGTGCCATCCTCCCATCCCAATACACTCGAGCCCATTACTATAGTCACAGAGTCTCCTTCCACCTTCTTGAGGGTCTTCCCCTCACTCCAAACATTCTGTCTAGCACTAACAGGGAGGCCTGACAGCCTGGCCTTGGGTGGTCAAGTGAAACATAATAGCTTCAGGCAGTCTCTGCTCATTCCAGGTATGCCATTCTTCCTCTGTAAAGGACTGAGTCATCTATGATTTCTAGTCACACCTGCTGTGGTGTTAGAAATTTAAAAGTTGGTTTCTCTGTCCACTGTGTTAGCATGTGCTTAAGGAATGGTCTTCAGCAACCTTAACTAAGGACACATGGTCTTGCATATAATCAATAGCTGTGGGGCAAGTATCAAAGAGATTGCTTACCATGCTGTGAAAAAAGGGCAATGATGGTGGTGGAAAGATTAGGAGACAGTGGTACTGCTCTGAAGAGACTGTGGCAGAGGAACTCTGGAGATAAAGGCCACAGCTAAAGGATTTCCTTGCAGAATGACTGAAGGAAAAGCTGACTTATAACTGCTATGAGATAAAGTTTGCTAGCTTCTTGCATTTGTGCTGTTGACCTGAACCTGGACTTTCACTAAACTGAGGAACTGTGCCTTGTTAATCTGGCTTGGGACTGCTGGGCTAAGCCTGGACTTGCACTGTGACATATTCTTTGCTTTCCCCACTCCCCAACCTATTTCCCTAATAAGCCCCACAGCAGTGAATCAGGTCTGTGAGTCTTGCAACAAACATTGGACCCAATGACTAGTAAAAATAGGTGCAGGAGCATGTGGGGAGGCATGTCTGTATAGCTAACTGTATGGTTCCCTATAATGAAGCAGGCCGAATTCAGACTTGGTCATCCCCATGTCGCAACTGCTCCTTTTACATCTGCAGTACACATTTAGGGGAATCCATTTCTTTGGTGTTTTAATATTACTGTACATATTTCACAATGCTCTATTTTGTTAACTTGATATATACCAATGATTGCCTTTTGAAGGGCTTTAAGTCATCAATATCCCTGATACCATTAACAGATGAGTGGTACCAATCCAAGCTCTATTTTCTGAATAGGTTTTATTTTCCACTGAAAATATTATGTTAATATTTATTCTAAGCCAACTCACCACACATTACACTTGATCTTAGCCAGAAGGAACACTGAAGATTCTTTGAATTTACAAAATTCTTTTCATAAACAGTGTAGTACATAGAATGACACCCCCAAAATGTCCACATCCCAGCCTGAAAATCTGTGAGCATCCCATGCCAAAATGGACTTTGCAGCTATAGTAAGGATATAGGTCCTAACGGGGAGGCTGCCAGGAACCCAGCAGGGCTCTACCTGCCCACATAAGCCCTACCTGTCCACATAAGCCCTGACAGGTATGAGGGATGTGCTGGAAGCAGGAGGTCAGGGATGTCTGAACTATGAGAAATTCTCCACAAGCCACTGCCTGCTCAAAGGCGAACACAGATGAGGGATGCAGCTGGCTTTGAAGAGCTGGAAGAGGGTCCTGGCTGGCAGCCAACAAGAAATGGAACTTAGTTCTGCAACCATCACTCAGCAATTTGTTGTCAAGGAGTCAGATCCAACTCACAGCTGGCCCTCAACAGTGGGTCTGGGGAGGCGGTAAGTTGCCTATTTTTCTCTCAAGAGAGCAGCTAGTGGATTCGAACTGCCAAAGAGGTGCTTCCTCTGGGTGAGACAACTCCCTACAGACTATGCCATTAAGGCTCTCTCCTCTCTACAACTGCAAGGAGCCCTAGTCTAATACAGTGATCCCAGAGGCACATTTGTCCCCAGAGACCCTCACCCAGACTTGTGATGCACACCATCCTGAGAATAAATCCACGTTTTAACCTAAGTATGTGGCGATTTATTTACAGCAGTAACAGAAACAGATATGTAATATATGTGGAGGCTGAATTCTATTTTCAGATACACTAAACAACTGAAAAGAAAGGGAGGGAAATAGGACGAAGATTCAAACTGTCGGCCTTTCTTGCCGATTAGCAGCCAGACACTACTTCACCATGGCTAAAGTGACTAGTTAAACCACAATAAAATCCAGAAACTAACAGTGTTTATGACAACATTCTTTTTCCAAGGAGTGAATAAAATGCAATGTTAGGGAATAAAAACATTTTCTTAGTTTAGTCCCATAGTGCTTTTTAAACACAACATTCTCTTTCCCCCCTCCCCTTTGTTAAAGAATAATATTTTCTTTCCTTTCTATTCCCATGACCCCTCTCCCAATTCACTGGCTCACACTATTTTAATAATCAAAGAAAAAAAAAATCCAGGAATGTACGAAGTAAGTGGACAATAAAGTAAAAAACTAGAGTACCCGGCACAAAGGAAAGGGATGTCAGGTGAATTTTCATGCCACTATGTAACGGAACTTCTAAATAACACAGCCCAATTAAGATCCCATCCAATCAGTAAACAAGGTCAGGCTACTTTCTAGTGTTACTCCTGTCTTACTTAGTGTTATAGTGGGTATGGAGAAAGAACAACCCAGTCTGAGGAATTCAGCTAAGCTATTCTCACCCACTCACTGCTGACCATACAGTGACTTTTCAGAGGCTGTAAACTGCATGGGAGAAGACTGCCTTTGGATGGCAGCATAATGCCTTATCTACTGTGCCACCTAGCTCCCCATAGCTAAGCTATGGCAAAGTATTGTAACAAATGTGCAGAGAGCTGAAATTAATGAGAATTTAATAAGGGGAGAACATGCTCGATATTTCTCAAGGTAGAAATAGCAAAGAAAAACTAATGGGGAGAATCTTGACTGATCCAGGAAGAATCAAAAGAAGATGCACAGAGTACCAAAAAGAATTGGCTGACCATGAACCATTTCAGGAAGTAACATATGATCAACAATCAATGGAAACAAAGAAGTTCAAGCTGCACAAAAGGCACTGGCAAAAAAAATCTCCAACATTAAGGTCCCAGGAGCTGATAGAATTGAATAACAACTGACATGTTCCAACAAACAGACGCAGCCCTGGATGTGCTCATTAGCGTATGCCAAGAAATTTGGAAAACAGTTACCTGGCCACCTGACTGGAATAGATCCATATTTATTACCAATTAAAGAAAAAAAAAGGTGATCTGACAAAGTGGGGAAATTTATCAAATAACATAATTAACATCACATGCAAGTAAAACCTTAAAGATTATTTTAAAAAATAGCTGGAACAGTACATCAACAGGGAACTCCCAGAAATTAAAAATAAATTAGAAGCCATGAAACTAGGGTCATCATTGCTGATGCCAGGTGAATCTTGACTGAAAGCAGAGATTAAAAGAAAGATGTAAACTTGTGTCTAACTGGCTTTGTAAAAGCCTCTGATTGTGTAGATCATAATTACGGTTAACACTGAGAAGAATGAGAATCCCAGAACACTTAACTGTGCTCACGTAAAACCTACCCATAGATCAAGATGCAGCTGTTTTAACAGAACAAGAAAACACTGCAGGGTTTAAAATCAGCAAGGGTGTGTGTGTGTGATCTCTTTTCTGTGTACCTATCCAATCAGTATGTGGAGCACATAATTTGAGAAACTAGGCTCTCTGAGGAAGACTGTTGTATCAGGATTGGAGGAAGACTCACCTAAAGCCTCAATTACGCAGATGGAATAAACCTACTTGTGGAAAGTGAAGACTCGAAGCACTTACTGAAAAAGATCAAAGACTACAGCTTTGTTTAAAAGAGATATGTGACTAGGTATTTCTGTCATCACAGGAGTCTAGAGCGATGGCTCCATGGTGGAGGGGACCTGGGGGAGGGTTTGTAAAACATGAAAGAATCTTTTCTTTTACTTTTCCATAACTTTTGACTCATATACTTATAACTTGTTAGTTAAATTTGTGTCTTCTAGGTTGCAACACCCCCATGTTACATCTTCAAGGATATGAACATGTACGGCTAAGCACAATCAATAAGAGTGCATCTAAATTCCAAAATCAATCTCCATAATAGTCTATGTGTTTCCTACTGCCAAAGGGGCCCTTTAGAGTAGTGAGAGAAGATCTTCACCCTGAAACCCACAGCGTCCCTTTTCAGCAGAAGTAGCTAAGAGAATACGCCATCCCCTTTTCCTTATGAATCAGGGTGAAGTCTCTCTCAGGGAGGAGTGATAGGGAATGGCAAAGGACACACCGACAAAGGAGATAAATCAGAACTGACTTTGACAAGCACTGTGGCAATTGGACAATTAAAACAGACATTCAGAGGGCGGGGGAAGAACAACAAACTGGGGAAGAGGGTAGAGAGAATGGTACAGCAATGAAGGAATGAAAACCCAAAATCCCTGTAAATGTTCATTAATACTAATAAAATTTAACAAAAAAAATTTAAAAAAAAAAGACTATAGCTTTCAATACAGATTATATCGCAATATCAATAAAACAAAAATTCTCACAACTGGACCAATAGGCAATATGACAAAAGGAAAGACTGAAGTTGTCAATGACTTCAACTTAAATGGAGCCACAATCAATACCATAGAGGCAGAAATCAAAAGACATACTGCACTTGGAAAAATCTGCCATTGTCAAGGACTTTTTTTTTTAATTGGGAAAAACATATTGGGGGCACAAGGAGGTGAGGGTTGGGGGCAGAAGGGTAAGGATGGGCCAGGATGCAGCTGCACAGCTGTACAGTTTGGTTGGAGGGGGGAGGAGGAAATGATGAGTGTCTAGTGGGGACCAGATGTTACAGAGAAATGGCAAGCATTTTCCAATGGTAATTAAACCAACTGTCTTATTGATCTGGGAATTGGATGCCGACTCTCTGGCTTCTTCATGCTGAACAGGGGTGTAGATGTAAACGGGGGAAGGGAGGACGCTTTATCACCTTACTGGTGGTCTTGGGTTAAAGCTGCTTGCCTTCTTGCTCTGTTAGAAGATATTTTCCTGTCATTTGCTCCCCTCTGGACTGTAAAGTGTTTTCCCAGGTGGTTCCAGTGGGGATGGCTGGCTGAACCCAGAGGATCCATCCTCCTTTGCTTCCTTAGCTGACAGTTTTATTTCCTTTTTGTCACTGGCACTGGGTTCAGGGCCAATTCTGGAGTAAAACTCAGTGTTAAGATTACCTATAGGAAAGGGAGCAAACCTAGAGAGAACAAACTTGTGAGTTACAAATAGAAGGGCTTTGAGGGTGTTGCTTTCAGGTTTACTGGGGGGAAGAGGGTGGCAGAAGGTGGCCTAGGTAACATTCTCTGGATACTCTAGGCATTCTTTTTTTTTTCCCCTTCCCCACCCAGGGGTCAGATGGCACAATCTGGGGACTGAGGAGCTCACCCTGAGGGCCGCGACGGCTCACCCCAAGCCGAGGGCCGAGGGCAGCCCGCCCTGGGCAGAGGGCCGTGACAGCTCTCCTCAAGCCGGGGGCCGAGGGCAGCCCACCCCGGGCAGAGGGCCGCGACGGCTCTCCCCGAGCTGGGGGCCGAGGGCAGCCCATCCCAAGCAGGGCAACACCCCCCAGGAACTGGCTGGTATACTCCCCCTCCAATTGCCCCTACCCCAGTCTGGTCCCCTCACCTGACTGAGGACTCTGTGGTCAGGGATAGTGTTTCCAATTCGAGCACTGCCACTTTTACACCCCCATAAGTGGTCATACTATATTTTGAAGTAGGTGTCACTGCCCCTTTATATATGATAAAGGGAACCTGAGAATTGTGAACAGACTTCCCCCAGGTCTAACCATTTTTTGGCAGAAGCATTCAACAGAACAAAATATGTGGTGCGTTTAGGATGTTGGTCCTCTTGTGCATGCTGCCACTGTTAAGGTCATCAGACTCACAGTGACTTTCAGCAATCCATTGTATACATAATCATCTTCTTTGGCCTGTCCAAGGAAACCCAAACCTGCAGATGGCGGGCATACATCCCACCCCCCACCTCCTACACAGGCAGCCAGCGGGGCGCACCCCCCCCCGCGCGGCCGGCCGTTGGGGGCGCTTCCCCCCACCCCGCCGCTCGGCATGTGCACGGCCCCTCTTGTGCGGGCAGCCGTTGGGCACCCGCTTCCCCCATAGCCGCCATCCTGGCTCCAAGAATTCTCTTCAGAACAAGTCCACCTTGCGGCAGTGTGGTGGCTTCGCTGTACCAGTCTTGAGGAGGGCTGGTGCTCAGCATCCATCCTGGGTGAGGGAATCCATTATTAGTTCAGGCTGTGGAAGCCTCATGGAGCTGCAGTGGCTGTGCGGCACGGCACAGGCTCTGCATGGGGGGGGGGGGTTTGGGAGCCACAAGCCTCACCCATTTCTCCTTGGGAATCCTTGAATTCCTGTTGTTGAGCCTCGATCTTCACTGAGGGCCAGTCATCAACTGTTTAAGTCTTTAATTATCAATAAGCTGAAGTCTGTGGAAGGCCATAATGGCCCTGCTTTAAGTGGTTCGCTGCTCCTGCAGCTCACCACGCTGTCTCTGCCTCCGCTGCCATCTTGGATCTCTGTCAAGGACTTCTTTAAAGATCTAAGGAGCAAGGATGCCCATATAAAGATGAAGTTGCCACTAATCCAAGCCATGGTATTGTCAATTTTTCCCTATGCACCTGAAAGCTAGAAAATGAATTAAGGATGACTGCAAAAGACTTGATGTTGAATTATGTGTTTGTGAAGAGGACTCAATACTGTATGGACTATCAAGAGAACAAAAAAGTCTGTCTTTGAGGAAGTGCATCCAGGGTACTCCTGAGAGACAAGAATGGTGAAACTGTCTCACACACTTGGGCACGTTGCCACAAGAGGGGCTAATCCTTGGAAAACATCATACTGTGAAAGGTGGAAGGTCAGCGAAAGAGAGAAGACCTAGGATGAGATGACTGACACAGTGACTGCAACGATGGGTTTGAGTTTGGTGGAGACTGTGAGGACGACTCAGGACAGGGCAGGGTTCAGATCTGTTGTTCACGGATCTAAGTCACAGCTGGCTTGGTGGCACCTGACACCAGTAACATCATCACCAGGACACAACATTACAGTATGCTGTGGTCAGAACAGGCATCCCACACAGAAGGACAAGCATGTGTAAAGATGCTGAGGCATGAACTAGCACAAATCTGCCGAGTAAACTAAAGAATTCCATGGCCAAGGCACACAGTGTGCCTGGGAAGGGCAGGTCTGATGCAAAATGTGCCTTTTACACAGTTAGGTTACTAAACAAAACCATGAAGAGTACTGAACACATCATAAAGTGTGTGATGCTTTCTCAAAAAGATGCAAATAGAAATACCATTTGACCCAGCAATTCCACTACTGGGAACAGACCCCAAAGAGACCACAACTGACATCCAAGCAGATATATACACACTATGTTTATTGCGGCTTTGTGCACAATTGCAAGGAGTTGGAAACAACCTAAGTGCCCATCAACAAACAAATGGATAGAGAAGCTGTGGTATATTGACACATTGGAATACTATGCTGCATTGAAAAATAAGGAACTCATGCAATATTATTTAAAATGGGTGACCCTGGAGGACATTATGCTGAGTGAAATATCTCAGACACAAAGGGACAAACACTGTATAGTGCCACTGTTGTAAAATAGGACTGACATTGGGGTTGGGGGGAAGACTGAGAAAGATGGGATAAATAATATATACTGTATTGAAACAGATGAGGAAGAGAACTGTTTAAAAGAGGTATGTGATTAGGTGTTACTGTAGTAACAGGAGTCCATAACGAAGGCTGCTGCATTGTGGAGTAGACCTGGGGCGAGGGATTGTACAACAATGGGGGAACTTTTCTTTTACTTTTCAAAGAGAAGGGTGTACTGAGGGGGGAGGGGTGGGCAGGGAAAAAAGTGAAAGAGCGAATTAATGGAAATCCAAAGTTGGTAAATTTTCATTAAAATTAATTTTTTTTTAAAAAAGAAGCAAACACAAATGAAAATGAAGTTATAACAAGACTGAAACTAGTCAAGAACGGTACCATGCTACATTGCATGGGGAAAATGAGTGCTCACACAGGCCTGCGATTTCAAAGTGCAGCGAGGCCATTACTTAATATGGCCCAAGTGAAACCTACACATAGACCAAGAGGCTGTCATCCAAACAGATCAAAAGAACACTGCATGGTTTAAAATTTAGATGTGTGACAGGGGAGTATCCTTTCTCCACAGCTATTAAATCTGTAAGCTGAGCAAAGCATTAGTGAAGCTGAACTCTATGAAGAATGTAGCATCATGATCAGAGGAAGACTTCTCAACAATCGGGATGTGTAGATGACACAACCTTGCTTGCTTAAAGTGGAGGACAGTTCTGACTCATTGGTAGTAAGTCATGAGACGTGCAGGTGGCGCAGTGGGCTAAGCACTGGCCTGCATATTAACTGAGAGGTCGGCTGTGTGATGCAGAGAGATGAAGTGGCCGTCTTCCCCCATAGAGATTGGTCTTGGGAATGCCATAGAGCAGTTCTCTTCTGCCCTGCAGCATCACAATGAGCCCCACAGGCTCAGTGGTGGTGCATGTGGTTTTCCAGCTACTGCTTTCCATCATTTGATGTGTCATTAAGTTCCAACTCAACAGCCTGTAACAACAGCAAACCAATTGTTATTGGCTCATTTTAGAGTGAGGTGCTGGTTATGATAATGAGGTGAGGTTGAGTGATATATCTTGAGCCACCACCCTCTCAGGGTGCTCTCCAGAGTATGGTCTACATCTAACATGTAAGAAGGATCTCTTGCTCTGAATCCCGCACCTGGCTTAGCCTCCTCTTGCGTGTGTTCCTGAATGGGAGCAGCAGCCTGCCTTCTGATCTGCTGATTTTGGAGTTCCTCAGCCCCTGAACCCAGCGGCCCACAGCTTGATCTGATTCACCAGCTTCTACAGCCGTGTGAGTCAGCAGGCTGTCGTAGGACCTGCCGATTCAGTGTCAGCCCCTGCAAATCACATGCAGCAGGAGAAAACTCCAGCTGATGGCTGGCCCATGGCCTTGGGGTTTACCAGACTCCACAGCTGTACAGAACTACTTCCTCCAAGGTTCATGAGTTCCGCGGGGAGGGATTGGCAGCGGCCTTGCAACACATCACAAAGCCCTAAGACGGAGGGCAAGCAGCCAGGAAGAGGTGGTATCAGAGACAATGGAATAGCACAGCGGTCTAGAAAGGCTGGACATGTGGGACTCTTCAACCTCTACTTCACAGGGTCTGTCTTGTGCTGATCCTTAAGAAGAAACTACTCAAAAGAACAGTCAGAAAATAAAATACAAGGTCTCAACTTCCTTCCCAATTCCCTGATTCTCTTACCCAAAACTCACCGTCATAATTGTCATTGTTCAGATGCTCAAACCAACTACGAATGACAGCTCTAAGCCCTGCCCCATCCCATCCTCATCATCTCTGACAGTCTAGAGCCCATTGCTTCAGTCACCGTATCAATCCATCTTGCTGAAGGGCCTCTTTTCTTCCATGGGTCCTCTACCTTTTCAGCCATGATGTCCTGCTCCAACAAATGGCCCTTCCTAACAACATGCTCGAAGTATGAGATGAAGCTTTACCATCCTTGCCTCCCAGGAGCAGCCTAGTTGCACATATCTCAAGAGAGAGCAGCTTCTCAGCTTCATCACAGTCTCATGTAGCCATGGACAATCTCTTGGGAGGGTGGAAAGGCTGACTCTGGAGAAGCTTTTCATTTTTCTCTCTTCCTTCATATCCAAGTCAATGTTTGGAGTTGCAGGAGTTATTTCTCACATATAAAGGGCTAAACCAAAGACAAAAGGCATAGTGTTGAAGGCAGCAGAGAAGGATGGCAAACCTCAGTCCTTAATGGCACAGCCTAGTGCAGAACCCAGCCAAGACTATCTGGACTTCTGATAAGCATCCTCCTAGATTAACTCACTTAGTCAAGCTCTTTTGCTTTCAGGCAAAATTCACTGAACTGAAACAACTAATGAGAGCCAAGTGACTGACTGAGAAGGGTTTGTAATACAGAAGAACTGATGTAAAATTATGCACGATTTTAGCCTGGAAGACTAAAAAAGAGGTACTAGTTATCAGATAAAATTTTTAACAAAAGAAGTGTTGTTTGTTTGTTCCGAGTGGGGATTAAAGGTGATGAAGGCTGAAGAGGACAGGGGGAGAATTTTTCCTGGACATATGGATCTAGAGATAGTACATTGCTATGCAGGTTGAGAAGTCCACTAGAGGAGTGGGTCTGGAGCTCAGTGGAGAAGTTGAACTGGATCAACACTCCCTGTGTGATTTCACGCTCCCAGAGGGCTCTGGCAGGCACAGGACAGTCAAGAACAGTCAAGATAAAAAATCAAAACCCCAGCTTCCTTAGTTATGAGTCCCAGAAGGAGTTTCTTTACTATCAAGTGCCTAAAGTCTACTCAAAAATAGTAAAACATTTGTTGATAGAATATACTTTCATACTAGTATATATTCTTCATAAAAATTATCTAGCAGCCAATATAATTTCAAAAAGTACAAACTCTGGATGATGAAAACCCAAGACTTTCATGACAGTCTATTCCTAAAGTGACCTGGCTGAGAACGAAAACCGGAAGGAATCTGGACCACCTGCTTTACTAGGTATGCCATCAGATTAAGGACATGTGAAAAGCTTCAATTCCTAAGACACACAAAACAACTCCAGGACATGTTTTATTAGTGGTAGATTACTCCAAAGCACATTGAAAAACAAAACCAGTCTGAAAGCAGCAAACAGTAATCTGTTCATGTCAGACTGGAAGGGGCTCTGGCGGCCTAGCGAGTAATGTGCTGGACTGCAAGGGACAGGGGTTTGAATCCAGCATACAGTCTCTATGCAGAGAAGGATGCGGCAGGTAGTCTCCTCCCATGAAGAGTCACAGCTCTGGAAACCCAGCAGAAGACTGCCATGAGGTGGAATCCACTGGAGAGCAGGAGGCATTCAGGATGAGAAAGGGCAAAGCAGGGTAAGTGCTTAGCTGCTAAGGTGGCAATTTGAAACCGACAGCCACCTTGCAGGGGAAAGACGAGATATACCCATTCTGTTAATATTTCTTTCCAGTTTTGGAAAAAAAACAACGGAGCGTTGTTGTGAGTCAGAATCAACTGTACACTAGTGGGCTTTTGGATGTATGATTACAAGGAGCCCCTGTGGTGCAGAAATCAGCAGTTAACACCTCCAAGCCATCCTTCTGCTTCCCTGGAGACTGACAATCTTGGAGATCCCATGAGGCCACTCTACCCTATCTGATATGGTCACTGTAAGTTGGCGTCAATTCCAAGGCCACAGGTATACATGACAAAGTAACCTTTTGACAATGACACCATTTGCCCATAAGAAGGAAGTTAATACAGGTGATACAAACCCTATTCTTTCCAAATACATGGTAGCTATGGGAAACCAGGAACTCTCAGTAGCACCCAAGCCAGTGAACCAGGAAAAAGACTGTGGCAGGCAAAGGAGCACCAGGCCACATGGCCAGAGGGCCCTATAAACAGTGATGACAATGTCAAGGCCAACGTTGATTTTCAGGTTTGTGCAGTTGGTATTAGATCACATGCACGACAGCAAGCCTCATCAAAGGCATCAGTGAGGAACAAGAAGTACAACCAAAGATGAAAGGAATTTCCCCTGGGAGTTAAGCAAAAAATGAAAGACCAAAAGTGGCGTGTACAACCATCAAAATGTGTACATAACCCACGGCTCTGATTAGACTGCTTCCTTCATGGAAACTTTAAAGGGCTCCCAGCCCTCCCCTGAAGGGCCATGTTTTAAGCACTTTCACTTGTTTCTTGTTAACCAGGACCGTGTCATCTGTCCCAAGGCCACCCTGTGCATTCCCACACCCACTACTCTGCTCACTCAAGTTCTCTGCCTGTGGAGTTCTCCATCTTTCCAGTGTCACTCGGTGTATTTTCCCCAGTCTCTCCTGACCCTACAACCAAATGTAGTTCTCTCTGCATCTTTTCTGCCCCTACCAAAAGCATTCTGTTGTCTTGTACTGTTACTATTTTCATCTCCCGTGCTGTATTTAAAGAGCTCGGGTGGCTCAGTGGTAAGGAGCGAACTGCACTGTCAACCCAAAGACACATGGCTCGAATCCACCAGCCGCTCTGTGCAAGATGGGCAGTTTCCCTCCGTCTGATTTACTGTCTCTGAAAACCCGCTGGAGTGTCAGCTATGAACTGGTTCCAACTTGACACATTACAACATATTTCGTATTCTAAATTCCTTAAAGAAGGATAGCACTCATTTACAGATTATTCAGAGTCAAGATTAAGTAAATAATTTTAGGTTTCTGAAACAGTGCCAAAGAATGGACTGAAAGTCCTCAAAAGATCGTATAAGGGCAAGTTTATAAGTCTAAATTTCAACTATTTACCATTCTGATTAACACTTATATATGCTCCTTAACATCCTTTTTCTTTCCCCCAATTTAGCAAAACAAGTAACAAAGGTTTATTAAAGCAGTAAGAGAGGTAGAGGTAGAGTTAGTGAAAGGTGGACCATGCAAAACAGTTACAGTGGAAAAAAAAGAGGGAAGAGGGAGAAGGTTCCCTGGAAAGACAGGGTTAAAACCAGACCTTACAGCATGCTGTCAGTAGAAAAAAGAGAGTAAGAGCTCCTTTAGGAAGAAAAAGCATTCTATTAAAAATACAGGTTAGGAGAATTGAGGGAAGCTGAATATCAAATTTAATAATAGTAGACCAAATGCTGTATCGGGAAATGAGGGAGACTTATACAAGCTGAAGGTCACCTTGTGACACTGGGGCATTCCTTAGGAGTCAACATTGTTCTTAGTTTTTATCAAATGAATCCCTCCCTCTTGAGATTAACATAAAGAGGAACTTGGCCTTATCTGTAAAAGATTTCACCATTATCCTTTGTTTTGTACTTCCTTGTGATTCTATATAAATACTCAGAGAAGCATGGCTCGAGGTCTTCAGTCGAGAACTGCTGACCCCCTGTTTTACGCTCTCTGCTCTATCTCATTCCTGGCTGTTTGTCTCTTTATTATAAAATTATTCTATTCTTTGGGACCCTCGGTCTGCAACAGAGAATCATTCTGTAGAAAGGATAATGGACCAGAAAGTGACCGAGAAATTCTAGATCTTATTTTTTGTTCTCTGCACAGTGCTATAACTGATTCATATTCTCAACATCTTTCAGAACATCTCAAAAATATAGTTTATTATCTCTGTCTTTTCACATGTTTATAATCAGCAATGATTTATTTTCCTGATTCATAAGACAGCTTATGACAGTGTATTTTCAGGTTTTTAGGTTGTTTTGTCTTTTTAAAAATATGTCAGGAGACGTACTGCAACATGGAAGTCTGCACTCAGTGGCCTCTTCAAATTATTTAGGAGCAACGATGTTAATTTGAAGACTAAAGTGTGTCTGATTCAGGCCATAGTCTTTCTGATCACTTGCTATGCATCTAAGAGACGGACAATGAATAAGGATGACAGAAAAAGAGTTGATGCCTTAGAGCTGTGGTGTTGGAGAAGAGTACTAAACAAATAGCCAGAGCTCCTTAGAAGAAAAGATAAAGCTTCACCTCACATACTCTGAGTATGTTGCCAGGAGAGGTTATTCCTTAGAGAGGGTCATGATGTTTGGAAAGGAGCGTAAGCAAAAGAGAGGAAGACCCTCAACCAGGTGGAGTGACACAGTGACTGCCACAGTGGGCTCTAGTGTGTCAGGGAGTGTGAGAATCGCAGAAGACAGGGTTCCGATCTATTGTAGATAGGGTCACTATGGATCAACTCGACTCAGCAGCACCTAATAACAAGGGTTTTGTTTTGTATTTTTAAAAAACATCACCCAAAACTTCTCTCTCCTCCTGACCTTACAGACTTCTTCTAGGCCCTGAAAATGTTGCCTCTGACCATAGTGTATTCCTGATCTTAGAGATTTCTTTAGGCCCTGAAAATGCTGCCTCTGACCATAGTGTATTGCAACAAGGGTAATTTTCAAAGAGGTGTAACAAATGTGGAAGAGAAGGAACCATACTTCGGAGCACTGTGGAGTGATCGGAAGGCACGTAAATAGTATGCAGACAATATAGAATCTTGAACGCAAAAATTAAAAACCTACATAATTCTTTAATGCCACAGGCCAAAAATGTTTTTCTAGCATTTCTATAATCTTGGGCTTTCCTCTCTAAATTGTTCTATTTTGCCTTATTCTGCTAAGCAAATTAAGTCCGCTCCTTCCAGGTAAGCTCTAACAGGAGAACTCAAATGGGGTCTCATCCTTGACGGCCCTAGTCCTCATGGTATTTCTACCCAACGATGTAACGCCGCAAATGTACAATTTATAAACAATCCAGAGTAACCAAAAGTTCAAAGGCTTCTGGTCCACTTCAGATAATGTGAATAAGAACCAAGAATCCTAACCTTGAAGTGGGTGCATCTGCAGCTTTCAACCAGCACAAAAGATGATAGGGCATTTTGTCAGTCCACTGGTCAGGAACTGTACATCTTTAAGAGTCGTAACTTTTGTTCTGTACAAAACAAAAACTAATCCAGCCCCAAACACGCGCCTAACTGCGTGCAAAGGACGCCGACCGGCGATTTTTCTCGAGTGTCTCAAGTGCACTGCTACTTGTGCGCGCTCCGCGCTGCGGGCTGTAAGCTGCAGCTCGCCTAAGTTCCATGACATAATGGACAAGTTTCTTCCCTACTGTCACGTCATCTACCTGTTGCACCACCTGGAAAGGGGCCCCAGAATCTGGGAGAAGAGTTGCCACTGCAACCTCAGGAAGAAGATCGAGTGAGATCTTGCCGAGAAATGCGAGCTTTCATCATTTTCTCGAGGTTGCCTCGGAGGCGAGTGGATGCTGGCTCCTGGGCACTTGGAAGAGATTCTAGAACAGGCACAGCCGGCCAGGACTTTGCGGACTTTGGAGGGGCCTAGGGGATTTTGAGGACTTGGGCATGAAAAGAGATGGAGGGTTCCAGAGAAAAAGAGTTAAGGGGGCGTGCAGATGGTGGGGAGCAGAGGGGCAGCGCCGGCGCGGGCGGTGGGGGTGGGGAGCACGACCTAAAGGGCACCTGCTCGTCGGGCCCTGCCCGGGGTCCAGCCGGGCGGAGGTCGTGGGAGAGGCACGATCGGCCTCAGTCCTCGTGTGACCAGGCAGCGCTGACCGTGCGAGGACGAAATATAGCCTCTTCCCCTCCCCCCACGCGCCGGGACTAAGCTGGAGGCGGGGATGCCGGGCAGGAAGCGCCTGGGGCCCGAGCCAAGTCCTGGAGAGGACGCCGGGTCTCCGGTGCCGCACTCACCATGTCGTACACGTTGAGCACCACTAACTGGTTAGCCCCCATCTTCTCCGCAGCCACCGTGTCGTCCTCGCGCTCCGTCTCCGCGGGGCCGGAGGCCACTCCCAGCCCCGCCGGCGCCTCCGGAGGGCCTGAGCCCGGCACTAAGCGCACAGCCCGGCCCGCAGCAGCCGGTTCAGGAGCATCAGGAAGCCGGGCCGCTGCGGGCGCCGCCGACAGGAGCCTGGCGTGAACGCCGGACCGGTGGCGGCCCTCTCGGGCTCAGGCACCTCCCCTCAGCGGCGGACACGTGGGAGAGGCGGGGCCTGAGCGAGGGGCGGGGCCCGGGGGCGGGGCCGGCCCAGCCTGCCGGCCGCGCCTGCGCGCTGTTTCCCCGGCCGCAGCACCTTGGCGCCTAAGATGGCGGCTCTTTCCGTGCCGGTGTACCATGCTGGCCAGCTCCTAGAAAGACCGCGGCTCCTGGCTCTAAGGGAATATTAGCATCTTGTTGCTTGAAGCGCTAAGGGGGAGTTTCGACAACTTGGTCCTCTGTCGCGGTGTTTTTCTCAGCCTTGGACTTCAGCTCCCAGCATACCGTGCGGTTCCTGGATCGGCCAAACCTGGCCTCTCGATGAGGACTCCAGTTCCCAGAATGCAGTGCGGCGCATTTCCGCTGGCTCCTTCCCCGCCTGCCCTTGCTGTTAGAGAAGTCTTCACTCCGACCTTGCCTGGTCCTACTGGTACTGCTATGGGATGTTGAAACCTTTGAAACCATTGCAACTTGGCAGAAGGCCATAGTGGTGACCCGAAAATGTCTAAATCCCATCCTCACTGAGGTTTTAAAAGGAAGAGAGGTGAATTCGAAGAAGGATGGTTGCAGGTGGACCATGGAGTATAACATTAATTAATTCACAGCGTGTGTTTTTACAATCTGTGATACTGTCCTACTGAGATAGGAAGAAGAGTGGAGGCTTCACAGATTAGAGTGACTCTAGAACATAGTAAATGCCTTAGCATTTATAACGACTATAAATACTTGTTCAGTGTTGACGCGGAGGACACAGTGATAAATAGGAGAGAGAAAGGAAGATCTGGTGTGTGCCATTTGCAGTTAATGAACATAGAATTGAGAGTAATTTTAGACTGAAAGCACACTGAAAATTTCTGGATGAAATGGAAACATCTGGGTAACAGAAAACCAGACCAGCACACAGGTCAAAAAAAGAAAAATTCAAGCCTTCATCCAATCTCAAAGGCTGTAAGCCTTTATAAAAAGAGAGATTTCCCGTATTTGTCCTGAAGAAAGGCTAAATGGATTGGAATCACCATTCATTCTAACTCACTAGACCTCCTTTGCATATTGTTGTCTACCTTCAAGTCAAAACCAACGTACAGCTGGCCTACAGAGGGTTTTCAGAGGCAGTTAATCAGAGCAGCCAATGGCCTCGAACTGCGTGTCTTTGAGATTGCAGCGCTACTTCTTGTCACTAGGTCACCAGAGCTGGGTATATATCAAGGTTCTATTGGCATAGTCCACAGGAAGTTGTCCTGCAAAGTCAAAGGCACCTCTAGTCCAAATCTGGAAGTGGCTCTTCAGAAGAAAGATGGCTCAAATGATTTACGGCCTAGGAAACCCAATGGAGAGAACAAGAATGCCAGAAGGCATTTATATTCAGAGAGGTAATATCATGGAAAGGGGAAATATCACAGGAGTTGGATACAAGGCCAGAAGTCAGAGCAAGTAAAGCTTGTTAAAGTCATCATCATTGTTAGGTGTCATCAAGTGGAGTATGACTCACAACAATATTAAGCCTAGGAGGATTAAAGCCAGAAAATGAAATTGAGTATGTGCTTAAAAGATGGCTGTGGGAAATGGATTTCTGAGAGGGAAAGGTGAAAACAGGAAGAGTAGTGTGGTGGTGGTTGTGAGGTACCATTAAGTCAAGTACCAATCATGGCGACCCCCTGAACAAAAAGACTTGAACCCTGTTCTATCCTGTGCCATCCTTACACTTCATGACACATAAGAGCCCGTTGTGGCAGTCACAATGTCAATATACCTGGTTGAGGATCTTCCTGTCCTTCGCCAATTCTCCACCCTTCCCAGATCTTCCTCTCCTTTGCCAATTCTCCCCCCTTCCAGCATCATGTCCCTTTCCAAGGAATAGCCTCTCCTAGCAATGTGCCCAAAATATGTGAGATGAAACCTCATCATTCTTGCCTACAAAGACCACTCTGGCTGCACCCTCTCCAAAACATATCTGTTTGTTCTCTTGGCCATCCATGGGATGCTCAGTGCTTTTTTCCAATACCACAGCTCAAAGATGTCACTTCTTTTTCTGTCATCCTTATTCATTATCCAGCTCTTAGATGCATAACAAGTAATCGGGAAGACTATTGCCTGAATCAGGAGCACCTTAGTCCTCAAATCTGACATCATTACTCCTCAATAATTTGGAGAGGTCCCTAACTTCAGATTTTCCCAATGCAATGTTTCTCCTTAATTCCTGACTGCTGGTACCAAGGGAGTTAATAGTGGATCCAAGCAAGATAAAGCTGTTGCCACTTTGTCTCCTTTCCAGCCATCATGATGTTGCCTATCAGTCTAGTGGTAAGAATTTTTTTTTCTTGGCATTGAGATGCAATCCAAACAAAGGCTACATTCCTTGGTCTTCTGCAACAGGTGTTTCAAGTCCTCCTCACTTTCATTGAAGAGAATGGGAATCCCACAGCACTTAATTTCGTTCATATAGAACCTATACCTGGACCAGGAGGCTGTTACAAGAACAGAGCAAGGTAACACTGTATGGTTTAAAATTAAGAAGGGTCAGGGTTGTATTATCTCTCCATACTTTTTCTATCTGTATGTTGAGCAAATTATTCAAGAAGCTGGACTCTATAGTGGCCTCAAGATTGGAGGGAGACTGATCAATAACCTGTATTATGGCAGATTGCATAAACTTGCTTGTTGAAACTGAGGAGTGTAGTTTGTAAATGTTATTTTCATCCTCCAAGCCCTTTTGGGAGGACCTTGTTTTCTCACTTAATTCTATGCTAGCCTTGTGAATTGCTTTGGCTAATGGAACATTAATCAACATTATACAAGCAGAAGTTTGAAGAGCACTTGTGAGCTGGGGTTTGCCCTCTTGGCATCTTGGGAATCCTGGGCCACCACCACCACTAAGATAGTGTATGGGTTAGCCTGATGGATCATGAAGGACATTGAGCTTGTACCTCAGCTGATATTCAGCAAACAGCCAAGTATGCGAGTCTTTCCTAAACCATCTCACTCTAGCCACACTGACCCTGACTAGAATTGTCCAGCCAACTAGCAGAATGCAAAAAAAGAATGTTTGAAACCACAAAGTATGGAATGGTTATATGGCAAAAGGCTATTTGATTGAATCAATTAGGAACCTATTCTAGAAGCGTATGACAGAAAATGACTTGGATGTTAGTGTAAGGTGGTAGCAACTAAGAAAGTTAGACTTGGGATATTTTAGAAGTAGAAGCCTGTGGTGTAAGGGGTCTATTACTGTGTTTGGCCTTGCTACATAGCCAAGAAGGTATGCAAATGGAATGGATATATCTGAGGCTCCACCCTACCAGAAAGCAAGACTGAAGTTACCACCTTTAGTTCTCTGAAGGTATGATCTATACTCCATCGCTCCTACAAAGAGTCTGTACCTGAGATTGCCACTCTTTTTCCTCTTGCCTGGGACAACATTTCTAACCTTATCCAACAGCCTCAGAAATACCTGCCCTGCAAGCATGTGGCCCACCGACATCATCAACAGCTGTGTGAGTCATTTCTTACCTAACTTTTTCTTCCCTAAACTAGAGATTCACTGTGAGACAGAGTTGACCTTGGGACTACTACTCCATGGAACCAGAGCTAGGAGCTTTTGCCCAAGATTGTTGGAGGCTGGAGGGGGGGTGCATTTTATTGACAGGACTAAGAGAATGTTATAAACTGGACTCAAGCCATAAGACTGAAGGATTGGGGTCTTCAAGCACATATTTGAAGCCATTTTGATGGAGAGACTATGTCCTGTTGCCAGCCTGAATTGTAACCTGTTAACTTTCCTAATAAACCCCTTAATCATAAGAATGTTTCTGTAAAGTCTGAGTAGCTATTTCAACAGATTTTGGACCCAATAGGACTGGTATAAATTAGTATAAATAGATATGAAACTGTGGGTGGGGGGTCCTGACCTCATAGGAACTGGTTTGTACTGTAGATATTGTTGATGGCAGCAGTTCCCCCTTATGGAATTAGTAGACATCAGACTTGGCCATTCCCACACCAACCATGGTCAGAACTGTCCGACTAACAAAGAGAAAATAAATAAAATTTGAAACCACAAAGTTTAGGGTGGTTATTTGGCAAAAAGCTATTTGGATCAAACAATTTGGTACCTATTCTAGAAGTATATGCTGGGTAATTTGAATGTTAATAGAAACTAAGAAAATTAGACTTGTGGTACTTTAAAAATAAAGTTCATAGGACTTGTTAGTGGTACATGTTAAATTTGGGAGAGAGGATTCAAAGATAATGAACAAATTTTATTTATTTTTTTTAAAATTTTGTGCTGCCATTTATATATTAGTACAAGACAGGATATGTCTGTCTTGGAGAGGGTTAAAACAAGTTTCTCCTTGGAGGCTAGGATTTTGAAGCTCTGTCTCACATACTTTGGGCACATGGGCCAGGAGAGACCAGTCCTTGGAGAAGGACATCATACTTGGAAGGATGGAGGGACAGTGCAGGAGAGGAAGACCCTGGATGAGATGGACTGATACAGTGACTGGGGCAATGAGGGTTGCTGTGTCAGAATTAGTGAAACTGGTCCAGGATAGGGTAGGGTTCAGAGCTGCTGTGCTTAGGGTCATTATGGGTTGCAGGTGAGTCAATGGCACATAAAAACAACAACAAAATTATGAGTTGTATAACGTTTGGTTGATTTTTATTTAAGCCTCTTGTTGAGAGTCAACAGGACCTGGTGGAGGGCCTTTGTATTTAAATGTTTGTTGGGCTCAAGGGCCTGTGGCCCTCACACCTGATGTTACTATATTTTGGAGGAACATTCTTCTAAGTGGTATAGCATTGGTCTGTTAATTTGCTGTACAGATGTAACCTGGGGTTACCCTATACCACTGGAGTGTCAAATGCCATAATGATTACCCATGGTGGACAGTGTTTGGTGGAGCTCTCAGATTAAGACAGATTTGGAAGCAGGAATGGCATCCACTTCCTAAACAACATGCCTCTGGAAACTCTATGTCTATGAACCTAGAGAAATTATGATAGTTAGAGAAGGCTTCAGCTCTTTTGTTCATAGGGTCACAATCAGTTTTGCTCAACTCAACGGCAATCAACAACAACAACAACAGCATTATGGAGAAGAGCAGCTAGAAAAGTGGAAATCAAGACTTGTTTGTTCATGATGAGTTGGCTGGGAGATGCCTTTTAGACATCCATGGAGCATCAACTAGCATTTGAATAAACAACCCGGAGTCATAGCCATTATTTAAAACCCTGTGGCTAGATGTCTTTCCTAGGAAAATGTGAAGGGGGGGGGGAGTCTGTAACAAAAGCTTTAGGGTTCTTTACTATTTAGAAGTCAAATAAAGAAGGAAGAGGAAATATTGAGGCAGGAGGAGAACCAGAAGGAATGTGAACACCAAGATCACAAGACTTTTGGTCTCAGCTATATGTAGTCTGGTGAATCAAGGAAGAGTGAGACTGAAAGAATCGAGGGGATAGAGGAGCAAATGAAGGTGAGGAAATTGAGATAACTCTCAGCAACATGGGGTAATGACCAGCTAGGGATGCATGGTCAATGGAAGTCATTTTAAAGATGAATTTCTACGTGAAAAGAATGTAGGAGGAGGGGAATGTTACAGGGACAAAAAAGAAAGGGACAGGAACCCAGGATCCGCGTGGAGGGGCTGGCCTTTTTAGAAGAGATGTTTCAAGGAATGTGTGAAACCCACTGTAAATGAATTTTGTATGCAAACCAATATAATTTTTTTTAGAAAAAAATGTTTCATATACAGAGACAGCATGAGAGTTAGAAATAAGGCATACACATACAGGCAAGTTAGACATTTGAGGTGGAAGAGTATGATCTTTTTGGATTATTGTTGTTATGTGCTGTCTAGTCACCTGAGACTCGTAGCAATCCTATGTATAACAGCTCCAAACCCTGCTCTATCCTGAGCCAACCTTATTGTCTCTGACACACCTACACCAGTTACCCCAGATACTGATATCAATCAATCCATTTCATCGAGAGTCTTCCTCTCTTGCACTGTCCCTCCACCCTCCCAATTATAATGTCCCTCTTCAAGGCCTGGTCCCTCCTTGCAACATGCCCAAAGTATGTATGTCAGATGGAGCTTCAGAATCCTTGCCTCTAAGAGTAGCCTTGTTTCACTCTCTCCAGGACAAACCTGTTTGTTCCCTCAGCAGTCTATGGTATATTGAATACTCTTCTCCAACACGATAGCTCAAAGACATCTATCTATTGTCCTTCTATTATCCCTAGTTATTGTCCAGCTTTCTGATGCATAGTAAGTAATTGTGAAGTCCATAGCCTGACCTTGATCAGGAGCCCCTGAGTCTACAGACTGACATCATTGCTCTTCAGTACTCTGGAAATGTCCCTGACATTCTTCCCAATGCAATTCATCTTTTGATTTTCTGGCTGCTGGTACTAAGAGTGTTGATTGTGGAGCCAAGCAAACTTAAAGTTGTTAACAATCTCAGTCTCCTCACTGTCTATCATGATGCTGCTAATTGGCCCATGGTGAGAATCTTTGTTTTCTTGATGTTGAGCTTCAGTCCATATTGAAGGCTGTGGTCCTTGACCTTCTGTAGCAAGTGTTTCAGGTCCTCCTCATTTTCAGCAAGCAGGGTTGTGTCATCTGCATAACGCAGGTTGTTGATGAGCCTTCCTCCAATCCTGATGCCAGATTCCTCCTCATAGAGCCCAGCCTCCTGGATAATCTGTTCTGCATATAGATTGCAAAGGTGATAGGACACATCATTGGCATAAACCCTTGCAAATTTTAAACCATGCAGTGTTTTCTTGCTCTGTTCTAACACCTGACTCCTGGTCCAAGTATAGGTTTTGCATAAGCAGAAGCAAGTGTTCTGGGATTCCCATTCTTCTCAGTCAGCCACAGTTTGTTGTGATCCACACAGTCAAAAGCCTTTGCATAGTCAATGAAACACAGATGGACATTTCTCTGGTATTCTCTGCTTTCAGTCAAGATCCAGCTAACATTGGCTATATTATCCTTAGTACCATGACCTCTACTAAACCCAACCTGCACATTTGACTTTTTGGATCAACTTTTATTTTCTCCATGGATTAGGAGGAAAGGGGGAGAGAAGTAAGGAGTTTGGAAAGAAAGATGAAGGCACAGAAGAGGGAAAAGAAATCTGATACACTCAGGAAACTTGGTTGAATGGACATGCATGTTGAGTGACTGGATGTGCTGCAATGCCATTGTTGTTTAACTGTTCTCAGGTTTCTGACTGAATTCTGGAACTTGGTTTTGAGCATGTTTGGTTGCTTGCTTTTATTCCTTTCTTCATGACACATCCCTCCTACCTAACCTTATTGAACAAATCCCCAAAGTAAAAGCAAAGCAACTGCTGTCAAGTCTGTTAGGACTCACAGGAACCCCATGTAGTGCCGAGTAGAACCGCGCATCCGGGGCTTTCGTACCTTCCGGTAGCATGTTTCCAGCCCTTTCTTCTGAGGCACACTTAATGGCACAACCTAGAGACTCTGAACAAATGGCAGGCATAAGGAAAAGTCCCAGTCCACCAATACCTCGTTTAGGCCTGGCTGCAGTACTCTGAGGGCTCCAGTCACAGGTTCTTGCTGCCATCTCCTCTCTAGTGTCACCTTTGGTCCTATATGATCTCACCCATTCACAGCCGTAATAGTCTTTTATGTGATGAAAACTCCCAAGTCTCCATCTTCAACTGCTTTCTCTCTCTGGGGTGCTAGGCTGGCTTGATTTCCTATTACTACTGTAGCAAGTAAGTGGTGGTAACCCAAATGTGGTGCCTTTGAGGGTGGCTAATCTCCCAGTGACTTTGAGGGAGAAAGATGGGCAGTGTTCTGCGCAATTTACAGCCTGTGAAAACCCACTGGAGGGTCAGCTGGAGGAGGTTTGGACTTGACAGCAGTGAAAGTGGTTGGCATAGTGCACAGTAAGCTGAGCTGCTAATCCAGAGGCTATGCTCTCCCACTACTCACGGGAAATAGATGGGCAGTCTCCTTCACTGCAATTTATAGCCTCAGAAACCCAAGTGAAAACAGTGTGGATGGTAAGTAGTTTGTGGTTCTTGAATACTGTATCAAGTTACCATACTCAGGAGGGTGGAGGGTCCATGAAGGAGAGGAAGGTCCTCAACCAGGTGGCCTGGCAGGTTGATTGACACAGTGGGCTCTGTGTGGCAGGAAGTGCAAAGATGGCACAGGGTTCTGTTGTTCACGGGGTCGCTATGAGAAATCCTCGATTGATTCGATGGCACCTAACAACAACCACCAAGTAACCACAGCCTCAGAACTTAAAACCCGAATTTCTTTACTTACAGCTCAGAAGTCAAGTCCCAAATGGGTCTCACTGGACTAAAATCAAGGTCTGCACTTTCCCAGAGTTGTCTTACCTTCTCCAGCTGCTGGAAGCTGCCTACCCCCTGCCTTGTGGCCTCATCACTCTTCTCTCTTCTCATATCTACCATTTTCACTCTCTGCTTATCATTTTAAAGGGATCTCTTCTATACTCCAGGATAATCATATCTTTGAAAAATCCTTAGTGTAGTCACATCTACAAAGTTCTTTTTCTTTTTGCCATATTAAGGGACATATTCTGAGGTTCTGAGGGTTAGGACATCGTGTTCATGGGATAGGACTCATATCATAGCCGTTGAGGAGGCCAGACTCATAGCTGAAATCCAACGGGTTTTTGAAGCTGTAAATTGAATGTGAGGAGATTACTCATCTCTCTCCTTCAGAGTTGCTAGTCGGTTTGAACTGTCAGTGAGGGGCAGCCTTGGGATTAAGATTAGCAGTGCATCTCCATACATCTATGCACCAAGGGGTCACTGTCCTATCTCCCACCCAGGAAGTCTCATGATCATGTTAAATTCATTTCTCTCTTTCTCTCTCTCTCTCCTCCCCCATTTTTCTTTTCCCCACCCCTCCAACCTAGGACCGAAAAACCAAAACAAAAAACCAAACCCAGACTATACGTTTGTTTCTGTCATTTAAAGCCACCCCCTTGTGGCATTTTCCTGTGGTAGCATATGATTTTTAAAATTTTTGTTGTTGTTACAGTAGCACCCACTTGTGTTTGGTTTTGTTGTTACAGCAACACCTAAAAAAAAATCATACTCACTGGGCTTCTGAGTCTGTAAATCATGGTGAGAGGAGATGGTCCATCTTTCTCTCAAGGACCCACTAGTGGATTTGAACCCCTAGAGTTGTGCAGCTCCCAGAGGTCCCTACAACAGCGCTCACCTGGGATATGCTTTTGTTACAGCTTTTCGTATTTTTGTCACAGCCACATAATACCACCCACTGTGGAATTTTTTGTTACTTAGAGTAGTAGCATTTTCAGGAGAAAGAAATCCTATAAATTGTAGGAACAAAGAGAGTGTTGAATAGGTATTTGTTATAGACCTAAAATGACAAAGAGGAAAAAATCCCCCACTAAGGTGTCAGACAGAAAATCAAGTGCCGGAAGTAATTCCCTCCCCTGTCAAACCATCTTCTAGGTGGTGTAGCACTGGTCTGTCCATTTGATGTACAGAGATAACTCGTGGTTGCTGTGATGCTAAACACTGTGACACTGATGTGTCAAATGCAGTAACAGTCACTCATGGTGGACAGTGTTTGGTGGAGGTTCCCAATTAAAACAAGCCTGGAAGCAGAAGCAGCATCCACTTTCGAAATGACTTGCCTCCAGACACTCTATGAACAGTGCTCACACCTTTCGTTCATAAGGTTGCTATGAATTGCCTACGACTCAGCGGCACCTAACAACAACAACAAACTTGGATGATAGAAGGAGAACTGATGGAGGTGGTCAATGATTTTGTTTTGCAGTCGACACCTTTGGTACCAGGAGTCAGATCAGGGATGTATTACAAGTTCACTGTGAGGGACTTCTCCAAAATACATACGAATAGGGGCTGGCAGAGCCGCGGCATAGTGGTTGTGTAAGATCATGTCCCTTTTTATGCTTTACCTGAGAGAGACAATGCCTTAAAATAAAAAAAAGCAGTAATGAAATGAAACTTTGCACGCAACCCCTGTTGTCTCCTCGCTCTGAGCATGCTCCACCCAAGCCACCATCCTGTGAGGACTGCAGAAGCTGTGCGGGAACAGAGTAGGCAGAACAGAAGAGCCTCAGGCCACCCGCGCCGTGGCCACAGCGGCCGACGTCTTCCCCAGGGAAGCCCAAAGCAAAAGGGATTTGAACCCACTGACAGAGCAACAAGGCTGAGCGTGCTTCATCTGTCTGATGTCCTGCAGAACTTTCACAGAAGATCACCATTTCCAGACCAGCAAGAAGCAACAGGACCTGCGTCTCTATGCTTTACTGTCTGGGCAGTCCGTTTCCAAACCTGCCACGGAGGCAGAATATCACCTGGATTTATAAAACAACGCTAGTCGTACTTAAGATAACTGAAGAAAAGCTGGAACAAAGAAAAACAATCTTGAACACGGAAGCAACCTCAAGCACCTTTGTATTTTGATGGTATATTTTTATAAGAAAAATAAATATTCAGGTGACCAGGAATGTATATAACAAAATGAAATCGAGAGAAAGAACCTTATGCATTTAAAAAGGAAAGGGTTAAACCGGGTGGCTCCTTGGAGGTAAGGATTCTGAGGCTCCGTCTAACATACTTTGGACATGTTGTGAGGAGAGACCGGTCCTTGGAGAGGGACATCATGCTTGGGAGGGTGGAGGGACAGCGCAGGAGAGGAAGGCCCTCTATGAGGTGGATTGATTCAGTGATTGGGATAATTGGGATGGGAGTGTCGGAGACAGTGCGATTGGCACAGGACAGAGCGGAGTTTAGGGCTGTTGTACATAGGGTCGCTATGAGTCGCAGGCGACTCGTCGGCACATAACATGTCAGTGCTTAGAAATGGGGCTAAGGGAAGTGCTGAAATGTAATGTAACTAAAAGACGAGAGATCATGTTGACTCTCGCCTACTGTCTCTGTTTTCCAAGAACAGGGGTGTCCCAGGTGAGCTAGTGCTCCCAGGCAGCCTGTTTTGTAAATGAGAAGAAATATGACATTTCTGGTTAACTAGACAATACACCCAAAGCCCTTGCATTTGATCTATTTTGTTTTAAATGTAGGCCTTGTTTTTCCAGCTTCATCTGTAGTTCAAAGTGAAGATTGAGACATCAGTTTATACTTGTTTTATTAACAAAATGTAATTTGGATATCTTGAGTTGATGGCTTTGTGATTTAGCTGGGTAAACTATCTTTGTAACAGCAAAGTTATTTATAAAATTTAAAAACTTATATTCTATAAAAAATACTTGAGAATAATGGTGTCAGTTTGAAGGCTAAGGTGCACTTGATTCAGGCCATGGTCTTTTAAATCACTTGCTATGCATTTGAGAGATGGACAGTGAAAAAGGATGATAGAAGAAGAATTGATGCCTTTGAATTATGGTGTTGGAGTACTGAATATCCCATGGAATGCCAAAGAACAGATGTGTCTTGGAGAAGGTGCAGACAGAGTGACCTTGAAGGCAAAGATGGGGAAACTTTGTCTCTTGTACTTTGGACATGTTGCTAGGAGAAGCCAATCCTTGAAAAGGGACATCACGCACAAACATGGTGAGCAAGAGAGGAAGACCCTCAATAAGAGGACTTGACACAGTGACCACAGCAATGGGCTCAAGTGTGTCAGAAATGATGAGGACGGCACAGGACAGGGCAGGGTTCAGACCTGTTGTTCACAGGGTCGCTATGAGTCATACTTGATTCGATGGCACTTAACAACAGGAAGCTTGGGGAATTTGGGCTAATTTCTCATCTCAAAAGAATAAAATTTACCATTGAAAAGTATTTGGAAGCTTAGAGGAGAGGCTGAACTGAGCTGGAACTCAGCACTCTGAGGAGTGGAGGCCAGCAATATGCTGCTGCTGGTATCTGAGGAGGGACAATAAAGCTGGTCCTACATTGTTGTTTTTTATAGCAACCTGGAAATCAGCTGCCAGTACTGCATCCAACTGGTGTGCCCTGGGTGAAGAAGCATTGCTAAATTTGTGCTGACTGGAAAGGTGGAAAGCAAAGTCCCTTCCTGTCTCCTGCCTTCCAGCCTTCCTCTTACTAGGAGAAGCTAACAGACAGCAAAGTAGAAAGTAGAAATATGGCCTGCAGAGTCTCAGCCTCAATAATGCAAAGCAAAGCACAGAAGGGCAGGCTTGGAGTGGGGAGACAGTTTCTTGATAAAACCTCTCCCAGCCAATCACAACTTCATAGCCAACCTAGCTGTAAATTGCTCAAATCATTGTAAAAGAAAATCAGTTTTAAAGACCATTATAACTAACTGACTTGTAGAGATGAACTGAGTCTGTGCCTTAGCTACCTGTTGTGCTTAAATTACCAGAACACAGCAGTTTAAAATATCAATATTATTTCACATGGTTTCTGAGGGTCGGGGGTCTGAAAGTAGCTGAGCTGGGTGGTTGTGGCTTAGGGTTTATCGTGAGGCTGTGGTCATCTGAAGGCTCGACTGGGGCCCGAGAGTTCACTTCCAAGATCCTTCAGGAAGCTTTAGCCTGTTAGCACTCGGGCCTCTGCAGAGGACTCTTCTCCGCTGTGAGCTGGCTGTTCCTCGCCAAGCAAGTGATCCAAACAAGAATGAGGGCTCAACCAGGAAAGAATCCAGTGTCTTGGGCAAGATCCACCATCGCTGGGTTGTATCCCTCTGGTCATAGAGCAAGCCTGCAGCAGTGGGGAAGGGCATTACATTGCCAGGTGCCCCATGGCTTTGTTTCCACAGAGGGAGCTCAGTTCCTGTGTCCTTCAAACCAGTCCAGGTGGCTGGTGACGGAGCCACAGTGCCTACCTTATGTTTCAGGGTCTACCCAGCTCTTTGGTAATAAATGCTTCTTGAGGGGTGTTACCCCATGCCACAAATATTTGTACACTTTCTGTAACTACTTACTATATAGAAAGAAATGCTACAGTGGATGGCTGGGGTGGTGGTGTTGGAAATCAGTCTCTAGATTTTTCTTTCAAGTTGCCTCTGGGTTGACTTGAACCTTCAACTTTCCAGTTTGCAAGTGTTTTGACCACATGAACCCCCAAGGGTGTGTACATCCATCCATATGCCACTTCCTCAGATGTCCTTATCTATTCAGTTATTCTCTTTCCAGTGCTGATCAGGTGAGACCAGGCTCCTGGGCGATGATGCCTAGGAATCTGTACCAATTATATTTTCACTTTAGGCCACTTCTTCCCACACAAAGTGATTATGCAAGTGCACTGTTCACAACATTGCCAGCTGGCAAGATTTTCCTTCTCTGTTGGCTTTCAGGATTTCCTTGGGACAAAATTGTGATAATTTGTACCTTCTTATTGAGCTAATTATTTGTGAACCAGGCTTGGGCATTTTCCTTCTCCTTCAGCTGCCAGTATAGGTATGGGTTCACCCAATGTACACACAAATAAAGCCTGGACTGTAAGCTGAGGGCCATGGGTGGGATAGCTGAGGTGGGCATTGGTGCAAGCACGTGATGTGAATCAAGGCTAATTCCTCCTGCAGTTTACTGGGCTATTGATTAGTGGTGATGGTGTTGTTAAATACTGTTGACTATAACTCGTAGCGAAACTATGAACAACAGATCCAATCCTACGCCATCCTCACCATCCCAATACCCTCAGCCCCATTGCTATGGCCATTGGGCCAGTCAATCTCATCGAAGACTTGAGCCTGACCCATTTTCATTTTATAATGGACTGCTGCTAGACCCATTTGATTTTGTGCTTTGGCAGGCCTAACAGAACCCAGCACAAGATAAAAAGTTCTGGGTGCATGGTAGCTTTGCCCATTATCAAGCTTTCTATGTCTACGGGTGTTCAATGACACACAGAAATGTTCCTCAAACAGTGCACAATTTCCGAATAAGAGATGAATCAGGCAACATCACAACAGACCCAACTAAAATTAAAAAGTTAACATTAGAATATTATGAAAAACTATACTCAAACAAATATGAAAACCTTGAGGAAATGGACAAATATCTAGAAA
>NW_006399969.1:304192-322822 GCF_000299155.1 Elephantulus edwardii
GAAATGGCCTTCTGCCAGAGTCTCAGTGATCTGCATGATCCTCTCACTGCAGCTCACCACAGCTCCATTCTACATCTGATACTGTGACACAAGCACAAGCCGTAGGGCTGATTGCTTCATGACCAGAATGCTGGCTAACTTCTTTCTGATTCTGGACCCCAGTTATAGTAAGTAGCCTTCCATGTTACCCAGCAACTAAGCCAGAATATATCTTTAGATATGGAATCTATTGCCTCCAGAAATCTCTCTCATTGCTCTAGAGTCACATCCAACTTGTAGTTGATCCTCCAACAGATTTCCAAGACTATGTATTGGACAGGAGGAAACTGCTCATTTTTCTCCTGTGGAGACACGGGTGGATTTAACCACCAGAGAGGTGCTGCCTTTGGGTTGGCAGCAAGACTCCTTATGGACTATGCTAACAGAGTGGCCTCCCTGACTATTGTTGTTATGTGCTGTCGTGTCACTCGTGACACTCAGTAACTCTGTGCACAGTAGCTCTGAACTCTGCCCTTTCCTGATCCAGTCTCACTGTCTCCAACACACCCACCCCCATTACCTTAGTCACTGTGTCAATCTATCTCATCCAAGATCTTCCTCTCCTGTGCTAACTTCACCCTTCCAAGCATGATGTCCTTTCTCTTGGGACTGATCCCTCCTCATGATGTGCCCAAAGTATGTGAGACAGAGCTTCAAAATCCTTGCCTCCAGAGAGCAACGTGGCTTCACCTTCTCCAGAACAGAACTGTTTGTTCTCTTGACAGTCCATGGGATGTTCAAGACTCTTCTCCAGCACCACAACTCAAAGACATCAATTCTTATTCTTTTATAATCCTTAATAATTGTTCAGCTTTCTGATGCATAGTAAATAATTGCAAAGACCATGGCCTGGATCAGGTGCACCTTAGTCTCTAGGCTGACATCATTGCTCTTCAGCACTCTGGGAAGGTCCCTGACAGCAGATTTTCCTAATGCAGTTCATCTTTTGATTCTTTGACAGCTGGTGCCAAGAATGTTAATTGTGGAACTGCATGAGCTGAAATTTTTAATAACATCAATCTCTTCTCCATCTATCACGGTGCTGCCAAATGGCACAGTAGTGAGACTCTTTGTTTCTTGATGTTGAGCTTCAATGTATACACAAAAACTAATTATTTTGGAATTTCTGATAAAGTTTGAACAAACTGAGATACTTATTTTGAGTCTTAGAGTGGAATTTTAAAACTCAATTTTATAAGCATTTTCATAATAAGTAGATTTGTATAAATGTGAATCTTCTCTCAGACACATATGAATATGCATCTAGTATTAGAAAACTTCTAAAGTGTTTGGAGTAGATGATAGATAATTTAAACACACACACCTCTGTAAGTATTTGATACATAAATTGACCATAGATACAATATTTCACATGAACTTGACATTTACACATTTTTAAAAATTTACTTTTACTCTCAGGAAGGATTTCAATAGCCATATTTAATTTTTTAAATGCCTTGTGAAGAGTTTTTACAGTCACTTTAAGAGTGGTGCAACATATTAATTTCACAATTTACACTCAATATATACATATATCCAACATTCTTCTTTAGAGTAACTGGAAACATCTTTCAAATCTTGGCTTTTATGGTACTTACTAGGAATAAATACTTATTATTTGCCTGTCAAAGGCATTCAACATAAGGAAATAAAGACACTCCCTCTACATAAGTATATCCATAAGGCCCCTTTAAGATGCCCTACATTTTTTTCTTTTGTTTTCTTCTATTTATTTGTAGAGGCTCATGAAGATATTGTCTATAAATCTTTATGTACTTGAAGTAGCTCAAAACCAGAATGCTGAAGAATAGTAGCATTAGGATAAAAAGAAAAGAAGCTACCACATAACCACTTGGCCTGAAATAAAGGGAAAAGGTCATTAGAAGTTATTGCTCACATATTGGTTGTTAATTTATTTATTCAAATAATTTCTGAATAGCTAGCTACTATGCTACTGAAGATTGGCAGTCTTCTCCCATGCAATAAACTGCCTCTGAAAACTCAAAAAGGGTTCAGCTATGGGTTGGTTCCAATGCGATGCTATACAACAAAATGCTATTGGCAAAGGAAACTCTAGTGGCTTAGTGGTAGGGAAATTGCATTGCCAAAACAAAGTACGTGGTTCAAATCTACCAGCTGCTCTATGGGAGAAAGATGGGTAATCATCGCCTGTGTTATTTATTATCTCTGAAAACCCACTGGAAGGTCAGCTGTAGATCAGTTGCAAACATGCTATTGCCGGGAACATGAACACGTAAGCCATTATGTATATCCTCAGGCTGGCCAGGGAGGAAAAGCATGTGGAAAAGATAAGAGAAGTAAACAAAGTTCTCTCAGTGCTGAGCATTGAAGAACAGCAAAGAAAGCATTCCAGAAGTTGTGACCCTGGAACTAAACACGGAAAATTGGGTAGAAGTTGGCCATAGGTGTCTATCTGGAACAAAAACCATTCCAGTGGGGCTATAGCTCAGGCACAATGCAGAGCTCTCAGAGATGAGGAACAGTAGGTGGACAAAGGTCAGATGGCAAAGATATTTTATCTCAAATTGCAGAAAGAATTTTAGCCCTAAAAGCTAGAGGAGAGATGTAGGATTTATATTTTAGAAAGATGATAGAATTATAGTTGAAAAATGGATAAAAGTGAGCATTAATGGAGGCAGCAAGACCAATTAAGAACATTTCTTAGTACTGCTCTGGATAAGCTGTGATGAGGGTCATAACTAAAGAAGTGGCTGAAGAAATGAAGGCGAGTAGAGAGGTCTAAAATATAATTGTTTTGTGCCATCCAGTTGGTACCAACTTATAGCTGATCCACCAGTGGGTTTTCAGAGGCAGTAAACAGCATAGGATAGGATTGTCTGTCCTTCTCCCACAAAATAGAATTAGAAGGGAAAAAATACCACACTACTGTAATAATAGGGTAAAGGAGAGGAGAGGGAAAAGAATGGACAGATGATGGACATTGCAATAGAATGAGTGAAATGAACATCAACTTGAAAGGAATGGATGGTTAGAAACTATGTGTATTGCAATTAATAGCCTATGACTGGACAAACATTACAAGGGAAATTGGGGGAGGGGAATGGAAGAAAGTGTGCACACATGAATGAATGAATGAAAGCCAATCTTTTTTGTAAACCTTCACTAAAATGAAACAATCAAACAAAAGTAATTAGTCTGGGTTGGTGATTGTTCAGGTGTGGGGTTTGAGAAACACAAAGGAATATAAGGTGCCTGTCATGTTAGCTACCATGCTTTGAGGAATGAGTCGTTTTCTGGACGGGGCATGTGAATGTGCTTGATTCAGTTCCTGACATAGTGAATTTGGGGTAGGTGAGAGCAGATCAAAGTGAATATATGAGTGTGGTGAGGAGAGATATCTGGCTCACAGTTATGAACTTGGGAATCATCAACATATAAACCAGTTGGTGTTAGGGAGTAACAATTTCATAATTTTCTATGTAGCTTGGGAGGGACTATAGAGAATTTTGAGCATTTTACTGAGAGAAATAGCTCAGTTACATCAGGACCAATATTGCCTAAGGCCATTATTGTGAAAATAGGAGGATAACTGAGTAAGACACATATAAATGTTCAAAAGAGAAAGGAGAGAAGAGGGGCAGAAAAGGGGGAAGGGGGAAAAATCACTGTGATAGCAGAGCTTAGCATGTGGAGGGGGGCAAAGTAAAGGGGAGAGTTTAATGGGGGCTTGAAAAGCCGGAGTGCTAATAGGCACAGAGCAATAGCAATTATATAAAATAGAATGAGGTGGATGAGTGTAGAAAACACAAAGTACATGTACAAAGCATGGTATATATATGATTGTATTCAAACTAATAAAATGTTTTTTAAAGTTGTCAATCTTTATATTAACAGTTACATTAATAGTTATAATATTAACTTGCTATTAATATTTATAAATGCCTTTGAGATATATATATATTTTAGCCCTGTCCCTAAGGAATTGCACCTATCGATTCATATCACATAGATTCTCAATGGATTCACAAGGATCTGTCTTTTGATTGCAAGTTAAGAACTGACTGGTGATTCAGACAGCAAAATGAGATGAAGGGGCTTATGAGGAGCATGTTTACAGCCTAGGGAGAAATGAGGCTTCATTCCAAGGACTGCTAGCACTATCCTAACAGAATTGGGTACTCTGGAAGGAGTGACCAGAGACAGCAGCAATCAGCTCAAGTGGGTCAGATGCTGAGGATGGCACAGGATAGGGCACGGTTCAGATCTGTTGTTCGTAGGGTCACACTTGATTCGACAACACCTAACAACAACAACATGAAAGTTTGAGGAACTCCGTAGTGTAGTCTGCAGTGAGTTGCTCTCCTAGCCCAGTATTAGACACATGCTACTTTCAAGATGTCAAATAGAGGGCAGATGTGTTAAGGGCTGGAGGAAACAGCAAGTTCCTGTTATTTGGGGAACAGAGATTTCATAGAAAGCAAAATGAAGTGGGGGGGAAAGCCTCAAATATAGATTTTATGAAATGAGTGCTTCATTTTTGTTTTCAATGCTCATTTCTATTATACTGCTATGTGCCATTGAGTTGGGACCAACTCAGCTGTAAATCACACAGAGGAGATTGCCTGTCTTTCTTCTCAAAGCAGCTGGTGGACCCAAACTGCCCACTTTGGGGTTGGTGGTGCCACTCCTTATCAGTAAGCCGCCTGAGCTCTCTTGTTTCCATTATGATGTTGTTTTTCGGTGCCATAAAGTCTAGTATGACTCATAGTGACCCTATGAACAAAAGATCTGAGCCCTGTTCCGTCCTGTGCCATCTTCACACTTCCTGACACACTACAACACATTGCCCATCAATATCCTATACAATATTATTTTGTGTGATAGGACTTCAGCTGGGGGCCCTAACATCCATTACCAGGGCTACATTTTTGAAAGATTCAAGGAGGGGTACTTTTCTTTCTCAATTGCACCTATTATCTTTTGGGATTTCCCTTGCTGATCCCAGTTAGGAAAGGGGCATTACCTGGGAACAAATCCAAAGGTCTCTATTGCAAATATAGTTGTTAGATTACAGAAGCTGTAAATGAGGAAAAGAAAAAAAAACCCCCACAACCCTGATTAAAGATTATGTTAAGCTCATTGTGCTAAAAACCAAACCCCAAGCCCCAGTGTTCTCCCTGGTAACAATGAAATAATATGTAATGAAAAGCTGCTTTTAGTGAAGGAGTACTTTGCTGAGAAGAGATAGGATTGATAAACAGCTGGGGTGGTTTCACTAAAGTGCTACTTGAATGATCCATTGTCCTACTAAAAACTTTCCATCATGTTGCTGTGGCTACAGCGGCCCAGTGATGATGATGATACTAATAATAATGAGCAATAATAACTATTGATAGGAGCATTAAACAGCCAACACTTAATCAGCATTTATGCTTATTAAAAATTAATACTAAGTGAGCATTTATTATGTGCCAGACAGTGTGCTAAATATATGCATGATCTTAGCTAATTGTCTAAGCACTGCTTCCTTTAGGGTGAGGAGACGGGCTCAGGTGGGTTAAGCAAATTGGCAAAGTTGTCACAGTTGTACAGAGCAGTGCTTGGATAGGATTCAGGACTATTTGCTCCCAGAGCCTGTTGGCTCATTCAAGGAGCTGCAGAGTATGAGGAACCACTGAAATAGGGAACTAGATTCTATTTTTTAGGAAGCTGTGGTGGCCTTGTGGTGAGGAGTTGCTTGGCCAACCTGAAGGCATGCGGTTCAGATGCACCAGCTGTTCTGTGGGACAAAGATGGGCAATCTCCTCCCATGCCATTTACAGTCTATGAAAACCTGCTGCCTCGAGGGTCAGCTCTCAGTGATGGCAACTTGATGGCACACAACAACAACAACTACAGGGGTGAACACACATAAGAACAGCATTATCATTTCTTATGTTGCCGAGTATTTCTAATCCAGCATGTTGTCTGTAGGACATAGCTAAACTAACATTTATGATATGGTTTCACCACCTTCATGTAAGAAAAGAGAAGGCAGAGAAAAACCACCCAAACCTTAGTTTTATTACGAGTTTTCCATCTGCCCAGCTAACTTAAGAACAACCCAAGGCTTCACTTAATCCTCATTACAACCTTATAAGGTAGGTACTATTGATTGACTTATTTTATAGATAGAGCAATAGGCTCCAAGACACTAACCAAGATACTAGTAGCTGCATGGCTCAGCTCAGTATTCCTTGTTCTGTCAGAACTGACTTGTGGCTGACACTCCCCTGGGATTTCAGGGGCTGTAAATGGCATGGAAGGAGAGTGCCCACCTCTCTCCCACGGAGTCACTGATGGATTCGAACCTGGAGGGGGCACGACCTTTGGGTTATCTGTGCAAATCCACAGAGACCCTGCCAACAGAGCTCCTAAATTGTGTAGGTGATAGAGAGAAAATGAGGACTGAAATGAGAATCTCAGGCCAATCCAGTGTGTGGAAGTGATATATAAATAATATGCCACTAGGCCCAAGTAGTAATAATAATACAAGATTCTGTACCCACGTATGTTACAAACTCCATGTTTTGTTACTACTTTTGTTTTAAATCATCAATTATCCTTTACAATAATGAAAAAAGGTTTTAAAAAGTCTCTTAACTAATCTGATGCATATGTCTTCCAGCAATGTATATTTTAGCGTTCCATATTCTCAAGGCAAAGTTCTGCTGCTCACAACTTCATTACTTGATTTCATTTCTGAATTATTCCTGTGCCCATCAATCACACATAGGATTATTTTTGAAAAAATACTGCTTCTATTTTTGCTCTGATTTTCACCCTTCTTCCTCTGCCCAGCTCAATCACATGCACCTCAAAGTGTCAGGTTTTGCTTATATTTATTTTTAATTATATTTATTTATTTGTGTTGAGTACAAAAGTACTTAGAATGTAAAGAAGATGGATTAGTATTCAATATAAAATCCTATCTCCCACCATCATAGGATGTTTGTAATTAGTGTAACTGCTACCAGACAAAAAGGAAACAGGTAAATAATAGAAATAGCATCGTAGGGATATCTGGGTGACATCAGGTTAAATAAAAAAAAACAAAACAAAACAAGACTGTAACTTTGTGGAAGTAGTGCTAAATGTGTTTGGTGGCTAGTGGTAAGGAGTTGAGTTGTCAACCCAAAGACAGGAAGTTCACATCCACCAGCTGCCATGTGGGAGAAATGTGAGCAATTTCCGGTGATACTTATAACCTCTAAAAACCCAGTGGAAGGTCAGGTATGAGGGGGTTACAACTTGGCAGCACATCATAACTATAACTATTCTAAATGTAATAAAGTAAGTAGTCATTACTAATATAAAACATTTATATTCACCTATAGTTTGGATCGAGGATCTTCACACCAAACACATACATTCCAGAATGGTCCAAGGGCCAAATTATATGATTATAATTAGACTGGTTGATTATCTCATATGGTTGATTCAAGTCTCCTGGTTTTCCAATAGCATAAGAAAAACAGGGCTTATAATTCTGAACAGGAAACAGAAAAAGATCCTTTAGTACATACATAGTATTCTGACCATAACAAACAAAATTGCCCTTTCTAACATTTTGCTACAAATAATTTACAGATGTAATGTGAAAAATTGATGTCCCATCTAGTCTAGATGGTAGAGTGTCCTGTTAGTGTTCTGCCATTAAAGGGAGCTCTGGTTGCCTAGTGGGTAAGGTATTGCACTGCCAACCCACAGGCATCTGGTTTGAATTAACAGCTTTATGGCATTCCATCCTGGGTGATTCACTACCTCTGAAAGCCCACTGGAGGGTCAGCTATGAGTTCTGACACTATTACACAATACCTACCACCATTAAGCGATATAGGAGTTTAGAACCTGATGAAAAGTATAGCTTAGTGAAAGCAAATGCTTGTATTATTCTTATTTTGTAAACAGTAACAAATTAGGAACCTAAGAGTATGTCAGGCTATCAACTCAACTCATTGCCTTCAAGTAAGAACCTACCCATGACTGACCCTCCAGAGAATTTTTGGCAGCTGTCACTTTCAGGGGAGGAGATTGTCTATCTTTCTCCCATGGAGCTGCTGGCAGAGGATTTTCCCACCAGAGAGGCGTCACCTTGGAGTTAGCAGCACTGCTCCCTGCTGACTTCTTCACCATGGCTCAAAGGTATCTTTTTTTTTTTTAAAAAATCAACAAAGATGAAATCCTCCCAAGGATGCTCAATTTGAGACAGAAGCTATTCTAAATCTTTCAAGTCAAACTGGTTTCTCTCTGAGCTATCACCCTCCCAGCATGGTTTTTATTTATCCCTATTTCCATGATGAGACTTTGGTAGGTCACAGGATGCAAACTAAGAGAAATACTCATCCGTGCACCATTCCCTGTGTCCCAGCCCACTTGTAGGATTCCCTGGTGGTACAGTAGTTAAAGTGCTTGGCTGCTAACGAAAAGGTTAGTGTTTCAACCTTCTGGTTGCTCTGCAGGAGAAAGATGTCACTGTCTGCTTCCATAAAGATTTACAGCCGTAGGACAGAGCAGTTTTATTCTGTCCTGTAGTGTTGCTATGAGTTGGAACCAACTCAGCACTCACCAGCAATGGGATTTTTGTGGGTTTTGTTGTCGTCGTTTATGTTTGCTTGGTTATGCAAAAACTTCCCTGTCTCATTTTTTTAAAAAAAGTACAGATGTAACGAGCTTCTAATTTAGAAATAACCTTTGTTAAAAACTAAGGAAATGAAATGACCTCCCGGATCATGCTGGCTTTCGGAGTCTCTAGAGCAGGCTCCTCCTGCACTCCTGCCAGGTGGCGGGCTGTTCATGGGAAGGACACAAGAAACTTGTGGGACACTTTGTTTATATCTGGATTTTTATGTATCGCATACTTTGTGAGTTTTGTTGGTGTGTTTTGTTTATTGTTTGTTTTTTGTTTAACCTAACTAGAGATATTTCTTTCACAATCTTCGCAAGTAGAAAATGTCTCACTGGACTCTAACAACAATAATTAGAACAGATTTTCTTGTAAATCAAGTTTGGAAGGATTTGATATTGCCTCATTTTTGTTTGAGTTCTCTCAGGGTCTCTAAATCTTAAGATGACATTGGAATGTCCTCTTTTGCATCTACTTAAGAAGGCTGGAAAAGTCAGTCTTTGCGTAAAAGCTCAAATTACACCAACTGTAATCCCTACTGTACAGTTTGTTTCCAGACACGTTCCTCTCACTTTGCTTTGGCTAATCATGTAATCTACAGAGAAAGAGAGCCAAGTGATTTCATCTGTTTTGTTGATTAGATGGTCTGTCAATTCAAATTATTGCCAACGAGTCAGTTGTAACACAGAGCTGACCTTCCAGCGAGTTTTCAGAGGCTGTGAATCAAATCCTTTGAGGATGGCACAGGTCAGGACAGGGTTCAGAGCTGTGGTTCATAGGGTTGCTATGGGCCCTACTCAACACGACAGCACTTAACAACAACAACAACAACAATAACAAATGCATGGGAAGAGATGACCCCATCTTTCACCCACAGAGATACTGCTGGATTTGAACATTTATCTAGCCAATGGCATAATTCAAATGCATTCATTATTCCTTCCTTCTTTGATTTAAAGAAGCTAATCACCTAGCTTTCACAGGTGATTGAGAATGCCATGGCCTGAATCAGCCACACCTCACTCCTAAAAAAATAGCATCTTTGCTTCTTAACACTTTAAAGACATCTTTTGGAGCAGATTTTTCCAGAGAAATATGTTGGGTTGGTTTTTTGTTTGTTTGTTTTCCACTGTTTCATCCATTAGTGCTGAATGCAAATCCGAATAAAACAAAATACTTCACAAATTAGAAAAAAAGAAAAATGATAGGAGCAGTAAGTACATCAACAGCCAGAAATTCAAGCAGGATTCAGAAGAGGCCGTGGAGCAAAGGACTTTATTGTTTGCAAGGCTGTAAATCTCTGTGGAAGCAGATGGTCTCGTCTTTGTCCTGAAGACTCGTCGTTGGTGAACAGCCTTTCAATTAGCAGCCTGCTTGCTCCACTAGGACTCCTCTGTATATAAGTACAGTAATATCTGGAGTGGTTACAGAATTATTGGAAACTGAATTAGGAAGGAAAAGAGAATTTAGAATGGGGTGAGGGTGGTAGAATTAATAGGTGGAAGATTATGTTTGCTTGAAGGATTGTTCAGAAGATTGTTATAATAGGGTTATGTAAGTGAAAAAACAGTGAGTAGAAAGTAGAGTTTTTAACTTGGGAATACAGAGGACTGCACATACCATTTGTGTGTGTGTGTGTGTGTGTGTGTAATTTTCTTGTTTTAATCAGCATGGATTTCTACATGGAAGTGACATTTCCTTATTGAGCATACATCTTATGACTGAAGTTCCTTATAAAATATTCTTTTTTTCCCATAAGATAGGATTTGATTATCCATACAAAAGAAACAAACTTCAAGAAAATTCAATACTAGAAAGTAATTAAAACCCATATGGGAAACAAGGACCTCATGAAATATGCAAAATGGGTGACCAAGGAGGACATTATGCTGAGTGAAATATCTCGGTCACAAAAGGGAAAATATTGCATAGTGCCACTGTTGTAAAACTGGACTGACATCGGGGTGGGGGGATATTGAGAAAGAGAGGAGGCATGATGTGTACGGCATTGAAACAGATGAGGGAGAGAACTGTTTTTTTTTTCTTCTTTTTTTCTATAATTATATTTTATTAATTTTCATAAACATTTACAGAAATTTTGGGTTTCCATTCATTCATTGTTGCACCATTCTCTCTGCCCTCCTCCCAGTTTGTTCTTGTCCAAATGTCACAGTGCTTGTCAAAGCCAGTTCTGATTAATCTTCTTTGTCAGTGTGTCCTTTGCCATTCCCTATCACTCCTCCCTGAGAGAGACTTCACCCTGAGTCATAAGGAAAAGGGGATGGCGTATTCTCTTAGCTACTTCCTGCTGAAAAGGCACGCTGTGGGTTTCGGGAGAGAACTGTTAAAAAGGGATAGATGATTGGGTATAATTGTCATTACAGGAGTGTAGAATGAAGGCTGAACAGCGGAGTGGACTTGGGGGGAGGGATTGTATAACAATGAAATAATTTTTCTTTTTCAAGCAGAAGAGTGAATTGGGGGGAAGGGGTGGGTAGGGAGAAAGGTGCAACCCTAAATCTCTGTAAACTTTCATTAAAATTAATTAAAGAAAAAAGAAAAAAAGCCATATGGGACTGACAACTGGCATTAAGAAATGATCTTTCAGTTCTAATACAATGAAAACTTCAGATACTCTTTAAAGACCTATTCTCTACGCACTAGTTTGTTTACCAGATGTTCAAGATCTTGAATAATCTGCAATCACAGGTTTTCAGCAGAGAAAATGTAAACAAAATTGTTAGGAGCACAGGATCAGCAGAAGATAGAAGAGAAACAAAGATGAAGACCAAGAGTTTCTGAAATCATAATATAATCCAATAGAAAGAAAAACTTTGATAAAAAACCAAATTTAAATTCAAACAGATTTTCATCAAGTTTCTGTTAATATTGAAATTCTAAATTACTTGGTTTGTAAAATTTTGTGTTTGAGAGAAAGTTTATAAAGAATATTGGTTTTTCTTCTTATCATTCATACTCATTTTGTGCTATATAATGAATTGTAACTGACTAAGGTAATTAACGATGCTATCTGATCAACCCTGTATTTTATATTACCTTTACCTTCACCCCGTTAATCCATTCATTTTTACCCCTTGTCCCCCTCTCTCTCATCCCTGGTAACTGTTTAAATGCTAAATGAATGACTATCAATAGGCAGCACACAGATTGATTTCTCACCTCAGGCCCCCAGGCCTGCTCTAATGGGAGGTGTTTGTTCAGCTCAGTCATGGACTTCCAAGTCTGTGCTTCGTTTAAACAGCCACTCTGTGAAAAAATAGGGTATATGTGTACACATGGAGGTCTTGTCCATCAACTTATTTATTGAAAATTTATTATTTAAACCTTTGCTGGTATATAGTGGGTTGAGAGAACAGAGTCATTCATTCTAGAGTTTTTATACAGACAATCACACTGTCATCTGGGGTGGACAGGAGAGCTTTATTTCATCTTTCACAATCCTCGTGCATTTTATTTACTTTTCTTATTTTGCCATGTTACGAAGAGCTCCAGAAACGATATGGCATGTGGTTGTGGCCATATACCGTTAAGTCAGAACCAACTCATAGCTGACTCTCCAGTGGGTTTTCAGAGGCAGTAAATTACATGAGAGGAGACTGCCCATCTTTGTCTCATGAAGCAGCTGATGGAATTGAACCACGAGCCTTTGAGTTGGCACTAGGTTCCCAGTTTCTTTTGAAACAAACAAAACTTTGTTTGGGTGTATTTCTCTCTAATACTTTGCTGAAATTTATTTGCTAACATTTTGCTTAAGTGTTTTGTATGTATGTTCACGAGTGAGATTGGGTCATAATTTTCTTTTCCTTTAAGGTCCACATCAGGTGTTAGAACCATGGTCCTCTTGGGTTCATAAAATTAGTGGTAAGGTGCTTTTCTCTAGTCCTTAGAAATATTTTGTATGAGGCTGAGGTCAAGTTGTCCTTCAGTTCTATTTCCACCTCCCCAATCCTCGTCCTTGGTTCCTTACCTATTTGTTCTTTGTCAAAATGGGTTGCATAAATTTGTTTATGTAGCCTTTATTATATTTTAAATGTTTATATGATCTATAGTGAGATCCCCTTCAACATTCTTAATATTGATTATTAATATCTCTTTCTCTATTTTTCTTTCTCTGTCAATTGTAATAATCTTTTGAAAGGGCCAATTTCTTCCCCTTTCCTCACCAATAATCAAAGAACAACTCCTGCATTGTGAACACTCTCTACGCTACATACTTATTTCACTTTTGTGTCCAACTTGGTTATTTCCTTTATCTTTTTTTTATTTAACTTTTTAATTAAACCTCTTAGCTTAGTATTTTTTTCCAATCTTCTTTTCTAACTTATACATATAAACTTGCAATTTTAGCTGTGTCTTAGGAGTTTTGCCATTTGATATTTTAATTATTCTTCACTTCAAGATAGTTTCTTACTTAGTTGTGATTTCCTGTTCACTTTATGGGTTATTTCATCTCTATGGAGATTACTTCATTATCTTTATTATTGATTTCAAGTCAGACAATATACTCTAATTTCAATCCCTTTATGTATTTTGAAACTTACTTTATAGCAGATTTATAGTCAAGTTGTTCATTTTTTAAAAATATTTACTATGGTTTGGGTGAAAGTTTACAGAGCAAATTAGTTTCCCATTTAGCAATTCATACGCATTTGGTTTGGTGACGTAAGTTATAATTTCTTTCCATTTCCTCCTCAATTCCCTATTTCCATCTACTCATCTTCCCTGTCCCTTCTTGCCTTCTGAACTCTGTTTCTGGGGATGTGGTAACTTCTAGTTGATTGTTCTAGTTGCACTGAGGGAATCTGCTGCCTGGGAGCCCTCTAAAGTGCTAAAGAGCAAGGATGTCAGTTTAAAGACAAAGGTGCACCTGATCTAAGCCATGATATTATCAATTGGTTCTTCTGCATCTGAAAGCTGTAGAATGACAGAAGACTGAAGAAGAATTGAGGTCTTTGCATTGTGGTGTTGGCAAAGAGTACTGAATATCCCATGCACTGCCAGAAGGTCAAGCAAATCTTTCTGGGAAGAAGTGCAAGCAGAGTGCTCCATAGAGGCAAGGATGGTGAAACTTTATCTCCTATACTCTGGGCCTGTTGTCAGGAGGGAACAGGCCTTGGAAAAGGACTTCGTGCTGGAAAAGGTGGAAGTCAGTGAAAGATAAGAAGATCTTCAATGAGATGACTTGACATAGTGACCACCACAGTGGACTTGGCGATGATAATCATGATGGTGAAGCACATGGTGTGGTCCTGACTTGTTATCCATAGGGTAGCTATGAGTGGTAGATGGTTTGATGGCACCTAACAACAACAGCTGGTTGGTCTGTAAAGCTGTTTTCAAAGCTGCTGATGTTCCCTTTACAGGTCTATGTAACAGGGAGACTTTATAGGCCTATCTGGTGGCCTGGTGGAGAGAGAGTTGCACTGCCAACCCAAAAACATGTAGTTCAAGTCCATCAGCTATTCCACAGGAGAAAGATCTCCTCTCATGTGATTGACAGCCTCTGAAGACTCCATGGAGGGTCAGCTATGAGTTGGTTCTATCTTGATGGTAATGAGTTTGAAGTTTTTACTATAAACATTGCTTAATTTTTCACGATTTTTAAGTCTTTCTTTCTGCATAAATGAATACATGTCACCAGAGCTTCCTCTAGTAGTCACAGACTGTATTACAGAAGTGATTTTTCCCCCTCTACCTATAGCTGCTTCCTGGTTTGAGTTTCCTTACATAAAAATGAACTTAGGTTTAGAGTAGAAATATGCATACTATTTATATACAAATATATCATACTTTTCTCATTGTAGTATTAAAGCTGTAGTCATCCCTTCCATGTATCTCCCAGACTATGAAATTCACTTTAATATCTTCAACAAATCCATTTTCATTAAATCTGAAAGAAATAGCAAACATATGAAAGAACAGTTTAGTGTAGGGTAAAGAGTTAAGAACTCTAGCTTTTGAGACACGTGGTCTTGGGCTTAAACCCTGTGTTTTACACCCACCACTCATCTGGCATTTTCTGATCCTGTGGTGGTTCAGATGTTAATGTATTGCCTGGAGTCATGCCATTGGTATTTCCAGATACTAGAAAGACCTATTGATTCAAAACCAGAAAAATCAGCAAGTGAAAGCTTCCTGAATAGCTGCAGAGCACTGTTTGATAGAGTGCTGGAAGAATCCCTCAGGTTGGAAGACTTCAAAACGCAACTGAATAAGAGCTGCCTCCTCAAAGTAAAGTGGACACAATCACATAGACAGAATAAAGTTCTGGGGACTTTTATTTGTTTATGAGGCAAAACTAAAAATGAGAAGGAATGGTTGTACACATCCATTCATAATTGGAACTTGGAATACACAAAGTATGAATGCAGTAAAATTAGAAGCTGTCAAACGTGCAGTAGAATGCTTGAAGTTCTAGATCCTAGGGATAAGAACGGACTGGTTTGGGTCATCCTGGCCAGACAATAATCATATGGTCTACTATGGCAGAATGACAAGTTGAACAGGAGCAGTGTCACATTCATTGCCAAAAAGACTATTTAAGAGAGCTTGCGATGTGACAGGTAACTAGGTAGACTGGGGAAACAACAAGTCTCTAGCAAAGACACAAATAACAAAGAAAAGCAGGTATAGGTAGTGATCCTGGCATCCTGAAGCTTCCCATCGACTGCCAAAAGAACAAACAGATATATCTAGGAGAAAGTACGGTCAGACTGCTCCTTCATGGCAAAGATGACAAAGCTTCATCTCACATACTTTAGGCATGTTGCTACAAAGGCTATTTGGAAAGGCACATCATGCTTAGAAAGGTGGAGGGTCAGAGAAAGAGGGGAAGATCCTTAACAAGATAGATTGATACAATGACATGCTAGAGACGATGAGGATGGCACAGGATAGGGCAGGATCTAGGTTTGTTGTTCTTGGCATTGCTATGAGTTGTACTCAACTCAATGGCACCTAACAACAACAATAAAGAGGGAAATCAGACACTGACTGAAGGAAGAAAACGCCTCAGAGCACTAACTGAAGAGACAAAGCAGGTGACTGGGAAGGAGCCCAGCACCATGCATCTGCTTTGAGGTTCCCTCAGAAGCCCTGAAGAGACCCAGAATTGTAACAACCAGTCTCCAGTGGATTTACATGAGGGAAAGGGATGGGAATGACCTCCTTTCCTCCCTATCCACTGCTGGGATCAACAGAGGGATCTTCCATCTGACCTGGTAGTATTCTCCCATGCTCCAGTCGGCTCCTCCAGAGATCAAGTTTATTGTTGTTGTGATGTGTGTACCATTGAGTACAACTTACAGTAGCCCTAATTACAATAGGCCTGTCCTATCCTGTGCCATCCCTCCCATCACTGACACACTCAAGTCCCTTGCATTAGTTGTTGTGTCAATCCATCTCATTGAAGGTCTTCCTCTTTCACTGACCCTCCACCTTTCCAAGAACGATGGCCCATCCAATTAATAGCCCCTTCGAGCAACATACTCAAAGTATGAATGATGGAACTTCACCATCCTGTAAGGAAGCTCCTTCCAACCATTTTTGGTTGCACTTTCTCTAAGACGTACCTGTTTGTTCATTTGGCAGCCTCATTCCAAGTTTAAATCTAGCACTCAGAGTAAGCCATTGGTTCAGAGAACTCAGTGAACATTGACTTGCTTGGTGGGATAACCCCTGAGAAAAGCTCTAGTTCAGTAACCTACATGCCATGGCCACCACTGGGCCTGCCACATGCTACTCCCAAGGCTGATCTCACGTTGTGCCTGCATCACCCTCCAGCTGGCCTGCTATATGCAGCCACAGTGGTTCAGAGGCTGTGGTGACCACTGACTTGCTCAGTAGCCCTTGTAACATATATCATTCAGTCAGCCTACCATCCCCCCTCCATGTCACTGCTGGTTCTTGTCCTGTGCCATGACTGCTGCAGGCTCCAAAGCACACTGGAACTCACATGTCCATTCATTGTATGAGAGTTAGGACTAACGCTTACTCTACTTGACTGGCATTAGGTGGCAATCATCACCAGCCACCCTCACAATCAACTGTACCACACAAACAAGGAGTAGATAGATAGTTACACAGGAACCCTATCTGCTGCCACAGAATAAAGAATATGAAAAATAACAATCTCAACTCCACCACAATATCCTGGAGGCAACAGGCAACCTCAAATTGCATAAAAAGTCAGAACAAAATGTCACCAAAACCAGTGATCAAAATACAGAATTGGTAAATCTTCCTAAGGAAGAAAGGATGTTGGAACTACTTCCTGATAAGAACTTCAGAAGAATAATAGGTGTCTTCACAGGATTGAGGAAAAGTATGGAAAATTGGAGGAAACCACAGACAAAATTAAGGACATAGATAAAGCTCTAGAAGAATATTTTTTTTAAATCTTTCATCTGTGTGTGTGTGTGTGTGTGTGTGTGTGGGTGGGGAGTGGTGGTGGTGGTAGATTTGAACCACTGACCTTCTGGATCTCATCTGAACACTTTAACCACAGTACCACCAGGGCTTCTTCGAGGCAGCATCACCTTCTTTGCTTCCAAGAACTTGGACTTACCTTACAGCTATCTTTGTCTTGCCAAGGCTGGAACGACCTACTACCACACGACGCTCTGTATAAGAAGCAGCTTCTGCCTTAACTCTCACCAACTGAGCAGAAAAAGGCCAAGTGTCAGAAAGTGGGAGTTGAGAAGCTGTTTCCTTCCCGTCCTCAATAGCTTCCAGAAACCATGAAGATCTTCAATGTTGTTCCCACAGGTTAGCGGTCAAACATGCACACCGAGCTAGGTGGTGGCTGACTTGAAGGTTCCTGGTGGAGGTGGTGCTAGAGAAAAAGCCTGGGAACCTCTTTCCCAAACAGTCAGCAACAATCAGCTTGAGCTGTCAAGACCATTCTAACCAGTGGTGACCCTGTGTCTTGCACAGAAGAACTGTGCAGAGTCCATAGGAAGTTCAAGGTCATGGCCTTTTAGAAGCCTTTCTTCTGGGGCTCTCTTGGCGGGTTCTTACCAACCACCTGGTTAGTCCAATATTTACGCATTTGTGTCTTCAGGGATTCCTCCAAGATGATAGTAATTGAAACCCCTGCTGGACACAGTGCTAGTCTGAAGTCACTAGTAGTAGTCAGTGGGGGCAATGGCTTTGGCTTGGAGCTACTCAGAAGTAGTTGTGATTCTTCAACGAGATGAAAAGGCAATCTCTAATATCATTTGGAATGGAAAGAGGCCCCAATTAAGCAAAGCACTCCTTAAAAAGAGAAACAAGGTAGGAGGCATCTAACTCCCTGATTTCAAATCCTACTGCACTCCCATGGTGATCAAGACAGCGTGGTACTGGTACAATGACAGACACATAGATCAATGGAGTAGAATTGAGAAGCCATAAGTCAGCCCATCTACCTATGGTCAACTGATTTTTGACGAGGAGATGAAATCAGTTAAGTGGGGGAAATGACAGCTTTTTAAACAAATAGTGTTGGCAAAATTGGATAACTATCCGTAGAAAACTCAAGCAAGATCCACACCTCACTCCGTACACAAAAACCAACTCAAAGTAGATTAAGACATAGGACTAACTAAACCCAAGGACTATAAACTTCATTAGAGAAAAGTTTGGAAGAACTCTAGATGCCCTAATTCACACATAAAGAGTCTTCCAAGCGTCCTGGAAAACATACACACAGGAGAGAGTGAAATAGATGAATGGGGCCTTCTAAGATTAAAATCCTTATGCACATCCAAAAGCTTTCCCAACAGGGTAAAAAGGGAAGCCACAGACTGGGAAAAAATATTTGGTAATGGCATGTCTGATAAGGGACTTATATCTATTGTTGTTGTTATGTGCCGTCGAGTCACTTGCGACTCATAGCGACCCTATGTACAATAGCCCTAAACTCTGCTCTGTCCTGTGCCAAT
>NW_006399969.1:324882-331551 GCF_000299155.1 Elephantulus edwardii
TTGAAAAACAAGCAACTCATGAAATATTATACAAAATGGGTGACCCTGGAGGACATTATGCTGAGTGAAATATCTCAGTCACAAAAGGACAAGCACTGCATAGTGCCACTATTGTAAAGCGGGACTGATATCGGGGTTGGGGGGAATCTAATAGGGCATAAATAATGTATGCTGCATTGAAATATATGAGGAAGAGAACTGTTTAGGAGGAATATATGATAGGTAGTATTGTCATGATGAGTCCAGAATGAAAGCTGCATAGTGGGGTGGACTAGAGGAGGCCCAGGGGGAAATTGTTTAACAATAAGAGAAGTTTGGTTTTTTTGGTTTTGTTTTTTACTTTTCAAAGAGAAAAGCGAACTGGGGGGAGGAGTGGGCAAGGAGGAAAGTGTGCAACAATGAATGACTGGCAATCCAAAGTCTCTGTAAAAAGTTCATTAAAATAAAAAAGAAGGGGAAAAAAAGTAGTGGTGGTTGACTTTGGAGGGCGAGGGAAGGTCACAGCGAGTTCTGAGCCCCATTGCGAGCTCAGTTTCAGGTATTTAAATCAGGCTTTCTCAGAGCTCAATTCCAGTAGTTTTATAAGGAGAAGAAAAATTAACTGCATATTCTGAAAGCCATCAGATTATTGAATTATTAAAAAACGTAGTTGAAAGCCTTATGTTCTATTTTAATACCTGTCATCCGGATTCTTTGGACTCTTGCAAGAGTGATGAGCTACAGTGCCATCTAGTGGTAGTAAGTATAAGTCGCCCAACTCATTCACTTCATTGAGGATATGTGACAAAAAAATAGCCATATAAAACCCAGTAACAAAGCAAAGGCGACACTGCCGGGTTGATGCAAACTCACGACGACCCACTGGGTACAGAACAGAATATAGACTCCCCCCATCAGACTCCTGAGGCTATAAATCATTATGGGTGGAGATGACCCATCCTCCTACAGAGTAGCTAGTGGTTTTAACTGTCAACCTTTTTGGTCAGCAGCCAGACACAATACTACTAGGCCAGCACGGTATTTACTAAAAATTAGTAACTTATTTTAATTATGAGATTTTTTTTAAATTCAGAAAAATACAGAGGGCAATGTAAAAATTTATTTGGCACATTTTTAATCCAGATGTGCTTTTCTTAGATATAAATTGTATATGTAAATAGTATGTGGAACTGTGGACAAGTGGTAAAGAGTTCACTGCCGACTCAAAGGCATTGAATCTCAAAGGCTTGAATCTGCCAGCTGCTCTGTGGGAGAAAATGGGCAATCTCTTCCTGTGTGATGAACTGCCTCTAAAAACTCTCTGGAGGGTCAGTTATGAGTTGGTTCCTACTGGACGGTACATAACACCACCACCACCACTGTGTTATAGGTTTAAAAGTCTATTTTCTTGGCCTTTTAGTGTCTAGGAAGACCCTGCATGAGCTGTACTAGGAGGAGGTGAGTGGAGGCTGTACCCACAGCCCCCATCCTGTACCCGCATGTGACAGCAACAAGGCACACCTGACCTGAAGCCCGTTTGGAATACCTGTCTCCCAACTGGTGGTTGGCACCTGCAAGACAGAAAAACTCCTACAGAAAGTTCCACACAGTGGAGGTGTGAGGTGGGTCTCTGAGGTGGAGCACTCCCCGAACTACCTCAGAGCACGGGGACTCTTCAACACACAAGACAGGGCCTTGTAAGTCCTTCTGTGTAATGCTAGCCCCTTTACCTCCCGAAGAAGAGGGAGGGAGACCTGCCGGTGGTTCTCCTGAACATCAGCTCAGACAGAAGCAGTTCCTCAGGCAAAATACAGGCGACATCAGCCCCAAAAGGTGTGCATACAGTATGCATTTCTTAACTACAGTCATGTTAAAGAAATACAGAAGAAAGTGACCATCAAAGATAGGGGACTGTGTGCCTTGGTAGGCAGATTGATTAGTACATAATAGCTCTTCTTTTTTTTTTGCATCTTTTTTTTCTTTTTTTTCTATATTTTATTAATTTTCATAAACATTTACAGAGATTTTGGGTTTCCATTCATTCCTTGTTGCACTATTCTCTCTACCCTCCTCCCAGTTTGTTCTTGTCCAAATGCCACAGTGCTTGTCAAAGCCAGTTCTGATTAATCTTCTTTGTCAGTGTGTCCTTTGCCATTCCCTATCACTCCTCCCTGAGAGAGACTTCACCCTGAGTCATAAGGAAAAGGGGATGGCGTATTCTCTTAGCTACTTCCTGCTGAAAAGGGACGCTGTGGGTTTCAGGGTGAAGATCTTCTCTCACTACTCTAAAGGGCCCCTTTGGCAGTAGGAAACACATAGACTATTATGGAGATTGATTTTGGGATTTAGATGCACTCTTATTGATTGTGCTTGGCCGTACATGTTCATATCCTTGAAGAAGTATCATGGGGGTGTTGCAACCTAGAAGGCTCAAATTTGACTAACAAGTTATAAGTACATGAGTCCAAAAATTAAGTACATAATAGCTCTTCTTTAAATTGTTTTATTATTCTTTTTTTTTTTAACAAATTGTCCCAGGGATAGGGTAGAGGGAAAGGGAGAGGAGGGGAAGCAAAGCCCCAGCCCCAGGACTCCTCTTGCCCCTTCTGTAGATTTTAGAATGACTTGGGTCACAGTGCTCCTAGTGGACAGGCTGGCCACAGCAAGTTCTCTAGTATGTATGTGAGAGATTGAAAGTTGGAACATGAAATCTGGAGCTTTCAAATCCAAGAAGACCAGGGCGTGTCAGAGAGGGCAGGGGTTTACTCCACATGCACAAGTGTTGTGATTATCTGCTTAAAACGTCATGTGATACTAATCAACTCCCCATGAATAATTTCTCAAGGAATAGAGAAACAGACACGGATATGATCAGCAATACTTAGGATCATGGGAGGAACGGGGTGGGGTGCCGTGGGAAGGAGAATATCTCTAGCAAGTGGACCCATGAAGTACAAACTTACCCTTCAAAGTCAATTGTATATACATCATGGGAATCCTATAAGGAGACAAGAGAAAGAAGTAGAAAGACTATTTGAAGAAACAATGACAGATAAATTTGCTGTCAGAGACCTCTCCAGAGTGCTACAGAGCAACAATGCCAGTCTAGTGACTGAGGTAAACCTTGTCCAGGTCATAGTCTTTTCAATTGTTTGCTATACATCTGAGGGACAATGATAAAGATGATAGAAGAAGAAACAATACCTGAGAGTTGTGATGCTGGAAAAGGTATTGCATATACTAAGGACTGCCAAGAGAATAAACAGGTCTGTCCTGGAGAGGGTGAAACTAGATTGCTCCTTGGAGGCAAGGATTCTGAAGCTCCATTTCACATACTTTGGACATGTTGTCAGGAGGAACCAGTTGTTGGAGAAGGACATCATGCTTGGAAGGGTAGAGAGTCAGGGTAGAAGAGGAAGACCCTGGATGAGTGACTATAGCAATGGGGTTAGATCTGTCCGAGATGGTGAGGATGGTTAGGGTTCGGAGCTATTGTTCACAGGCTGCTATGAGTCTTAGTCAACTTGATGACACATAACAATAACAACAACAACAACAATGAAGTACACGAATCTACTAATCTAAGAATCTCAAGCAGGATAAACCCAAAGAATTCTATACCAAGACACACCATATTTGTTATTGTTACTGATTGCTGTTGAGTGGAGCATGGCTCATAGTGACTCTATGAACAAAAGGCCTGACACGTTTTTATAACTATCATCATTTCTCCAGGTTCATAGACTTTCCATAGGCATGTGGTTTAGGAAGTAAATGCCACTCCTACTTCCACACCTGTCTTAAACTGGGAGCTCCATCAAACACTGTTCACCTCAGATAACCATTATTGCATTTTACAACTCAATGGCACAAGGTTCAGCATCACAGCAACCCCAGGTACCTCAGTACAACAATTTGACATAAGAGTGATGTACACTTAGAAGAATGTTCCTCCAAAATAAAACAACACTAGTTTCACTTAGCAATGGCTAAGAGCCATCAAGTCAAATATGACTCATATCAACCCTGTGAACAAAAGACCTGAACCTTGTTCTACAACTAACATCAGTTAGTCTCTCAAAAAGTGAAGATTAAAAAAGTCCTAAGAGCAATGAAGGAGAAGCAAATAATTACATAGAAAAGGTCCCCTTGGGACTACCTCTCCTGATGCCACCGCCCCTTGCTGGGACTTCCATACACTGTTAGTACTGGAAGCAACACATGCAGGGAGTGATGCTGGAACTTGAGTGAGGTCCTTTGTGGGGACTCACTGCTATTTGGCTGCACCTCCCTCTTCTGGAGAGGTGATTTCAGATCAAGAATCTGCTATTGCCTCAGACATGGAAAAAACTCTACCACAGCTATGTCACATAGGAAGCAGGCTACCTCACTCTTTGCATGAGCCCAAAGCAAGATGTCACATTGTTAACGGATTTTCTGAAGCCAGAAAGTCTGATGAAACTTTCTGACACAGAATTTAAAAGAACCATGAATAAATATTTTCAATGGGTGAAAGACAAACTTGAAGAATTAAGGGATGCTGCAAGCAAAAAACAGGAGTTTAAGAAAACAATTCAAACAATACAGATAAAACAAAAGAGGCATTAGATGCTCTGGAAAAACAAGAAACCACAATCTAAAATATGAGGACCAATGTTTCAGATGCTGTCAAAATGAGGGACACATGAACAGGGTTGAAGAGATGGAACACAGAACTAGTGAAATAGAAGATAGAATTGTCACCACTGATCTGCTAGAACAAAAAGCAGAATCAAAAAGGAATGAAAAGGAAGAAAATCTAAGAATAATGTGGGACACCATCAAGAGAAATAACATGCACATAATTAGGATCCCAGACCAGGAAGAAGCAACAAAAGGCACCAAAAAGGTTGTGGAAGAATTATTAGAAGAAAATTTTCCAGGCATAATGAAGATTGAGAGAATATATATTCAAGAAACTGAGAGAACACTATATAGAATTGTTTTTGTTGTTAAGTGCTGTTGAGTAGTAGGCAACTCATAGCAACCGAATGAAAGAAAGTCCTCAAGACTTGTGTGACTTTTATCGCTTTTCCAGGTTCATAGTGTTTCTGGAAGCAAGCTATTATGGAAGTGGATGCCACTCCTGCTTCCAAACTTGTTTTAATCAGGGAGCGCCACTGAACACTGTCTAACATGGGTAATCATTAACACATTTGACACATCAGTGTCACAGTGTCCAGCTTCGCAGCAACCACTAGTTACCTCTGTATGGCAAGTGGACACACCAGGGCTGTATGACCTAGAAGAATGTTTGAACAAAAACAATGAAAAACAGGCCTGAGGTCCACAGACTAGAAATCACCCACCTATATAGAATAGACTCCCCAAAAAACAACAACAGCAACACCAAGACTAATAGTCAAATTTTCCAGAACCAAAGATAAGGAGAGAATTCTGAAAGCAGTGATAGAGAAACAAAGAGTACCCTATACAGGAGAGCAAATAAAATTGAACACTGATTTCTCATCAGAAATCATGAAGACAAGTGGATAAGAAGGCAGTTAAGTGACATATATTGAACACTCAAAGAAAACAACTGTCAACCAAGAATATTATACCCAGCAAAACTGTCCATCAAATATGAAGGAGAGATCGAAATATTCCCAGAAAAACAGAAACCTAAGGGAGTTTGTAAAAACAAGACCAGCGTTGTAGGAAACTACAGAGACATCTTTCTTACAGAGGTGCCAAAGTAGTAAGCAGGATGGACCATAGTAACTAGCAACAACACCAAAAAGAACTTAACAAAATGATAGCAATAAAGTCTTGTCTCTCAATAATCACACTAAACATAAATGGTTTAAATGAACCACTGAAGAGAAAAAGAGTAGCAGATTGGACAAAAACCCAAAATCCATCAATATGCTATCTATAAGAGACAAAACAGAAAAGTGAAAATAAAGACTAAAAACAAAAGGGTGAGGAAAGAAAATATACTAAGCAAGTGGCAACCAGAAGAAAGCAGGAGTAGTGATATTAATCTCTGATAAAATAGATTTCAATGCAAAAACCATCACAAAGGACAAGGAAGGTAACTACATAATGATTAAAGGGTCAATAGAACAAGAGAACATAACAATAATAAATATCTAGGCACTAAACAAAAGACCTGCAAAATATATAAAACAAACATTAACAAAACTGAAAAAGGAAATAGACACCACTACTATAGCAAATGGAGACTTGAATACACCACTCTCAAGAAAAGCTAAAACTACCAGAAAGAAACTAAACAAAGACACTGAAGAATTAAAACATACAATAAGCCAACATGGTCTCATAGATATCTATAGGCTAATGTACCCAAAAAGAGCACAGTATACCCTCTTCAATTTGCATGGAATGTTCTCCAGAATAGATCACCATTTAGATCACAAGGCAAGCATCAATAAACTAAAAAGACAGAAATAATATGAAGTGTCTTCTCAGATCACAATGCTAAAAAATTATAAATTAATAACAAGAGGATAAAGAAGAAAAAAAATCATACATTTGGAAGCTGACCAACACCTCCCTTGAACATGAATGGGTTGTTGTTGTTATGTGCCATCAAATTGTTTGCGACTCATAGCGACCCTATGTACAACAGACCTAAATCGTGCTCTATACTGTGCCAATCTCATTGCCTCTGACACACCCATCCCGATT
>NW_006399969.1:334053-336543 GCF_000299155.1 Elephantulus edwardii
CTAGAAATTTCTTTTTTGACTATGAAAGCAACTCCATTTTTCCTCACCTTTTCGTCTCCAGAATAATATATCATATGATCATCTGACTTGAAATGCCCCATACCAGTCCATCCCATCTCTCCAATGCCTAGTATGTCAATATTTATGCGTTCCATTTCTTTCTTACCAATTTCTAATTTTCCTCTATTCACATTCCATGTTCCAATTACTAGTGTCTGCTTACAACTGTTCCTCTTCCTTTGTATTTCCGTGCTTGAAAGTTCTACCTAGGTTGTCCTTTCTGTTCGTCTACATGTGTTGTGTTGTACATAGGGTTTTCAGAGGCCTGCCATTTCAGAAGTGGATGGCCAATCCTTCTTCCTAGTCTGTCTTAATCTGAATATTTAGATTTAGAGGAGTACCTGACAGACAGCTATTTGTGGAGTAGTGAAAGATAAATCTCTCATTTTGGAGTTGACCATTAGTTACAGTGTAGTCCCCACCCTTAGCCCAGTGCCTTGACCTACTTATTCCCAGCTCCACCCTCCAGGAGGATACCACTTCACTTCTACAAAATGCCTTCAGAATTAATCTTTCATTGTCCGACCCATGACCTGACAGCTTGTATCTGATGCTTTCTTCTCTCCTGTGATTCCAACCACGTCAAACGCTGAGAGATTTTGGTTTTTGGTGTTTTTTCCCCCCTGTGTCCAGTGTCTCTTAAGTTTACTTGTACTGTCTCCGAAGGGAAGGTGATGTGTCCTGTAGAACTCCTGTATAGATTGTTTTTCTTCTTGGCCCGAGGGCCTGCAGCCCTCGGGCCCAACTGGTTTCGGTTCTGCCTTGGGGCTTGTTACCTGGAGGCATGTCAGAAGCTATAATGGGTACTGGAAGAAATAAAAAATGAAATTATAAAGTTTCTTGAAACAAATGACAATGAAAAGACAACTTACAAAAACCTCTGGGAAATAGTCAAAGAAGTAATCAGAGGTCAATTTATAGCAATAAGCAAACACATTAAAAGACAGGAAAATAATTACCATTGACTCTCTAACCAACATCTCCAACAAATTGAAAAAGAACAGCAAGAAAACCCGACATCCTTCAAAATAACTGAAATTATAAAAATTAGGGCAGAAATAAATGAAACAGAAAAAACAAAAACAACTTAAACCATCAACAAAACCAGGAATTGGTTCTTTGAAAAGGTCAATAAAATCAACAAACTACTAGCAAAACTAACAAAAGAAAGAAAAGACACAAATAATCTGAATAAAAGATGAAACAGGCAATGTCACAACAGAACCAACTAAAATAAAAAGGTTAATGATGTAATATTATGAAAAACTGTACTCAAAACAAATATGAAAATGTAGAGGAAATGGACAAATACTTAGAAAATCATAAACTACCTAAACTACCAAACCAAAATGGAACACCTGAACAGACTCATTACAAAAGAAGAAATGGAAAAGGTAATAAAACAACTTCCAGCCAAAAAAAGCCCTGGATCAGTGGTTTTACAAGTGAATTTTATCAAACATTCAGAGAACAACTGTTACAATTCTACATAAACTATTTCAGAAAATAGAAAAAGATGGAATTCTCCCAGACTCATTCTATGAAGCAAACATATCCTTGATACCAAAGCCAGGAAAGGACATGATCACAATAGAAAACTATAGGCCAATATCGCTCATGAACATGGATGCAAAAATCCTGAATAAAATCCTAGCCAATATAATCCAAAGATAAATCAAACAAATAATTCACCATGACCAAGTAAGATTTATAACAGGTATGCAAGGATGGGTCAACATAAGAAAAATAATCAGTGTAATTCATCACATTAATAAAGCAAAAAAAAAAAAAAAAGAACCCACATGATCCTATCAGTTGATGCCTTTGACAAAATCCAACACCCTTTCCTGATTAAAATATTCAATAAAATAGGAATAGAAGAGAATTTCCTCAACATAGTAAAAACTATATACACAAACCTGAGAGCCAACACTGTTCTCAATGGAGAGAGATTAAAGGCGTTCTCTTTGAGAACAGGAAATAGGCAAAGATGCCCACTATTACCTCCCTATTAAATATTGTATCAGAAGTCTTAGTGGTAGCAATAAGAGGAGAAAATAAAAAGTATCCAAATTGGCAAAGAGGAGGTAAAATTATCTCTATATGCAGATGATATAAGTATACTCAGAAATCCCTAAAGACTCAGCAAGAAAACTACTGGAAATAGTCAACCAATTTAGCAAAGTGGCAGTGTACAAGATCAACATACAAAAATCAATTGCATTTCTCTACAGTGCCAAAAAGAATATAGAACTGGAGCTAAGGAAAACAATACCCATCACAATAGTTAATTACAAGATTAAATCCTTGGAAGTAAATCTAACTAGAAACACAAAGGAGCCTTATTTTTTGCCATTTCCTTCAAAGCAGCCTGAACTTCTTCTTTCATCACCATAGGCTCTTGCTCATATGTTGTTTCATGAAATTCTT
>NW_006399969.1:337143-359626 GCF_000299155.1 Elephantulus edwardii
GGCCTAGTTTTCACAGCTGATATTGAGCTTCTCCAGCAGTTCTTTCCACAGATGTAATCAATCTGATTCCTATGCATACCATCAGGTGAAATTCAGGTATATAACCTGCGTTTATGTCTCTTAAAAATGTATTTGCTATGAATAAATCATTGATTGTGCAAAATTTGATCATTCTCTCAATGAACTGCCTGTCCCTTATCTGGAATCTAGTTTCTTATCTTGCAAGTTCTCAGTAATTGTCTCATGAAAGAGAAATTGCCTTTTAACAGAGGCAGGTTCTTTCCATCAAACAAGGAAAGGAGCTGGCAGAGGCTGAGGGAGACATGAAGGGGTGGAACAGGTCCCTGGAAAAGGCCTCACTTTATGTCTCAGTTAATAAAACCTTTGGAACAAGTGTAACCTTGGGAACATGAGTAACTCAATTTTGTGAAACTTGTATTGAATAACACACCTCACATATGTCCCCAGATATTAATAATGAAATAATTTGTCAATTAAGCTGGTTTTCACGTTGTAACTTTCAAAGTAAGTTAAAATTTTTGGAAAGAATATACTTACAGTTGAATTTCAGGTTTAAACATTTCCCGGAAATCCCTTCTCAAGGGGCAGCCATATAACTTCAAATTATACTTTACTTTCTAGAAAAGAAAAAAAAATGTTTTTGTTATTTTGAGCATTTTAGTGTATTGACAACATTATTATTTTCTTACCAAGTCTTCTTCTGGTCGATGTCTCAGAAATGACCTGTGAGAAAGGGAGAAGACATTTTCTATTATTTACTTCCATTTCTTCTTTACAAATTTAAGAAACTAAAAACTAGTACTTAATTTAAATATAGACTTTCCTTTATTAAAAGGTACCACAAACAAGCAAATAAATAACCATAACTACAAAATACTGAGTGTTTCTGTGTGGTAGCCATTTTCCACATGTAATGGTGAATTCTTACAACAATCAAGGCGTAAAATGTCGTTCTCCATTTTTGCCTGTGACACCATTGTTGGAAATGGTATGAGACTTACTCATGGTTTACAAACCTTGCTTTACTACTAAGAAGGCGGCATTATTAGAAAGTCCATGTCCACAGAACTATTCTGAAACATTTCTGGGCAATATATTAGTAGATCCAAGAATAAAGTATTTCAGACTCAGTAAGAATAAGTGTGTCAGAAATTTAGTGAGATTGACCCAGGATAGAGCAGGATTCAGAGCTATTGTGCATAGGGTTGCTATCAGTGTTAGTCAATTCGATGGCACAGAACATTATCAACACTAGATGTGCCATTTGAAACTTCAGCCATCTAATTTATATATTTTTTGTGATGGACTTCATCTCCTCCATGAATGAAAGAATTTACTCCCACAAAATCACTCTCTTCCACATATTTTTGCATTGTTATGTCTTTTCATGTTGACTGTGGCTTAGAGAATCCTATAAACAACCTTTCATTGTATCTACCTTGCCCCTTCCTCCTCATCTCTGGCATGTTTAACTCTGCTGTAAGAGTTACTGTGTCAGTCTGTCTTGTGTTGTAATGATCTTTATCTCCCTCTAACCCTCCACCACTCCAGGCATGAAGTTTTCTCCTAAGGACTGGGACCTCTTGGCAATATTCTCAGTCCACAGAGAGTAGAACTGCAAACCCAAAGGTGATGTCTCTCTGGAGGTTTGAATCCTGCAGGGACTCAGAGGGGGAAAGATGGGCAGTCTCCTTGCACATAATTTACAGCCTCCAAAAACCTGCTGGAGGGTCAGTTTTGAGTTAATTTGGACTGGGAAGAAATGAGTCTCCCATATAGTGCCTGGTTTGTCAATGCTCAAAGTTAAATAACAATCACTAGTCAAAGCTTCATTGTTATTGTTGTAGCTGTGTGCCATATAGTTGCCTGTAACTCATAGTGACCCTATGAACAATAGCTCTGCAGCTTGTCCTATTCTGAGCCAAACTCACTTACTCTGACACTCATCTCATCCAGGGTCTTCCTCTCCTTCGTTTTCCCTCCACCCTTCCATGCATGATACCCTTCTCTAAGGACTGGTTCCTCCTGACCACAGGGCCCAAGTATGTGAGATGGGACTCCAAATCCTTGCCTCCAAGGAGCAACCTAGTTTCAACCTCTCCAGGATGGACTGTTTATTCTCTTGGCAGGCCATAAGATGTTCAATACTTTTCTCCAGCACCACAACTCAAGGGCATTGATTCTTTTTCTGTCATCTTTATTATTGTCCAACTCTCAGATGCATAGCAAGCAACTGAGAAGACCATAACCTGGATTAGGTGCATCTCAGTCTCTAGACTGACATCATTGCTCTATAGCCTCCTGGAGAGGACCCTAAAAGCAGATTTTTCTAATGCAATTCATCTTTTGATTTCCTGACTTCTGGTATCAAGAGTGTTGACTGTAGAAACTGAACTGGTTAACAAGCTTAATAACTTCTTCATCTGTCCTGGTGGTGTCAATTGGCCAAATGCTCAGAATCTTTGTTTTTTTTATGTTGAGCCTCATTTTATATTGAAGACTACAGACCTTGACCTTCTGCAGCAAATGCTTCAGGTCTTCCTCAGTTTAAGCAAACAAGGTTTTGTCATCTTCTCTAGAGAGCAGAGAATGAGACATGGTGACAGAGGGTTATGAGAATCTCTGAAAGGGTCAGGAGTGAGAATAGCATAGCCCCTCACTGCACTAGCAGATAAAGAGCCCATAGTTCAGCCCCATGGTTCTCCCAGAGTCACAGCAGCAGCAAGGAGCTATTTATTGTTGACTCATAGTTGTGGTACTGAGAATGGGATTTATTAGGGAAGTTGTAAAGTACCATTGAGTCATAGACAACTCATAGTGGCCCTGTGAATGCAAGACCCTGAACACTTGTATACCTTTTTTTTCCCCACTTGTATAACTTTTGTCATTTCTCCATGTTCATAGAGTTTCCAGAGGCAAACCATTTAGGAAGTGGATGTCACTCCCACTTCCAAGCTTGTTTTAATCAGGAAGCTCCTCCAAACACTGTCTACCATGGGTAACCCTTATATTTGACACATCAGTGTCACAGTGTTTAGCAACACAGCAACCAGAGTTACCTCTGTACAGCAATACACAGACCAGTGCTATACCACTTAGAAGAATGTTTGACCAAAAACAATTAAAACCAGGCCTGAGAACCCAAATGAGTTTTTAAATAGGAGGTTGAATCACATCACCTCACACTCATTAGGGAGTCAACATTCCACCTTAAACCTCATCAGAACCATCAAACAAGCCTCTGTAGAATCTGGCTCCTGTAGACGACTTTTAAACTGGATTCTAGCATTAGGGAAGTATTTTTAAGAAGAGAAGGAAGTATATTTGAGAAGAAGTATATTTGAAAAGGATATCACCCAGTGCAAACCCAGGTTTTAGCCCAGCATGTTCCAAGGCACAATTCCTCAATCAGTTCAGGCTCTGGTTTTGGTTGAACAGTCAAATCAAAATCATCCAGCAAGATATGACCCAGAGTAGTTATCAGTCAGCTTCTCCTTCAAGCGACTGTCAAGAACAGCAAAAACCTTTAACTGTGGCCAACACAAAAGCAAGAAGCCTTAAGTCATACTTTGCCACAGTTTCTCCATAGCAGTGCCACAGTCTCTCCACCACCATCACCAGGGTCTCACCACCAGGATCTCATTCTCAAAAGGGTCTTGGTCTAGTCTCCCTCAAATTTTGCTGCCACAAGTCTTGTTAGTCAATGCGGGAAGCTCTCTTTCTTTTATCCTAGTCCTACAGATGTTGATAATTTGCAACACCATGAGTCTGCAGTTAAGGTAGATGGAGAATAGCGGGGGGGCTTAACATAATGGCTTAAAAAAAGCCAATTTATAGGCTAACACTGCACATCTGCATAATGCAGGTTATTGATGAGTCTTCCTCCAATCCTGATGTCACATTCCTCCTCATAAAGCCCAGCCTCCCAAATGATCTGTTCCACATATAGACTAAAAAGTATGGAGACAGGATGCATCCCTCATGTATTCCTTTCCTGATTTTGAACCATGCAGTGTTTCCTTGCTCTGTTCTGATGATGCTTCCTGGTCCAAGTATAGGTTTTGCATGAGCACAATCAAGTGTTCTGGTATTCCCATTTTTGTCAAGGTTAGCTACAATTTGTTGTGATACACAAAGTCAAACACCTTTGCAAAGTCAATGAAGCACAGATAGACATTCTTCTGGTATTCTCTGCTTTCAGATAATATCCATCTGTCATTGATTATTATTTCCTTAGTGCCACAGCCTCTTTTAAAACCAGCTTGTACTTCTGGTAGTTTGCTGTTGATGTTATTTATTGTTCCAGACCATTTTGGATAATCTTCAGCAGGATTTTGCTTTATATTAATATATTTCAGAACAGAACAAGAAATTACTATATTAGGAGAGATAGCCTATTTCATACCTTTAAAATCCAAATGTTGCAATGCTTTCATCAACTAGTAATATTTTCTCCTGATCTCTTCTATCTCACTTACTGCCGCAACCAAGCATTACAATCTGCAACATCGAGTCTTCCTTACACTCTCTAAAAAAATTTTAGAGTTCCCCAGCGGTCCCGTGGTTCTGTCTCTTGTTTCAACAGTGTTTGGACGGAACAGACCCGGCGACTTCCCCCCTTCCAACCTCCGACTACCCTCAAACTTCACCTCCAGGTGTAACCTCGGGATCATCTCAACCATCTCCTATTTTCGGGACCAGCTAACACCTTTTTTTTGTTAGCCCCAAAACCTCGATCAACTATGAGCTCTCAGATCCGTCAAAATTATTACGCCGAAGCAGAAGCTGGCGTCAACCGTCTGGTCAACCTGCACCTGCGGGCCTCTTACACCTACCTCTCTCTGGGTTTTTATTTTGACCACGATGATGTGGCCTTGGAAGGCGTGGGACACTTTTTCCGCCAGTTGGCAAGTGAGAAGCGCAAGGGTGCCAAGCGGCTCTTGAAGCTGCAAAACCAGCGTGGCGGGCGAGTCCTCTTCCAAGATATCCAGAAGCCATCCCAGGATGAGTGGGGTAAAACCCTGGACGCTATGCAAGCAGCGCTGGCCTTGGAGAAGAACCTGAACCAGGCCCTTCTGGATCTGCACACCGTGGGTTCCGCCCACACTGACCCCCATCTCTGTGACTTTCTGGAGAACCACTTCCTGGACGAGGAAGTGAAACTGCTGAAGAAGATGGGTGACCGGCCATCTGACCAACATTAGAAGACTGGGCGGCCCCCAGGCTGGGCGACCCCCAGGCTGGGCTGGGTGAGTATCTCTTTGAGCGTCTCACCCTCAAGCACGACTAGGGGTCTGTGGGGACTTGCAGGGGGAAACCTCTGCGTCCCCCTGCCAACAGCAGCAAGCTTCTCTATTCCACCCTGATGTAGAATCTTATCCACCCAGAAGCCCTTCGCCCAAGCCTTGGACCAAGTGAAACAATAAAGCTTTTTGCAACAGCTTAAAAACAAAATTTAAAAAAATTACTTGAAGGATATGCCTAGTGGCTCAACACCATTTTGTTCAGTTCAACAAGAAATCATGAGCTCTGATGGCCTAGTGGCAAGAAGCTGCACTGCAATCCCAGAGCCATGTGGTTCGAATCCACCTGATGCTCTGCTGCAGAAGGAGGGACAATCTCGTCCTGTACCAGTCATCCAATTTGACGGCACACACACAAAAATAATAAAATAGAATTTCAGAAAAAAGGAAATAAATTAAATTTAAAATTATTACCACTTTTCAAAAACTCTTGCAATAGTAACTAATTATAGAAAAGTATCATGTATATGAGTGATTGAATGAACCACAATGTGAATGAAAGATTGTATAAAACATGACATACATGAATGAAACACAATGTAAATAAATTATTGTATGTAAACCAATAAAAAGAAAGTGTTGGACATACACACACACACATACACAAATCAGGAACTGTATGCATCAGAGTTGTATCTGTTCACCATATTTCCTCAATTGGTATGCTGAGCAAATAATCTGAAAAACTGGACTATCTGAAGAAGTATTTGGCATCAGGATTAGATAATCTTGATAATTCATTGATAAATATAATTCTGATAATAAAGATAATTCATTAACAATATTATGCAGATAATACAGTGTTGCTCACTGGTAGTTAAGAAGACTTGATGTATTTACTGGTCAAGCCTAATGATTATAGCGTTCCATATGAAATTACATCTCAACATAAAGAAAACAAAAATCCTCTCCGCTGGACCAATAAAGACCACTAAGAAAAATGGAGAACATTTTGAATTTGTCTTCAAAACCATTCCCTTTCATTTGAATCTATAATCTGCACTTTTGGAAGTAGCAATCACAAAATAAAATTCTTGCTTCAGGCAAATCTATGATCAAGATAAAAGTAAAAATATGAAATGCACAGGGAAAAAAAACTCAGAATATTTGAAATCAGCACTATCCTGTCAAATCTGTAGCTTCTACCTAGCGTAGCCACAGTCATTGTTGCTGTTGCTGTGTGCCATCAATCCAGAACCTATTCATAGCTGACCCTCCAGCAGGTTTTCAGAGTCAGTAAATCATCAGGAGGAGATCATTCACCCTTCTGCAGAGCATCTGGTGAGTTTAAATGGTGTGCCTTTGACGTGGCAGTGCAACTCCTTATGTCTAGGCCACCAGAAGACTAAGGCACACCTGATTTAGGCCAGGATCTTTTTAATCACTTGCTATGCATCTGAGAGTTGGAAAATGAATAAGGATGACAGAAGACTCTATGCCTTTGATCTGTGGTGTTGGAGAAGAGTCCTGAATATCTCATGGATTGCCAGAAGAATAAACAGATATGTCTTGGAATAAGTGCAGCCAGAGTGCTCTTTGGAAGCAAGAATGATGAAGCTTCATCTCTAATACGTTGGACATGTTGCTAGGAGACACTATTCCTTGGAAAGTGATATCATGCTTGGAAAGATGGAAAGTCAGAAAAAGAGAAGATTATTAACCAGATGGATTGACAGTGATTGTAGCAATGGGCTCAAGAGTATCAAAGATACTGAGGATGGCACAGGATAGGACAGGATTCAAGTCTGTTGTTCACAGGTTTCTTAAGAGTTGTACTTCACTCAATGACACCTTTGCTACAGTTAAACAACATAGCTACAGCTGTGTAGAATTAAGAGACAAGTATATAGAGTAGAAAGGTTTTTGGCATGTGTGACTTCCTCCTTAAGATGTTGTTGTTATGTGCCAGTTAGTTGGAACAAACTCATAGCTGACCCTTCAGCACGTTTTCAGAGACTAAAATCACATGAGAGGAGATTGTCTACCTTTTACCCATTGAGCAGGTGAGTGGATTTTAACTATTTGCCTTTGAGCTGACAGTGCAACTGCTTTGAGACTATGAATACGTAAATGAAGCTTACTTTTGTTTATACAATTAAATTGGAGGATATTATGACTCAACCTTTGTCTTGTTTATCTCAAAATACTTTTATATTTAGTCTTAACACATTTTGCTTATTGTTAAAACTGAGAGCAGTATCAAGCCAAACACATTAATGCTGAAAAGAACTCAATGAATAAACATCAATTGATTAAATTATTGGGACTACAATGATCAAAAACTAAGTGCTTATGACAAAGATGATTACTTACTTATCAATTACGTAAGAAAAATTGTGCCGAAAGCATATTTTAGGAAACCTATAAAAAAAAGCACAAAACACAAAAGTGAAAATAATGAAGTTTTAATAGCATCATACTTTACATATTTGCATGAAATTTTAATCATTTACAGCGATAATCCTCTTGCTAAACTGAATTCCTGGGATTGGTACATACCTCTAGCATTTATCCCTTTCCCTCCTTTATAAATATCTATTGATTGCTGGATATATTTGATAGATATTTATTGACAATTCAAAAACCTATTACAATGATGGCAATTTCTTTTGACTCTTTTGTCCCACGTGACTATTTTCTGTTATTTATTTTTCATAAAAAGTCTTCTTGCTACCAGAGATTAAATTGTACAGGTAAGGCACTATTTTAAAGTTTAGCATAATTTCTAGTTTTGGTTCACAAAGATAGAAAGCTATACTATTCAATGAAATGATAGAAGTTTAAAGAAATTAAATTGTTTCTTTAACCATACTGACTGGCTACTTTCAACATACAGAGACCTCTTGCCCTGAGCTCCTATTTAGCTAGCCATTTCAGATCTGCTGTTGCTGTTATGTGCTGTCGAATCACCTGAGATTCATAGAGACCCCAAGTACAACAACCCTAAACCCTGCTCTATATCACTTGAAAATTTCACTTTCTCTGACCCACCTACTCCCATTACCCAAGTCACTAAATCAATCCATCTCACTGAGGGTCTTCCTTTCCTACGCATGACGTCCCACTCCAAGGACTGATCCCTCCATGCAACGTGTCCAAAGTATATCAGACGAAGCTTCATAATCCTTGCCTCCAAGGAGCGGCCTTCTTTCACCCTCTCCAGGATGAACCTGTTTGTTTGTTCTCTTGGCAGTCCATGGTATATTCAATACTCTTCTCCAGCACCACAGCTCAAAGCCATCAATTCTCTTATCATCCCTAGTCATTGTACATAGCTCTGATATATAGCAAGTGATTGCAAAGACCACAGCCTGTATCAGACTGACATCGCTGCTCTTCAGTACTTTGGAGAGGTCTCTGACAGCAGACTTTCCCAATGCAATACGTCTTTTAATTTCCTGAATGCTGGTGCCAATTTCAGATCTAGATGACCTTATACCCTGAATCCAAGTTGGATCCAAGAGAAATATTTCATTGACAACTCTCCCTCATTCTCCTGAAGCACCTTGGACATCAAGTTGTTAAAACATTAGTCATTATGTCTTATTTCAAGATAATAAGGCTGTGTTTGGGATTTCAAAACTGGATCATTAATTGGCATGGATGAAGGAGCAGACATCTATTTGTTATTTAATAAATTCTCTAAGGGATTCTCATCACGAGCTAAGTTTGACAATTACTATCTAGAAATGGACTGACTCAAGTTGGTTTGTGATTTCTAATTGCCTGAAAAGGAAGTCACCACTCAATGCTATTGTGTATTGACTTTTATGCATATGTTTCTTAGAAGAGTTAGTCTCCATTTTTAACACCCTACTAACCACCTCCTTGCAAGGAAAGGCTGCAGTTGGAGATTTCTCCAGGTTATCGAGGGACAACGATGTCAGTTTGAAGAAGAAGGTGCACTTGATTGAGGCCATGGTCTTTTCAACTTGCTATGCATCTGAGAGCTGGACATTGAATAAGGATGACAGAAGAATATGATGCCTTTAAACTGTGGTGTTGCAACAGAGCACTGAATATCTTATAGATCACCAAAACAACAGATATATCATGGAGAAAGTGCAGCCAGAATGTTCCTTGGAGGCAAAGACTTTTAGCATGTTGCTAGGAAAGGCTAATCCTTGGAGAGAAACATCATACTTGGAAATGTGGAGGGATGGCAAAGGAGAGAAAGACCCTCAAATCAAATGGATTGGCATGGTGACTGCTGCAATGGGCTCATGTGCCAGAGATTGTGAAGATGGCACAGGACAGGACAGGGTTCAGATCTCTTACTCATAGGGCCACTATGAGTTGTAATAACTGCCAAGAAGAGGCAACAACTCAAGGGTTCAACAGATGAATGGATAAACAAACTGTGTTCTATGTGGACTCCAGGCCAAACCTCCTGCCCTTGAATCAATGCTGATTCATAGTGAGGAGAGAGGACAGAGTAAAACTACTGCACAGGATTTACAAGGCTGTGAATCTTCATGGAAACAGACGACCACATCTTCCTCAGCTGCTAGGTGGCAGCTCTGACCTTTTAGTTAGCAGCTGAGTGTGTTAGCTATGTTACTAAAGCGTGTGTGTGTGTGTATATAAACAGTTGACACATAGACACAAGCACGTGATGGAATAATATTCAATAACAACATGGATGAACTTTGAACATACTATGATAAGTGTTAAAAGGCAGACACAAGATTACATAATGTGTAAAGTAGCAATTTATATGGAATATATTATTGTTGTTATGTGCTATCAAGTTGCCCGTGACTCATAGCGACCCTATGTACAACAGCCCTAAACCCTGCTCTATCCTGTGCCAACCTTATTGTCTCCGACACATTTATCCCCATTACGCCAGTCACTGAATCAATCCACCTCATTGAGCGTCTTTCTCTCTTGTGCTGTCCCTCCACCCTCTCAAGTATGATGTACCTCTTCAAGGACTGGCCCATCCTTGCAATATGTCAAAAGTATGTCAGATGGAGCTTCAGAATCCTTGCCTACAGGGAGCAGCCTGGTCTCACCCTTTCTAGGATGATGTTGTTTGTTCTCCTTGCAGTCCACGGCATATTAAACACTCTTCTCCAGCACCACAGCTCAAAGGCATCAGCTCTCCTCCTAGCATCCCTAGTCGTTGTCCAGCTTTCCGATTTATAGGAAGTAATTGCAAAGACCATGGCCTGGATCAGGTGAACCTTAGTCTTCAGACTGACATCATTGTTTTGGAGAGGTACTATGGAGAGGTCTCTGACAGCAGACTCTCCCAATGCAATATGTCTTTTTACTTCCTGGCTGCTTGTACCAAGAGTGTTGATTGCGGAGCCAAGCAAATGAAAGCTGTTAACAATCTTGATCTCTTCCTCATTGCCATCATATAAATATATGCACCAACAACCAGCGCAAAGAGGAGGAAATAGAAGATTTCTACCAACTTTTACAGTCAGAGATAGAATAAACATGCAATCAAGATGCATTAATAATAATGGGTAACTGGAATTGTAAAAGCTGGGAACAGAGAAGAAGGATCAGTAGTTGGAAAACATGGACTTGGTGACAGAAATGAAGCTGGAGATAGAATGATAGCATTTTGCACAATCAATGACTTATTAATTGCAAATACATTTTATAAGAAACAAATGCAGGCTGTACACATGGATATCACCTGATGGTAAGCATAGGAATCAGATCGATTATATCTGTGGAAAGAATCACTGAAGAAGCTCATTGTCAGCTGTGAAAACTAGGCCAGGTGCTGATTGTGGAACAGACCACCAACTACTTGTATGCAAGTTAAGCTGAAGGTGAGGAAAATTAAATCAAATCTACAGGAATGAAAATTTGACCTTGAATCTATCCCACCTGAATTTCAAAACCATCTCAGGGACAGGTTTGAGGCCCTAAATACTAATGAGTGAAGACCAGATGAACTGTGGGAGGATATCAAGAATATCATTCAGGAAGAGTGCAAAAGTTCATTACAAAGAGGAGGAAGAAAAGATGAAGATGGATGTCAGAAGAATATGGAATCTATCTCCATCATTTCTGCTAAATTGGAGCCAACTTAACAGCTGATCCTTTACTGGGTTTGTGAAGCTGTAAATAAATTTCTTAGTGGGAGAATGCTCATCTTTCTCCCCTGGAACTGCTAGTGGATTTGATGAACTACCAGAGTGGCCTTCGGGTCACAAAGAGCCTAACTTTTATGGGTTACACACCAGAGTTTCCTAGAAAAGACAAACTCAGAGACAGAATTTGACTCAAAGTCACCAGGAACTGGAAATAGAATTGGAAATGGGTTATTGCTTTCTGAGCACAGAGTTTCTATTAGAGAGACTGAAAAGGTTTGGCAGTAGATAGCAGTAGTGGTTAAATAATATAATGAATATCAGTGAATCATACGTGTAAAAATTGTTAAAATGGCAAATTTTACCACAATTTAAAAAATTCCTTTGCCTCACTGGCAAATGTGTTTCTAAGCACTGTTATCAATTTTAAAAGTGTGCAGCAACATGTTAATAAAATTCACAGCTTGAGAGTCTCTGGAGAAGGCCAAATTATCACTGGTGTAAATTGGAAAATGGAATTAAATTCCCCCCCTCATTTCCCTAGCAATGAGTTGCAAGCTGAAGAGCTCAATGTGGGAATGGGCACCACAAAGGTTAGGGCAGCGTGAGGATGTCAGCTTCTCACCTCTATTAACCGCAGGAGGGGAAACTGTCACCATCAACATCAGCATAAATCAATCTGCAGTGTAAACCAATTCCCATACGGTCAGACAGATATGGTCTCTATGATCCCACACCTAAGAATTCTAACACCAATCATTCTGTTCTATTTCTGGATCTGAAATCTGTTGCAATGGCCACAGAGATTTTACAGATCCATAGTGATAATTATGAGATTTACTGGGAAAGTTGCTGTTGAATCAAGGATGACTCATGGCTGTCCTATGAACAACAGACCTGAACCCTGTCCTGTCCTGCACTATCTTCATGATCTCTGACACACTTGAGCAAATTGTGGCAGTTAATGTGTCAGTCCATCTTGTTGAGGGTCTTCCTCTCTTTTACCAACTTTCCACCTTTCCTAGCATGATATCCTTTCCCAAGAAATGTCCTTTTCTAAAGACATGCCCAAAATGTATTAGATGAAGCTTCACCATCCTTGCCTCAAAAGAACACTCTCGCTGCACCTTCTCCAAGACATATCTGTTTGTTCTTTTGGCAGTCCATGGATATCCAGTACTTTTCTCCAACACTACAACTCAAAGGCATTTACTTTTCTTCTGTCATCTTTATTCATTGTCAAGCTCTCAACACATAGTAAATGATTGAAAAGACCATGGCTTAAGTCAGGTGCACCTTAGTCTTCAAGCTAACATCATTGCTCCTTAGTATTTGGGAGAGGTCCCTGAGAACAAACTTTTCCAAAGCAATGCGTCTTTGGGTTTCTTTACTGATAGTGCCAGGAGTGTTGATTCAGATCTAGGTAAAATGAAATACTTGACAATTTAAATCTTTTATTCATCTATCATGATTTTACCTATCAGCCCAGTGGTCAGGATTTTTTGTTTTCTTGATGTTGAGACATAATCCATATTCAAGACTGTAGTCTTTGATCTCATGCAGTAAGCATTTCAAGTCCTCCTCACTTTCGGCAAGCAAGGCTGTATCATCTGCAAGCTGTTGATGAGCCTTCCTTCTATCCTGATGCCACATTTTGCTTCATCGAGTCAAGTTTCTGGAAGTATTTGTCCAGCATATATATTTAATAGATATGGAGAAAAGATACAGCCCTGAATTATCTTGATTTTAAACTATGCCATATTCCTCTGCTCTGTTCAAACAATAATATCTTGGTCTACATATAGGTTTCATATAAGCATTAGTACATGTTCTGGGATTCCCATCTTCTCAATGTTAACCATGGTTTGGTATGATCCATGCAGTCAAATGCCTTTGTATAGTCAAGAGGACATAAATAGACATTCTTTTTGTATCTTCTACTTTCTGCTAAGATCCATCTGTCCATTCTAGTTATGAGCAGAATAAAATTTCTTAGGACAGCTTCTCTAGGGTGCCCAAAGACCCTTTGACTTTCAGCCCCACAGCTTGGTCAGTGTTACAATGTCCTCTTAGTCCTGCCAATTACAACATCTCCCTTCAGTCCTCTATCAAACTTGGCCAAAGGTCTCTTCTGAGTCTGGCTCTATGGCTCAGCAGTCTCAAATAAGTTGAGTCTTATGTCAGTCTCTGGTTCTCTGTTGAGGCTGCTGCTGTTCTGAAGTCCTGATAGGCCCTGGTCTGACTGGCCCAGGGATCTCTGGCCCCAAAGAATGTGTGCTGCATTCTCTTCCTTCCTAGAAATGAGACTCCCATCTTCTATTGCTAAACCGGCTCACTTTAAACCTGATGGAATGGCAAAATGGATCAATCTCACATTGAATTATTTACCCAGCTGGTTAGCATATTCCCACTCAGCCATGTGGTGGAAATCAAAGCCAAGGAGCTAGAAAAGTATGTTGCCTACAGTGCAGGGACTGATGTAAAGTATTAAAAGGTAAAGAAAAAAGGGGGAAAAAAGATGGTAATAAGGAAAGGGTTTAATTATTTGTCATGATTCAAATGTAATATTTAACTTGGCAAAAAGTTCAAAACCAATTGAAACTTGACATCAGTTAAATTTTGGAGGAGGACCTGAAGCACTTGCTGCAGAAGGTCAAGGACTGCAGCCTTCACTATGGATTGAAGCTCAACATTAAGAAAACAGATACTCATCACTGGTCTGATGGGCAGCATCATGATAGATGGTGAAGAGACTGAGATTGTTGACAGCTTCGATTCGCTTGGCTCTACAATCAACACTCTTAGTACCAGCAGCCAGGAAATTAAAAAGACAAATTGCATTTGGAAAGCCTGCTGTCAGAGACCTCTCCAAAGTACTGGAGAGCAATGATGTCAGTCTGGAGATTAAGGTGTGCCTGATACAGGCCATGGTCTTTGCAATCACTTGCTATGCATCAGAGAGATGGGCAATGACTAGGGATGATAGGAGAATGGATGCCTTTGAGCTGTGGTGCTGGAGAAGAGTGTTGAATATACCACAGACTTCTAGGAGAACAAAATTTGTCCTAGAAAGGGTGAGACCAGGCTGCTCCTTGGAGGCAAGGATTCTGAAGCTCCATTTGACATACTTTGGACATGTTGCAAGGCGGGATCAGTCCTTGGAGAGGGACGTCATGCTTGGGAGGGTGGAGGGATAACACAAGAGAGGAAGACCCTCGATGAGATGGATCGATTCAGTCATTGGGGTAATGGGGGTAGGTGTGTCAGAAACAGTAAGGTTGGCACAGGATAGAGCAGGGTTTAGGGTTGTTGTACATAGGGTTGCTATGAATCACAGGCAACTTGATGGCACATAACAACAACAACATGCCAGTCACTAATGCTAATATTGATAATAATTACCTTTTAGTTCACCATTTGCTTTATAATGTAAAGAGTAAGACAGGTCAATAAAACAAAACTTGCCCTTTGACAACAATGTATTTCTTGCGATTGCAGCCAACAGCTACTTGGAACACCTAGAACAAAGTAAGACAGATGGTAAATTCTATGTTTCTGATTCATGTGATGTAAAATGATTACTAAAGCTAAAAGCAAGTGTATTTTAGATTTTAGCAAATAACCTTTTTTATTATTATTAATTTCAATGAACATCTACAGAGATTTTGGAATTTCATTCATTCACTGTTGCACTTTTCTCCCCGCCCACCCCACCCCCACCCCTACTCCCAGCAAATAACCTTTTAAACATAGTCTTATTATATTGCTCTTATGCTATTTCTCTCCTTTGTTGCTTACCTTGTTGCTCTTTTTCTACTTTCTTTTCATTCTTCCCAAATGCTCAAAGGTTCTCTTTTTCCCTACATCATCATCTGGAGAACCAATCTAATGCTATCGTCATCATCATCTCTAACCATGAGTGTTAATGAGTGATGTTCTAAACATCATCTGGCATACTGCCCTTGCCTTCAGGCTGAACTTTTTTTGTTGTTGTTGTTTGGTTTTTTCTTTTTGTTCTAAGGACTGTAGTCTTTAATATGGATTGAAAAGCTCAACATCAAGAAGACAAAGATTCTCAACAATGGGCCAATTGGCAGCACCATAATAGATAGGGAAAAGATTGAGGTTGTTAACAGCTACAGCTTGGATCGACAATCAACACTCCTGGCATCAGCAGTCAGGAAATCAAAAGATGAATTGCATTAGATAAATCTGCTATCAGGAACCAGAGTATTGAGAAGCAAAGATGTCAGTCTAGAGACTAAGGTGAGCCTAATACAGGCCATGGTCTTGGCAATTAGTTGCTATGCATCAGAGAGCTGGACAATGGCTAAGGATGACAGAAGAATTGATGCCTTCAAGCTGTGGTGCTGGAGAAGAGTCTTGAACATACCAAGGACTGCCAAGAAAAAAAAAATAGGTTTGTTTTGGAGAAAGTGAAACCAAGTTTCTCCTTGGAAGCTAGGATTTTGAAGCTCTGTCTCACACACTTTGGGCAAGTGGCCAGGAGAGACCAATCCTTGGAGAAGGACATCATGGTCATAAGGGTGGAAGGACAGAGCAGGAGAAGACCCTGGATGAGATGGATTGATACAGTGACAGGGGCAATAGGGGTAGATGTGTTGGAGTCAGTGAGACTGGCTTAGGACAGGGGAGGCTTCAGAGCTGCTGAACATAGGGTTGCTGTGAGTTGTAGGTGACTTGAAAGCACATAACAACAAACAACTACTAATGTGATTCTTCCTCGACCATGTTGCTTTTTTCTTTTCTACTTGGCTCCAGGAAATGCTTCTCAATGCATTCTACTTCTCACCTTCTCCCAGGCTTTCTGGTGGTATCTGGATAGCTGCACTCCGTAAGTTGTATTCTTCAACAAGGTGAACTGAGAAAAGCTCTGTTACTTGCTTCCTTCTCAGAGGGATTTGAGAGTCACGAAGGTGGAGACAGGGTACGAAGGCCAACCGAACTTAGAGGATTTAAACACCCATTCCTGCTAAACCAAGATCTTTCAAGCTTCATTGAAAAGGCACATTCCACAGTGCAAGCTCAGGAGGTTTGCCTCCTGAACCACCTGATCTCACCATAGGACTTGAGTTTGCTCTTCCAATGACTCTATCCACGGTTGCTGCTGCCCACTACCATTAAATCTTGGCTCTTCCACCAAATGTGATCAGAAACATAGGCCTGTCCTTCATCTTTGTTAAGAAACCCTTATGTGGATACACCACACATGGTTGGCGGAGGTCTTCAGATGGATCATAGCCAGGACCCACCATCACTTGATCTTATTTGTAACATCCCTTCTCTTTGAGGTCCTGGGTGACAAGTCACCCAGCCTCAGAATCATCAGCAAGGGCTGGTGTTACAAATGGAAGTAAACCTGTATGTTGGCTTTGAAACAAAGCTGCAGGTATGGACTGTGGGGAGCGTGAGTAAGCTGCTTTCTAGGGCACCCAGTGAAGCAGGTCTACCTTGTGTTCCCAAGTCCTACACACCAAACTAGGTAGCTTGTGACATGTGGTCTAAACAAAAACCAAAAAACAACCCACCAAATCCCAGTACATTGCTTTTCTCTATGTATACTATCATCTTCAATGCAGGAGCAGATGTAGCAAACACTCACCATCTGATACAGCACAGGTGAGGCAGGAAATTGAAAGGACCTCGGCTCAGATACTGAAGTAGATAATACCTCAGATGGAGTTGTTGTCATCTCTCCTTGGGAAACTTCATCTTGGAAGGAATTATTAGCATCCTCTGGGACCAGTGTGCCAGGCTGGCCTCTTTACATTTCTGGTTCTTCGTTGAAAACTGACTGGCAGTTGTGCTGGCTGCTCTGCCAAAGGCTCTCAGGACATTCTGTCACACAGGTGACAGACTTCCATTGAAGTGGCTCTGAAATTCATTTGGTGGACAACTTTAACAAGAGTGCAACTTCACTGGACAGCATTCTGTTGTCAGAGGCTGACTCCATAACAGCTCATAATAACTTAATTCAGTTTGGGCCAATGTTAGGTTACATCTAGTTTTTCAGAGACTGTAAATTGCACAGGAGAAAATGGCCCATCTTTCTCCTACATAGTAGCTGGTGGATGTGTACCTTTGGGTTGGCAGCAGAACTCCTTACCACTCAGATATCAGAGCCAATGAACACATAGAGACAGAGCTAGGCCATGTCTCTATACAATATTCGTCTGTGAAACTGGCGATGAGCTTGCTTATGGGTATAGGAGCATAAGAAGAGCCCTTGTAGCCAGGTGGATCCAAGCAAGATTATATCATTGACACTTTCTATCTCTTCTCCATCTATCATGATGCTGCCTATTGCCCTGTTGTTGTTGTTATGTGCCATCGACCCTTTGAACAATAGCTCTGAACTTTGCCCTATCTTGAGCCAATCTCACTCTCTCTGACACACCTGCCCTCATTGCCACAGTCATTGTGTCAGTCTCTCTCATCCAGGGTCGTCTTCACCCTTCCAAACATGATGTCATTCTCCACGGACTGGTCCCTACTGGAAACATGCTCAAAGTACCTGTTGGCTTGGTGGTAAAGATTTTTGTTTTCTTGATGTTGAGGTGTAATCCACATTGAAGGTTGTAGTCTTTGCTCCTCTGCAGCAAGAATTTCAAGTCCTCCTCACTTTTATCAAGCAAGGCTGTGTAATTTGCATAGTGCAGGGTGTTGAATTTTCCTCTGATCATGATGCCACATTCTTTTTCAGACAGAGTATCTTCTTGAATGATTTGTTCTGCATACAGATTGAATAGATATGGAGAAAGGATACAGTTCTGATACACACCTTTCCTGGTTTTAAAGTTGCTCAGTGTTACCTTTTTCTGTTCAGAGAATGGCTTCTTAATCCACATATAGATTTTGCACAAGCATAATTAAGTGGTCTAGAATTCCCATTCTTCTCAATGTCAGCCATGATTTGTTATAATCTACACAGTCAAAGAGCCTTTACATAGTCTATAAGATACAAATAGCTATCTTTTTTTTTTGTATTCTTGGCTTTTAGTCAAGATCCAGCTAACATCAGCAATGATATTCCTTGTGCCAGAACTTCTAAATCCAGCTTAGATTCCTGGCAGTTCTCTGCCACTGTACTGTTCTAGATGTTTTTTAATAATCTTCAGCATGATTTTACTTGAATGTAATACTGTTGTTTTGTATCATCAAATCAGAACTGATTAATTGTTGACATTGTAGCAGGTTTTCAGCCCATTTTTAGAGTAACTGGTGCTTTCGAACTGTGTTTCTTTGGATTAACAGTGCAATTCCTTACCACTAAACCACTAGAGCTCCCACCAAAGCATGTGATATTAGGAGTCCCTGATGTCTTTGAATTGTGTTGTTGGAAAAAGTGCTGAGAACAAACAGATATGTCTCAGAGAAGGTGCAGCCAGATTGCTTCTTGGAGGCAAAGATGATAAAGCTTTGCCTTTTGTACTTTGGGCATGTTGCTAGGAGGTTATTCCTTAGAGAGGGACATTATGCTTGGAAAGGTGGTGGGATGGTGAAGAAGAGGAGGACTCTCAACCAGGTAGAGATTGACACAGTGATTGCAGCAATGGGCTCAAGTGTGTTAGTGATCTTGAGGATGGCACAGGATGAGACTGGGTTTAGATCTGTTTATAAGGTCGCTATGAGTCATACTCAGCATTGAAACAACATTATTTGATTACAGTATGTGTACATCACATTATCTTAGTCTATGATGATATGAAATTTACTCTTATACATGTTCCACAAAAGGATTATGAAAACAGGGTTGAATTACCCTTATAAGGAGTACAGTATACCCTGTACAACTCCCATTACACAACGTGCTGACAGATGCAGAAATAGAGTTGTTGCTGTTCTGTACCTTTGAGGCACCTGTGACACATAGCGACCCTGTGTACAACAGCTCTGAAGCCTGCCCTGTCCTGAGCCAGTCTCACTGATTCTGACACACCTAATACTATTGCCCTATTGCCTTGATACAGTTATCAAGCCATCTCATTCAGGGTCCTCCTCGCCTGCACTGTTCCTCCACCTTTCCCAGAATGATGTCTTTCTCCAAGGATCGGTCCCTCCTGGCCCAAAGTATGTGAGACAGAGCTTCAAAAATGAATAAATGATTGAATTGTTTAAATAAGCCAGAATAGATGGGATATCTTCTTAGACAAACCATGTTAAATTTTAGTTGTTCTCATCCATTTCTGAATTCTTTCATTGTTATGTGCCATCCAGTGGGTTTCAACTCAACAACTTTCTGTGTAACAGTACAAAAGGTCCCCAGTCCAGTGCCGTCTTCACAATATTAGAAATGCCTGAGTCCACTGCCACAGCTGCTCAGCCAAGCTGTCTCCTTGAGGTCTTTGTCTTTTTTTTTTTTTTGACCCTCTATCAAGCATGATGTTCTTCTTCAGTGATTGGTCCTCTCTGATGACCTGTCAGCGAGACAAAGTCTCATAAAAATTCCTTTTTTTAAAAAAAAAATGTGTTTTTTTACAATATTCTTCTTATCGAGATCCAAGATGGTGGCGGAGGCAGAGACAGCGTGGTGAGCTGCGGGAGCAGCGAACCACTTAAAGCAGGGCCATTATGGCCTTCCACAGACTTCGGCTTATTGATAATTGAACACTTAAACAGTTGATGACTGGCCCTTCAGTGAAGATCAAGGCTCAACAACAGGAATTCAAGGATTCCCAAGGAGAAATGGGTGAGTCTCGTGGCTCCCACCCCCCCCCCGCTGCAGAGCCTGCGCCACGCCACACAGCTGCTGCAGCTCCATGAGGCTTCCACAGCCGGAACAAATGGATTCCCTCACCCAGGGTGGATGCTGGGCACCAGCCCTCCTCAAGACTGGTACAGTGAAGCCACCACACTGAAGCAAGGTTGACTTGTTCTGGAGAGAATTCTTGGAGCCAGGATGGTGGCTGGGGGTGCCGTGTGCCTCCCGCCAGCCTCTCACACTGGGGGAGGGCGCACACCCTGCTGGCTGCCTGTGTAGGGGGTGGGGGATGGGATGCATGCCCGCCATCTGCAGGTTTGGGTTTCCTTGGACAGGCCAAAGAAGACTATTACCTATACAGTGGATTGCTGAAAGTCACTGTGAGTCTGATGACCTTAACAGTGGCAGCATGCACGAGAGGAGCAATATCCTAAATGCACCACATATTTTGTTCTGTTGAATGCTTCTGCCAAAAGATGGTTAGACCTGGGGGGAGTCTGTTCACAATTCTCAGGTTCCCTTTACCATATATAAAGGGGGAGGGCAGTGACACCTACTTCAAAATGTAGTATGACCACTTATGGGAGCGTAAAAGTGGCAGTGCTGGAATTGGAAACACTATCCCTGACCACAGAGTCCTCAGTCAGGCGAGGGGACCAGACTGAGGTAGGGGCAATTGGAGGGGGAGTATACCAGCCACCTCCTGGGGGTGTTGCCCTGATTGGGATGGGCTGCCCTCAGCCCCTGGCTTGGGGCAAGCCATCTCGGCCCTCAGGGTGAGCTCCTTAGTCCCCAGATTGTGCCATCTGACCCCTGGGTGGGGGAGGGGGACAATTAAAAAGAATGCCTAGGGTATCCAGAGAATGTTACTTAGGCCACCTTCTGCCACCCTCCCCTCCAGTAAACCTGAAAGCAACACCCTCAAAACCCTTCTATTTGTAACTCACAAGTTTGTTCTCTCTAGGTTTACTCTCTTTCCTATAGGTAAACTTAACACTGTGTTTTACTCCAGAATTGACCCTGAACCCAGTGCCAGTGACAAAAAGGAAATACAACTGACAGCTAAGGAAGCAAAGGAGGATGGAGCCTCTGGGTTCAACCAGCCTTCCCCACTGGACCCACCTGAGAAAACACTTTGCAGTCTGGAGGGGAGCAAATGACAAGAAAATATCTTCTAACAGAGCCAGAAGGCAAGCAGCTTTAACTCAAGACCACCAGTAAGGAGATAAAGTGTCCTCCCTTCCCCCCTTTACATCTACGCCCCTGTTCAGCATGAAGAAGCCAGAGAGTCTGCATCCGATTCCCAAATCAATAAGACAGTTGGTTTAATTACCACTGAAAAATGCGTGTCACTCCTCTCTAGCATCTGGTCCTCACTAGACCCTCATCATTTCCTTCACCTTCTCCCCCCACCGACCAAACTGTGCAGCTCTGCAGCTGCATCCTGGCCCATCCTCACCCTTCTGCCCCCAACCCTCACCTCCTTATACCCCCAATATGTTTTTCCCAATTAAAAAACAAACAAACAAATAAACACCAATATTCTTCTTACCAAAACCATTTATGAAAAATAGGAACAGCATCGGAACATGTATCTCTGGATTGGAAATTATTATATTGTTAATATTTCTAGCCTTAAACTTAAAAGATTATATTGTTCAAAATTATTTGTATATATTTGTTTAAATTTTTCCCTCTTTTAACAACTGGGATCTAGAGGGAAGAGAAAAGACCATAGAATGACCAAAATTACTGGGGCGGCTATTGCTGACAGTTTAGGGCCTGTGTCAGGAAAAGGAAGTCTTACTCATAAACAATGCCTCCAAAGGTAATAAAGGAGGTCAGAATTGCTTCCACTGTGGAAAGCTGGGCCACTTCAGTACAGTGTCACAGACGAGAGCCACAGATAGGCAAGGGAGTAGAGAGAAAGCTCAACTCACTTGCTTTGAGTGTGGATCTGAAGGACACTTGGCCAAGGGTGGCCCACATCAGGTCCTCGTGGCTGGCAGGACTGACAGGCCCCAGCTCCCAGCTGGAAACAAAGGAGGACACTTCAATGATTTAGATCCTCCCAGAAGAGCTGTGGGGGAGCATTAAAATTACTGGTAAGTATATTCGTTTTCTCCTGGACACAAGAGCCTATTATTTGGTCCTAAAAGCCTTCTGATGTCCCAACTCTTCTCACTATTTCTTTGTTGTTGATGGAAAACCTCATAAGCAGTTCCTTACTTCACCTCTGCCTTGCATGCAGACTTCCGAGCTGTAAAACAACCCAGTGGTAGATGGAATTTGGTCCTGGACTTAAGAACAATAAATGACATAGTTGAGCCTCTACATCTTGTGGTTCCTAACCTTTATGCTATAATAGACAAAGTGCT
>NW_006399969.1:360306-361271 GCF_000299155.1 Elephantulus edwardii
TTTATTTTATATTGGTTTGCATATGTTTCATTCATGAACATTGTGTTTCACACATTCCTTCACTCACATTGTGTTTCATACCATTATTCCCATACACTGTGTTTTATAAAATTAATCATCATTGATCTATGATCACCATCATTTCGTCTTTCAGATCCCCACTGGATCTCTCCTAATTTCTTCACCCCCTCCCAGCACCCACCAAACACTGCATCTCCAACATTTCCCTCCCTGACCCCTCTACCCTTTGGATTTGTATCTATATCTTACTTGTTATTCTTCTATTTTTACAATAATGGTCTTTTGCAGTATTTGTACTTATGAGACCGAGTTAGTTTACTATAACTCTCCAGCTCTCCAGCCTCTCCTATGTTATACAGTATTTTATGAATCCATTGCTCTTGAGTGCTGCATATTATTCCATTATGTGAATGCACCATAATTTGGGCTGTTTCCATTTTCTTGCTATTGCCATCACTCTTTCTTTTAAAGAACATCTTGGTTGTACTTATTTCAAAACTGAATTTGTATTCTTCTGGCAGTGCATGATATATCCCCACCAACATCTTAAAACTCTCAATTTTTTTCCTTGGTCTTCCTTATTTGTTGTCCAATTTTGATGTGCACATGAGGTGATTTAAAATACCGTTGCTTGGACCAAGTATACCTCAGTCATCAAAGTGACACATTTGAATTTTAACAAATATTATTAATATTATTACAATTTAATAATATGTCCATGAATCATGGCTTTCCTTATTGCAAAGATTTCTGTTTTCTTTTACGTGTGTGTGTGTGTGTATACATATACATATACATATACATATACATATACATATACATATACATATACATATACATATACATAAATGTTGTTGTTATGTGCTGTCGAGTCGCTTGCGACTCATAGCGACCCTATGTACAACAGCCCTAAACTCTGCTCTGTCCTGTGCCAATCGCACCGT
>NW_006399969.1:362226-384040 GCF_000299155.1 Elephantulus edwardii
AGTTTGTTATGATCCACACAGTCAAATGCCTTTGCATAGTCAATGAAACACAGATAGACATTCCTCTGGTATTCCCTGCTTTCAGCTAAGATACACACACACACACACACACACACACACACACACACACACACACACACACACATATATATATATATATATATATACAAAATTCTGCTTCCAAACGAAAAGAAAACAAGTAAATGGGAGATGTTTAACATGATTAATTTAAAAAAATAACACTAAATTGCATACCTGAAAAATACTGCATTGGTAAATATCAGGTTAATTTTTCTTATAGTAATAAATAAGAAATAAATAAAGCTATATTTACAGTGAAACATATTTTCAGTGAAATGTTGCTAGTAATTAGAAGAGTAGTGTCAATATCCATTGTTCATGGTTTATCACTTCAGAATTCTTGAAAGAAATGTTTTAATCTTCTGCTATATCACTTACCTTCTTGAACTCCATACACGATTTTGAGTGTTTGCTAGGTTGAATGTTGTACAGCACAATACCTGTGTTCTGTTCTCTAGGAAAAACAACCCAAGCAGATTAGTGTAGAGTCACAAAAGAAGTAGATAGGCATTGTCTTTCTTTGGACAGTTGAGAGGTCCCGTGTACACTACAGGACTGAACCATCTAAGAAGAATTCTAAAAGCCTAGAAAGTTATCTTTGTCCTACCTACTCATTGCTTCTGTTAAGGTCACCCTGTCTTGTGGTCAGTTCTTAGACTTTTCCCCACTTCATGGTGCTCTATACTTAGGCCAGCATAAAGCTGGCCCAGTGAAAAATAGAAATGAGCGTCAATCATGATTCCCATCCCCTTATTTCATGAACCCTTCCAGGCTCTAAAGGATGAAGATCTGCTAGCATTTTTTCCTACTTCCTGATGGTACTATAAAGATGGGGCTACTTTATCAGTTCCTCTTCCACACCCCACAGGCTCCCCCCACATTCCTGCCCCCGCTGGCCACTGGTACACCTTTGGGACAATGAAGAGTAACTTATGAGTCTAGTTTTTGAACCAGATTAATGTGCATGGCACAATCTGACTAGAATAAGATGTACGTCAAACAGAACGTCTCTTTAGGCTCTGAAGAGAACAGGGACCATTTTGTGCTCAGAAAAAAAAAGTGAGAACTTATAAAATAACAGAAGGGGATATTTGGAAAGCTTTATTGACTCCCCATGCCTACATAGATATTTTCTCATCCAAGAGAAATTCAGGGACACCAAGGCAAAATCCTAATACAGACACATTCCCTTTTTCTTTCAGTGTCCATGACATTTCTTTATCAATTCACTGTGTACAGCTTAAGGGAAAGACACAGAGGTAACATTTTAAAATCACTGTTCTAATGTCTTTGAAATCAGGAAGCATCTTATAATTACAGAGCTTTGCAAGCATAATGGCAGCCTCCAGATGGCACACATGGTTAAGTACTTGACTGCTAGTCCTAGCCCAAAGGTCAGTGGTTCGAGGCACCTTGGAAGGCAGGATTTCCTTTGGCTTGCTCAGCCCATGTGGAGGTGCCGTGAATCAGAAGAATGGACATTACAGCAACTAACAGTGACAGCAACAAGCATGGCAAGCTTTATTGTGATGCACAGAAATCCTCAGTGTCTTGACTTGAAGGGCTCTTTGGTAAGTCCAATAACACAGTGTATATCTATAAAGGGGGCTCAAGGAAGTATGGTAAATTCAAGGTCCTGTTTTTCCTCTATAAGTAGACATATACCCCCTTCTCCACCTGCCTTGACTGTTGAAAAGCTTTTTATCTTTTCCGTTAAGTCTCAAGCTGACCATTTTATGTCTGTTCTACAGATCCAGAATTCTGAGTAAATATTCACAAAAATAACAATTAAAAAATACCCAAAGGAATTCATATTCGATGAATGAAGAGAAAGGTTGGTGGGCAAGGGATAAAGGATGGACTTGGATTCCTCTTATTATTGTGTCCAAAATAATGATTTTGCTCTTCCCTTTATGCCCAGTCCTGTCCCTCCATTCTGCTTCTTGTCTTCTCTCACTAAATATGTCCCATGAGAGAGACATTTTTTTGGTACAGCATGCATTTAGAGCATTTAGCAAGGACTTGGCACAGAATGGTACTCAGACTCGCTTGGCCTAGCAGTACATAAAAAAAACAAAACAAAAAACCACCCAGAACATCCCATCCAGATTCTTTCTTCCTAAAAAGTGCCATATATTCAGAGAATATTGAGCCAGGCAGTAAGAACAATGACAGAACTGTGCTGTGTGGGGATTTGAGAAGCTGATCTTTCTGAAGTTTAGGTTGAGCTCCTTAACCTTTGTGTCACTCAGAGATTCCAGGGACAACTGCATAAATGCCTCAAGATACAACTTCATGCTGATTGTCCTCTTCCAGAAATTTTAAGTGAGTACAAACAGACACACAGCCAGCTAGTGAATTCTGACTCATAACAACTCCACGGAGCAAGTTGGAACTTCTAGGGCTTCTCGGGCTATAATCTTGGAAGCAGACAGCCACAGCCACATTTTCCTTGTGAGGAGCACATGATGAGTTTGAAGTGCCAAGATGATGCGCTGCCAACCCAAAGACATGTGGGTCAAATCCACTAGCTGTTTCAAAAGAGAAAGGTGTGCAATCTCCAATTTGCTGCCTCTAAAAATTCACTGAAGGGTCAACTATGTGTTGATTCTGACCGATGACACATAACAACAACTCAACAGAGTTTGGTTAGGAGCTTAGGACTTACTCACTACGTCACCAAGATTTCTTCAAGCACTCAGGTGTTACCTTATTCCAGAGGGTAAAGATGGTGCTTCATCTGAATCTACACACATTTAAATCCTTCTGTAATTTTGTTATTGTGTGCTGGAGAGTCAGAAGTGACTGTTAATCTTATGAGAGGGAACTGCCTTTATTTTTTATTAAGGGTCATAAAGCAAGACCCTGGGAGGAGAATTAATGATGGAACATGCTTGGAAATTATGGGGCTTCGAGATAACCCATGTTTCCCTTCTCGATCTGGATGAATGCCAATCTTTAGACAGGTCAGGTTTCCACGTAACTACAAGTAATAATTCACTCCCCCTCACCAAGAATTAAATTAAAATCTCATATCTAATCAGACAGTGAAAAGAATTTTTCCTTTCTTCCTGAATATTTAAGAGGAGGGGAAGCCATTTAAAGAAATGAATTACTACAAATCAACAAGCTGAATAACATATTGAGTACCAAACAGATTCTTTTAGAAATCCTACTCACTGTAACTTGAAGTAATCATTGGCTGCTTCGTAATTTACAGACTGAAACAAATCTATTACCTAGAAAAGAAAATAAGAGTTTATGTAAAGCAGGAAAATAGAATAGGGATGGACGTTAGTAGCCTATCATTTTTTGTGACCCCACACACTCCTTAGAATTTGTGTAACTATTGATCACTCAGAATCAAGTTTTCATGGGACACGATGTATACTTTCAAGACATTAACATTTTCCTTTGGTTTATCAATAAGGAACTGCGCTGCAATCCCACAGGCATGCAGTTCAAATCCACCAACTCCAAGGGAGAAAGATGGGCGATCTCCTCCCGCACAATTAAACCGACTCTGAAAATTAACTTGGAGGGTCATATATTGAAGGTACACAACAACCAAAAGAACAAGGAAAAAAACCACGATTAATACTTTCCTTTGGTTTATTTTTTATTTCAGAAAATACAATTAGTAGAGTATAGTTTATTACATTTTATTAGTTTTCTCCTTAATTTTATGCCATCATTATGCTAGGAGAGACTAGTCCTTAGAAAGGACATCATGCTGGGGAGGGTCAGCCAAAGAGCCAGAGAGCCTCCCCCAGGTGGACTGACAGGGTGACTGCTGCAGTGGGCTCTAGTGTGTCAGGAAGTGTGAGGACGGCGCAGGGCAGGACAGGCTTAGATCTGTTCATGGGGCTGCTCTGAGTTGCCGCTGACTTGACGGCACCTAACAAGAACAATAAATTTTCATTTCAATATTTTTATCCTTAATCTTAACTCATCTACTAAATTTAGCACACTTGTTTCACTCGTTTTATAATACTCTGATGTATGAGCTTTTCGTTTCTTCCTTGAGATTTGGAAACTATTACAGACATCGTATTATCTGTCATTTCACCCCCTCAATGATTCAATTTTGCTTATTTTCCAGGATTTTTTCCTGGTTATAAGAAGGAATGAATGTTCATTACAGAAAACAGTAGGAAGAACAAAGAAAGAAAAGTCATTTGTATCCTCCACTTGTCTGTCATTTTTGAGACTATGGGGAATTATTTGCCTAAACCTCTCCTTTGTAATTTTTTAAGTAAGTAAAGTTTTTGGTAAATGTCAAACCAAATATCCTGGACTCATTTCTATAGAGATGGTCTCAACTCATGGTGCTGTCCTGTGTTACAGAGTAGAAGCTGTTAGGCAGGATCTCTTGTTACAGTCTTGTTATGCTGTTATGCAGGACCTCTTGGTCCACATCTTTACAGAATATTATTTCTAGGCTTTTCTTGCTTGGTGCCATTAGTCGGGCTTGAATAGCTTACCTTTCAGTTAGTGGTTGAGTCCAAATGGTTTGCACCACCCCTAGAAATAATGTGCCCATGTAATATACTTATTATGTACCAAGTATTCCTGTAAGTTTACATATGTTAGCTGAATTAGAGTCACATGCTACTTAATGTTTACTATATATACTTTGTGATACAGGAGGTTATGCAATATGAGTAGTGTAAAGAAATTGAGATTGTTAACAGCTTTAGTTTTCTTGGCTCTGCAATTAACACTCTTTGCACCAGCAAAAGAGACAAATTACATTGGGGAAAGTCAGCTTTCAGGGACCTCTCCAGAGTACTGAAGAGTAACGATGTCAGACTGGAGACTAAGGTGTGCTTGATGTGGGCCATAGTCTTCACAATTGCTTGCTATGTGTCAGAGAGCTGGACAATGACTAGGGATGACAGAAAAAGTATCAATGCCTTTGAGCTGTGGTGCTGGAGAAGAATGTTGAATATACCATGTGCTGCCAACAGAACAAACAGATTTGGCTTAGAGAGGGTGAAGCCAGCCTGTTCCTTGGAGACAAGGATTCTGAGGCTTTGACATACTCTGGGCATGTTTCAAGGAAGGACCAGTCCTTGGAGAGGAACATCATGCTTGGAAGGATGGTGTGATGGAGAAAGAGAGGGAGACCATTGATGAGATAGATTGATTCAGTGACTGGGGTAGTGAGGGTAGGTATGTCAGAGGCAGTAAAGCTGGCATAGGATATACAGCAGGTTTCAGAGCTATTGAACATAGGTAGGGTTGCTGTGAGTTGCAAGTGACTCAATGGCACATAACAATAACAACAGCAACATGTTGTTGTTGTTGTGCACCAGCAAGTTTGACCCAACTCATAGCTGACCCTTCAGCAGGTCTGCAGAGGCAGTAAATCACACAGGAGGAGCTTGCTCAGCTTTCTTGCAAGGAGCAGCTGGCAGATTTGAACTATACGCGTTTGGGTTGGCACACAAATCCTCACCACTAAGCCACCAGTGGGTGTGGTATGAGCATGCCTAAATTTGGAACAATAGCATTTACTGATTTCCTGCCATTGTGTAGCTTTACCCTCAAATCAATACTTTCCCTTTGCCTCCTGTTGCTATTACTAGCTTTGCAGCTTGCAGAAGATATGAAGCAGTGGAAGGTATGCTGCACCTTATGGTTGTTTTTGAAAGGAAGTTGAGCATGATGTCAGAGCACTTAAGAGACACGATAGACAACAACAGCCTATAATTAAAGCATATGCTGCTACTTGGTAAGCTTTTGACTTGTGCATAGGAAAAGTTCACATTAAAATAATGACAGAAAGTACAGTACTGAGCATACATATCAATACCATCAGCATTTGTCAATGCTTATTAATATATATGTATTATGGGTTATTTATGCACTATGCTAGCAGCTCAAACACTTTGTATGCAAGAGATATGAGACATTCATGCTGCAGTTGGCAAAAGGTCATGCTTCCTCTCTATCTGGCTATATCCCTACATGCTGTCTCTATCTGAGATTTCTAAAGTCTATTATAAGCTTTTGGAAGCAGGAGTGGCATCCACTTCCATAATAGCTTGCCTCCGGAAACCCTATGAACCTGGAGAGAGGATGAAAGAAACCCAAGTGTTGGGGACTCTCCTTCATAGGATCGCTATGAGTCGCCTGCGACTCAACAGCACTTAAGGATGACGACGATTATAAGTTTGCGGGACCATGGATGTTTATGTGGTTAGATGTTGTCTGAATACGTATTATGTGGCTCAGGATTGTAATCCTCATAACCTTATGAAGTTGTTGTTAGGCACGGTCAAGTTAAAACTGACTCGTAGCTGACCCTCCAGCAGGTTTTCAAAGGCAGTAAATCACACGAGAGGAGAATGCCAGTCTTCCCAAGGAACAGCTGGTGGATTTGAACCATGTGCCTTTGGGTTGGCAATGCAGTTCTTTACCACTAAGCCACTTGGTACTCCAATTATTATCAACCTCAACATAGAGATGAGGTAAATGATCCATAGCAACCCTATGAACAATGGCTCTGAAATCTGCCTATCCTGAGCCAATCTCACTGTCTCTGACACACCTAGCTGCATAACCCCAGTTACTGTATCAATCCAACTCACCCAGCGGTTTCCTCTCCTGCACTGTCCCTCCACCCTTCTGAGCATGATGTCCTTTTCCAAGGATTGGTCCCTCCTGGCCATGTGCCCAAAGCATGTGAGATGGAGCTTCAAAATCCTAGCCTTCAGAGAGCACCCTGGTTTCACCCTCTTAAGGACAGACCTGTTAGTTCTCTTTGCAGCTCATTGTATGTTCAACACTCTTCTCCAGCACCAAAACTCAAAGGCATTGATTCTTCCTCTGTCATCCTTAGTCATTGTCCAGCTCTCTGATACATAACAAGTATTTGCAAAGACCATGGCCTGGGTTAGGGGCACCTTAGTCTCTATACTGACATCTTTGCACTTCAGCACTCTGGAGAGGTCATAGCCAACACACAACTGACTCATCATTAGGTTGTGAGAGGCAATAAACCACACGGGGAAGAGATTGTCCATCTTCCTCCCAAGGAACAGCTGGAGAATTTGAACCTCATGCCTTTGGGTTGGCAGCACAACTCCTTACTGCTAGCACTACCTTTTTCGTTAGTAGCCAAATGTAAACCATTTAACACCATGTAGAAGTCAACAATACATTCACCAATCAAGAAGATTAGAGAAAAATATCTATTTTAATAGAGCAAAGAAATCTTTTTATTGAAAGTAAAAATTTTGACTCCAGGATTAGTTAATTAACATATTGTTGAGAATTTTCATGCTCTTTTGCATCTCTAAGTTTAGTTAAATTTTGAAGGGAAATTCACTTAAAAAAAGGATACTGTTACCCACACATATGTATATATGTAAATTAGATGAGGAACCTTTTAAAACATTAACTTACCACAGTTTTACTGCATTGTCCCGAGATAAGTTGATAGTTAAGTGTCATTTTATCTTCTATTATTTTTGGACCATAGGATTCCAAAACAATATCTACGCCAGTACTTTGAGGATAGAGAACTTGAGCCCAAAATAATAGCTTGTCGTTCTTGTCCAAAAAGTAAAAAACATTTAAAAGACTATTATGAAATGCAAGGAAGGGGCATTTTTCATTTGTTTGGAAAAATAAACTTTGTACTTCCAGTCTTAAAGGGTATGGCTGTATGTCCAGCCTTTCATTTTTTAAAATATATATGAAATACAATTTGCCAGATACAGTCAAGCCTAAGAATGCTTTCAAGGTCTTATTTGCCCATGGATGTAGCTGTATTGCATCTTTAATATTGCTCTTAGAATAAAACATTACATTGTTTTTCATTTTTATCACAATATTTCCAAAATTATCTGGAAGAGAAGAGAAAAGCTTATGTTAGTCTAAGTAACCATAAATCTGTTATCACATTTAAGCATGCAGATGATGCAATCTTGCTCACTGAAACTGAGGAGGACCTGAAGCATCTGCTGCAGAATGCCAAGGTCTGCAGTCTTCAAAACAGGTTGAAGCTCAACACCAAGAAAACAGAAATTCTCACCACTGGACCAGTTGTCAGCACCATGATAGATGGAGAAGAGATTGTAACAATTTCAGCTTGCTTGGGTTCACAGTAAACACTCTTGGAACCAGCAGCCAGGAAATCAAAAGACTAATTAGATTAGGAAAATCTACTCTCAGGGACCTCTCCAGAGCGCTGAAGAGCAAGGATGTCAGTATAGAGATTAAGGTGCATCTAATCCAGGCCATGGTCTTTGCAATTACTTGTTATGCATCAGATGGACAATTAATAAAGATGATAGAAGAAGCGATGCCTTAAAGTTGTGGTGCTGAAGAAGAGTATTGAACGTATCATGGACTGCTAAGAGAATAAACAGGTCTGTCCTGGAGAGGGTGAAACCAAGTTGTTCTCTGAAAGGAAGGATTTTAAAGCTCTGTCTCATATACTTTGGACATGTGGCCAGGAGGGACCAGTCTTTGGAGAAGAGCATCATGGCTGGAAAGGGTGGAAGGACAGCACAGAAGAGGAAATCTCTGGATGAGATGGATTGACACAGTGACTAGGGTAATAGGGCAGGTATGTAGCTCAGGATAGGACAAAGTTCAGAACTATTGTACATAGGGTTGCTAGGAGTCACAGGAAGCTCAGCAGCGCACTCTAACAACAAAACAACCACAACAACAACAACCCCCAAAGTAATTTCTTTCATAACTTTGTATACATGACAAGAATAGTTTTCTTAGAAAGCACTTCCATGTATAAATAAGAATAGTTAAAAAGAATGACCTCCCTTCTCTGGCCCACTCACTCATTGCCATTAAGTTGCCAGTTTATAGTTGGCCCTCCACTGGAGTGTTGTAAATGATGAGAGAGGAGATTGTTCATCTTTACCCTGCATAGTTAGGGGCTAGTGGATTTGAACTGCTAGAGAGGTGTCAACTTTGGGTTAGCAGTGCAACTCCCTACAGACTACACCATCAGAGCAGACAAAAATTCAATTTTATCTCAAAAGAATATCCTGATTAAGCTTAGAGGGCAAGTCTTTCTCTCTTTCTTAAATAAAATTTTTATTTTATACTCATTTACTTACGAAGTTCATATACCTTGTTTCTCACACTGGATCTTTCCCATTTCCTTTATCCAGAGGATAAGTCTCTTAATGCCTTTAGTTTTACTTCCATATCTGTAAAATGACCTGTTGTACTAGTTCATTTCAGAGCTTTCTTTCCTCACAGAAAGCTCTATGCATAAAACTTCTAGGGTAAACCTTCTTTACTAAAACACATAAAAAATAAAAAAAAATAAAATCCAACAAATGATTTGCTGAAAGGAGGAAGTTGAATTCATGGAGAGTGTGGTGCTTAAATGCCTCTTCTTTTTGTGTACCATTGAGTTGAAATGGACCCATAGTTGACCCTCCAGCTTTCAGAGGCTGTAAATTGCATGGGAGGAGATTGCCTATCCTTCTTCAGTGGAACAACTGGTAGATTTGAAACAGTACCTTTGCGTTGGGAGTGGCCATCTAACATGTCCCATTGTAGTAGGGAGTCAGGGAGGACTTCCTGGAGGAGGTGACATCTCAATTTAGCCTTTTATGTTTGGTGCATGAATAAATAACTGCCGTTTTCACAAATTAGGGATTGAAGTCTAAAAAAACTTACCTAAAAAAGAAATCTACGCAGGAACTCACAAGATGGAATGGGAGAAAGCTCTCACTGTATGACATAATAAAACATAGCTCCAGGGTGGAAACAATCAAATGATTGTCCATCAACAGGTGAATGGATAAAAAAAAGACTGCAGGCATTCAATGAATGGGATATTACTGAGCCATAAAGACAGTGAAATTCTAATTATTGCTTAGGAAGCAATGAGTTTCTGTGATAGAAAATCTGGAAATAGATATCAGTGAAGGTTGCACACCTGATTGTTGTAATTGGTGCCCTTGAATTGTACATATGAGATGATGAATTTTTAAGTTTTGTAATACCTCTATTTTTAGAATAATAACAAAGATAATTTTTTAAAATTGCCAACTAACACACAGATTATGATGGTACATAAAGTTGAAAATATCAAAACCCGAAACTATATAAATATAGGGATATACGTGCATAAAATGCAATATTCAGAGCCTCTTCTTGGTCTTTTTTCCTCTGTCTTTGTAATGACCTATGTGGTTTATATACAATTTTAGAAAGTTATTATCTCTTGGAAAAAGGGGAGGTGAATTGGGGAGAGGTACAAAGCTGTCTTTGTATCTCTTAGCAGTTTTAAGAATTCTAAAGGAGAATGGTTTGTGTTATTTACTCTTTGTTAAATTTGTGTATTAGGAGGACATTTATTTTCTGTATGTTTTACATCTGAGATATTTCACAGCTGAAAATCAAAACATATGCATCCTATTTACCTGAATCCTAATCTCATTTTCCTTCTTTCCCTCTACCAAATAGAAGACAAAGACCCCTTCTGGATCCAGGCTACACTAGTTTATGGTGTCTCACTGTATTAGGGGATTAAAATGGAAATAATCAAGAAAATACAGAGCTAGTGCAGATAGACTACTAGAATAGCTTAGAAATAGAACCCTCACAGCTAATGTGAGGAACTACCTCTTCCAATTTCCAAAACATCACTATCCCAAACAGAAACTCTGTACTCATTAAGCAACGCCTTAGGCTCCATCTCTATAGATGCAAATCCAGTGAATTCTACCTATGTATGTATCTCTCTGCCTGCCTACCCTACCTAAAAACAGAGATAGAGACAGACGAAGAGACAAAGATTTAAGGAAATGTTTCATGCACTTGTAGAGGTCATCAGGTCCTTAGGTTAGACTTCAGGAGAAAGATAGGTTGACACTGAACCATTTCAGGAAGTAGCAGATGATTAAGAATCAGTGGTTACTGAAGGAAGAAGTCAAATCTACCTTGAGAGTATTGGCAAACAATAAGGTTCCAGAAACTGACAGAATATCAATTGAAGCACTTCAGGAAACAGACATATCCCTGGATGTGTTCACTGGTCTATGCCAAGAAGACAGATAATCAAATGGAAGAGATAAAAGAGAAAAGAGAAAAAAGGTGATCTAATAAAAAGCAGAAATTATTGTACAATGTCATTAATATAACGTGTAAGTGAAATTTTGCTGAAGAATATGAAAATACATCTCAAGCAGGACATTGACTGGTAATTGTCAGAAATTTAAGTTGAATTCAGAAGTCTGTGGAACTAGGCATATTATTGCTGATATCAGATGGGTCTTAGCTAAAAGCAGGGATTATCAAGGAAGATGCCTGTGTTTTATTTACTACTTAAAGACATTTGCCTGTGTGGATTAAAATGAATAATAACATTAAGAAGAATGCAAATCACAGGACACTTAATTGTGCTTATGTGGAACTTGTACATAGACCAAGAAGCACTTGTTCAAATGGAACAAATGAGAGGATATTGCATAGTTTAAAATTAAGAAAGGTGTACATCAGGATTATATACTTTCATTATACTTTTAACTATACCTGTTCAATCTGTGTTGCGCAAAATATCTGAGAAGCTGAACAATACGAAGATGAATGTGACATCAGAAGTGGCAGAAGACTCATCAACAATCCCTATTATGTAGATGACACTATGTGGAAAGTGAAGAGGACTTGAAGGACTTACTGAAGAAGATCAAAGACTACAGTCTTCAATACAGTTTTCACTCCAACATCAGTAAAACAAAAATCCTCACAACTGGATGAATAGGCAACATTACAATAAATGGAGAAAAGACTGTATTTGACAATGATTTCAATTTACTTGAATCCACACACAATATATGCTGTCAAGTTGCCTGCAACTCATAGTGACCCTATGTACAACAGCCCTGAAGCCTGCCCTGTCCTGAGCCAGTCTCACTGACTCTGAGATACTTAACCTTATTGCCCCAGTTATTGTATCAATTCATCTCATCTGGGATCTTCCTCTCCCACGCTGTTCCTCCACCCTTCCAACCATGATGGTCTCCAATAATCGGTCCCTCCTGGCAACAAGCCCAAAATATATGAGATAGAGTTTCAGAATCCTAGCTTCCAAGGAGAAATTTCGTTCACCCTTTCCAAGACAGGCTTGTTTTCTTAGTGGTCCATGGTATGTTCAAGACTCTTCCCCAGCATCACAACTCAAAGGCATTGATTCTTCTTCTGTCATCCTTAGTCATTGTCCAGCTCTCTGATGCATAACAAGTAATTGGGAAGACCATGGCCTAGATTAGGCACACCTTAGTCTCTAGACTGTTACAATTGCTTTTCAGTACTCTGGAGAGGTCCCCGACAGCAGATTTTTCCCAGTGACATTTGTCTTTTGATTTGCTGACTGCTGGTGCCAAAAGTGTTGTGTAGGTGAGCAAGCTGTAGCTGTTAACAACCTCAATCTCTTCTCCATCTATTATGGTGCTGCCAATTGACCCAGTGGCGAGACTCTTTGTCTTCTTGATGTTGAGCTTCAATCCATATTGAAGACTATAGTCCTTGACCTTCTGCTGCCAACTCCTCAGGTCCTCCTCAGGTTCAGTAAACAAGGTTGTGTCATTTGCATAACATAGGTTGTTGATAGTTCCTCTTCTATTCCTGAAGGTGGCTTCATCCTCATAAAACACAACCTCCCAAATGATTTGTTCTGCATATAGATTGAAAACACATGGAGACAGGATGCATGCCTGACACACCACTTTTCTGATCTGGAACCATGCAGTGTTTTCTAGCTCTATTCTGAGGATTGCTTCCTGGTCCAAGTAGAAGTTTCACATAAGAATAATCAAGTGCTCTGGGAATTCCATTCTCCTCAAAGTTAGCCACATTTTGTTGTGTTCTACAGAGTTAAATGTCTTTGTATAATCAATGAAACAGATATTCCTGTGGTAGACTTTGCTTTTCTGCAAAGATCCATCTGACACTGGTGATAATGTCTCTGGTGCCACAACCTCTTCTAAACCCAGCTTGTATTTTTGGTAGTTCTCTGTCAATGTACTGTTGCAGTTGGGGTTTTTTTCATACTCTTCAGCAGAATTTTGCTTGCGTGTGATATGAGTGATATTATTTTATAATTTCCATACTCTGTTGGGTCACCTTTTTTTTTTAATGGAATTATATATGGATCTCTTCCAGGCAATTGGCCAGGTGGTTGTCCTTCAGATTTCTTGGCACAACCTAATGAGCATATCCAGAGCAGCATCTGTTTGTTGACATTTGTTGATTGGTATTCCACCAATTCCTGGGGCTTTTTCTTTGCCAAGTCTTTCAGAGCTGCCTGAACTTCCTCCTTCATCACCATACCTTCTTGATCATCTATTGTTTAATGAAATTCTTCTGTGTCAGCCAATTCCTTTTGGGTACAGTGACTGTATACTCCTTCCATCTTCTTTTAATGCTTCCTGGATCATTCAATGTTCTGCCTATAACATCCTTAAGTATTGCAACTCATGACTTGAATTTGTTCTTTAGTTCCTTAAGCATAAGAAATGCCAAGCGAGTTTGGCCCTTTTGGTTTTCTGGTTCCAGCTCCTTGAACATTTTATTATTATACTTTGCTTTGTCTTCCCGATCTGTCCTTTGAAATCTTCTATTCAGCTCCTTAACCTCTTGACTTCTTCCCTTTGCTTTGGCTTGTCGACACTCTAGTGCAATATTCAGAGTCTCTTCTGACATCAATTTAGGTCTTTTTTTCTTTCTCTTTGCAATGACCTTTTGCATTCTTCATGGATGATATTGTTGATATCTTCCCACAGCTCATCTGGTCCTCATTCAAAGCCTCAAACCTGTTTCTGATTTGGCTTTTAAATTCAAGGGAGATAGACTCAAGATGACATTTTGATGCCCATGGATAAGATTTGACCTTCTTTAGCTTTAATTTGAACTTACCTATAAGTAAGTTAATGAGTAGTTGATGGTCTGCTCCACAATCAGCATCTGACCTCCTTTTCACTGTGGATATTGAACTTCTCCAATGACTCCTTCCACAGATGTAATCAATCTGATTTCTGTGCATCCCATCAGTTGAAAGCCATGTGCATAGCCTACATTTATGTCTCTTTTAAAAGGATTTGCAATGAATAAATCATTGATTGTTCAGAATTCTATCATTCTATCCCCAGCCTCATTTCTGTCACCAACTGTTTTCCAACTACTGCTCCTTCTCCCTGGTTCCCAACTTTTGCATTCCAGTCACCCATTATTATTATTAATGCATCTTGGTTACATATTAGATTGATTTTTATTTTACTGCAACAGGTGATATAAGTCATCTATGTCCTCCCTTTTGGCTCTGGTTGTTTGTTTTTGTTGTTGTTATGTGCTGTTGACTAATAGTGACCTTACGTACAACGACTCTGAACCCTGCTCTATCTTCAGCTAACTTCATTGTTTCCAACACACCTACCCTCATTACCCCAGTCACTGATTCAACTCATACAGGTTCTACTATAATAGGGTACTATAATAGGATGCTTTAGTGGCCTATTAGATAAGGAGTTGCCCTACCAACTTAAAGGTAGACAGTTTGAACTTCCAGCTGGTCCTCAGGAGAAAGATAATATCCTTTTGTGTGATTTACTGCCTCTGAAATCTGCTGGAGCTCCAGCTATGAGTTGATTCTGTCTCAGCAGCACATAACAACAACAATTATATCCCAGTAGTTATTAGATAAATACATATGGCTATTTATCTATATAATAACTACCTTAGCAGATGTGAACTAATGTCTTATTCTGACATGTTTCCCCAAACACTAATGCAGTATTGCACATCTTGCCATGTGCTTGTTGTCTTCTTTCCATTCCACATTTTCTTACCTAGGGAGTTCTGGTGGCTTAGTGGTGAGGATCTGTACCACCAACCTAAACACACACAGTTCAAATCCACCAGCTGCTCTGCAGGAGAAAGATGTACAATCCCCTGTGTGATTTACAGCCTCTGAAAACTCACTGGAAGGTCAGCTCTGAGTTCATCCTGATTCAACAGCACATACCAAGGTGTTATCATCTAAAGATTTAGATGTGTATTTGTTTATTAATGATATTTCCTCTTTGGATGGACTAGAACTTGCAATTCTTTCAGCAATAGCCATTCAGAGATTTCTCAGATCAAGACTAAATACTATTAACTAAAGATTTACCATTTGGCAAGCACTTATAGAAGCATTTTCTGTGAATTTTTTTTCCAGTCAACCCAACAGTGCTGTATTAAGAGAGGAGAAGAAGATGGAGAGGTTAAATAATCTGTTTACAGATTTAAACGCAGGTCTGTCCACCTGCTCAGTCTGCACCTCCCACACTGAAGATGCACACTGACCCACGTAGTCAGCTCCTGTGGGCTGACCAAAACCAGACAGGACAAGAACTTCTTCAGCTTGGTACTTTGCTCTGTGGGACAATTATTCAAGTTAGGTGCATTTCAATGAAAGCATAATATAATCATTTCTTTAAAATTGTTACATCTTCAGAATGAGGTTATTGATTATGAAATCTAGAATAGTTTTCTTTTTGGCAGAACGAGAATACCTCACCTAAAAAGACATCGTGTATAGTGCTATTCTGTGATAATCTTGATAGATTTCCGTTTTGTGTAGGTGTTTGTAAAACTCCAGAAACTGTGAAGTTGTGATAACTGTAATAGATCCTGTGTTGGTCCCATAATAGAAATTCTGGAAATGCTGAATACAAAAAGCGTGAAACTAAGACGCTGTCACTAGGGACATTTAAGACAAAGTCTTGTTGTGTCCACTGTTTGGTATCTTCATTATGTATAATCAGGTAAATATCTTTGCCTGAAGTGCGTGTAGTGTAGTAACTGAAAAATACAGCAAGTTCCAAAGGATGCACCGTATACTCAACGGTGTGTATAGTTAGAGTACCAGCTGATGACAGGGAGAGAAGATGCTTCAGTTTTACAGTTGTCATTATCCTTCTAAATTTAAACAAAGCATGAGGATCTTCTGCTTTTCTGGTGCCAGGTGGATAATAATGCCCTAGGAAAACAGAATTTTTTGTCCAGACTGCCACACTGCTTCTTTTTCCTGAAAACTGTGACAGAATAGAAAAGAATTAGAAAGATCTATAATTTCTGTCTTCCAATTGGCTACATTTTGACACAAGAAAGTTGCAACTACTAAAGTCTAAATTTGCTTCGGCATACTTCTTTTTTTAAAAAAAATATTTTTATCCTATACAAAATGCATATATATACTGTGATTCATTCATATACATCGTGTTTCACACATTCCGTCATTCACATTGTGTTTCATACCATTATTCCCATTCACTGTGGTTTATAAAATCAATCACCATCAATCTGTATCCACTATCATCCCATCTTTTCAGATCCCCAATGGATCTTTCCTGATTCTTTCACTCCCTCCCTCCACCACTAAATTCTGTGACCCCATGATTTCCTCTCCTCCCCATCCTCAGCCCCTTGCTTCCTCCCCTTCCTCCTTTAGACTCTTGTCCACATCCTTGTTTTAACAGACACAGAAATAGTTATAAACGGAGAAATAAAATATTCCAGTAATTTTACTCTCAACTACAATATTATTGTCTCCTACATATTGATATCCATCAGTAGGAATAACAAATCAAAACACTTCTAAATTATCAAAGTTATCAGTGTTCATTTTCTGCTCTTTTGACCATGATGTTTACTAATGGTAATACATCAAATACTTCAAACATTAATAAGAATGTGTAACAATCCTCAAGGGAAAATAGAAACAATCATGTAAACAACCTATGTGGTAGACTGCAAAAATATCACAAGAATTTGCCATTCTTATAATCAAAACAAGCTCAATAAGAAAAGCATGAGTTTTGTTGGTTTGTTTGTTTTAGTCCATCAGAGGCCTAAAGAAATTAAATCCAGAAAATGGTGAGCATTCCACAGAAGTTGAACTAGAACTCATAGTATGTTGAGTTGACTATAACTCATAGCAACCTTATGAAAAACAGAGAACAGAATTTTGCTCTGTCCTGCTCCATTCTGGGTACCTCCACCAGACTCAGCCCATTGTTTAGTCATTGTGTCAATCCACCTCGTTGTGGACATTCCTCTCTTTCAATGGCCCTCTACTTTCCCCTAAATAATGTCTTTTTCAAAGACTGGTACTTACTAACAACACACCCAAAGTATGTGAGAAGAACTTTCGCCACTCTTGCCTCAAAGGAGCGCCCTGGTTACACTTCTTTCAAGGAAGATTTCCTTGCTCTTCTGGCAGTCTGCAATATAGTCCATACTCTTTGCCAACATCACAGTTCAAAGGCTTTAGTTCTCCTTAGGTTTTCCTTATACACTGTCCAACACTCAGATGCATATGAAGCAGTGGAAAACACCATGGCTTGGGTCAGGCACACATGTCTTTATACTGACATCCATGCTCTTTAGCAGTTTAAAGAAGTTTCTGATAACAGATTTGCCCAGAGCAACATATCTTTTGATTTCCTGACTTCCACTGCAATGGATGCAGATTGTGGATCCAAGTAAAAGAAAATCCTTGACAATTTCAATCTTTTCTCTATCATGATGCCTATTGGTCCAGTGGTGATTATTTCTGTTGTCTTGATGTCGAGGTGTAAGTCATATTGTACTGTCAAGTCAGAGCTGGCCCTCCAGCAAGTTTTCAGAGGCAGTTAATTGCATGAGAGGAGAATGCCCATCTTAGGGATTGCAGCACAGCTTCTTGGCAGTTGGCCATCAGAGCTGAAGACTATATTTTATCAATTTCTTCAGTTAGTGTTTTCAGTCTTCACTTCTCTAAGCAAGGTTGTGTCATCTTCATAGCACAGGTGGTTGATGAGTCTTCCACTAATCCTGATGTTACATGCTTGTTCATATAATCTAACCTCTTGAATTATTTGCTTACCATGCAGATTGAATCAATATGAAAAAAGGAACCATTTCAGGAAGTAGCATACAATCAAAAATCTACGCCACTGAGGAAAAAGTCCAAGCTGAAAACATCAAGGTCCATTGTATCAGTCAGAGTAAATGTACTACAAATAAGTCTACAGTTATTGATAAATCTTTCTTAGTAGGTTCAATTCACATGTTGCTGTTTGCCATCGAGTTGGAACCAACTCATCACAGCTGACCCTCCAGTGGGTTTTCAGAGGCAGTAAATCACATGGGAAGAGACTGCACATCCTTCTCCCTCAGAATAGGCTGGTGGATTTGAGCCATGTGCTTTTGGGATTGTAGTGCAGATGGAACAAAATGAAATCTTGTGGAACGGAAAGGTCCCTGTACACTAAATAATGACACAGTGCTAAAGAGTTGAAATACTGCTGAAGTAAAGGACAGTGAAGGCCTACTGCCGGCCTTTCCAGCTGGAGTCAAACTGCTTCTGATAAACTTTTGAAATCAATGGAGAAAGGAATTGGTTACATCAATAGCTGTCTATCTTTGGATTGCCAAGGCTGTAAATCAGTCATCTAGCTAGTTAGCGATCATATATTGGTTGTGTACAACATTTGTATACATTGTGTTTCACACTTTCCTTCATTGACGTTGTGTTTTATATAATCATTCCTATACATGGTATTTTATAAAATTAATTACCAATCAACTGTGTCCACCATGACTCCATATTTTCAGGTCTCAGCCAGATTCTTCCCATTTCCCTTACCCCTCACCCATCCACCCACCAAATTGTGTGACCTTTTCATATCTCACATCATCCTTCTGCTCCCACCCCTTCCTCCCTTGAACCCCCCACAGATGTTTTACTAGTTATCCTTCTATTTTTATAATAATGGTCTTATGCAGTATTTGTCCTTATGAGACAGAGTTAATTCACTCAGCGTAATGCCGTCCAGGCTCTCCCAAGTTAGTTAGTATTTTTCCAAATCATTGCTCCTGAGCACTGCGTAGTATTCCATTATGTCAATGTACTACAATTTCTCAATCCATTCGATTGTGGTTGGACATTTGGGCTGCTACTATGTTCTTGCTATTGGTGTACAGCTCTCTGTGTCTCAGTTCTAATTTTCTTAAGGTATATTCACAGCAGTCATACCAAGGCCATGTCTTAATGGGAGAAGATGATCATCTTTCTCCCATAAAGTGGCTGGTGAATTCAAACTGCCAAAGTTTTGGTTAGCAGTCCTCTATGTTATTGTTGATTGCCATCGAGTCAAGCATGACTCATAGCGACTCTATGAACAAAAGACCTAATGCCTTTTTATAACTCTCATCCTTTCTCTCCAAGTTCATAGAGTTTCCATAGACATGTGGTTTAGGAAATGGATGTCATTCCTGTTTCGAAGCTAGGGCTTTCAATAATATCTACAAGTGCATCATCCAGGGAAATTTTATATTTCTCCCAGTCTTGTAAATAAATAAAAACTTTTCAGGAAAATAATAACCATTTGTTATTTTAAAAATTCCACTCTCTGGTAGACATGCATCTGTTACAATGTCTTCATCATTGAAAATGCCTCGAAAGACTCTGATTATACAATGTAGATACACTATATTTAATATTCAGTATATGTTGTTGTTGTTGTTGTTGTTGTTAAGTGCCGTCGAGTCGCAGGCGACTCATAGCGACCGAAGAAGGAGAGTCCTCAACACTTGGATGTCTTTCATCCTCTCTCCAGGTTCATAGAGTTTCCAGGGCAAGCTATTACGGAAGTGGATGCCACTCCTGCTTCCAGGCTTGTTTTAATCGGGGAGCTCCACCCCAATCTCTGTCCGCATTGGTCCATATTGTATACCAAAGATTAACTTTGAAATGTACCATGTAAAAGTCAGTCAGAAAAGACCTCATTGCTTTTGATTTCACTTATATGAAATTTCCAGGATGGGCAAGTTCAGACAGAGTGAATATTATTGGGTGCCAGAGGCTGTGGGCAGGCAGAATGGGAGCAAGTGTTTCTGGGGGCAGCATTTCTTTTTGGGATGGCAAAATGTTCTGGATTTAAGATGGTGGTAACTGCTGCATTACTTTCTAGATATAGAAAACCCCACTAAATTGTGTACTTTAAGAAGGTGAATTTTATTATATGCAAATTTTTAAGGTAGGTTTAAAAATTATTAATAACATGATTAGGGAATCACATTCATCCATATTTCATAGGAAAGTCCAGATTAAGGAAAATCCTTTGAGACACTGTGTGATATGAAAATATTATCTCTATTTTTTACCTCATAAACAAATATTATCAACCATAAAACTGAATGTAAACCAAAATGAAATATGACAACTGAAAGAGCTAGTTTCAGCCTTAAATAAAATAACTGTGGCTCGGGTGGGGCACAGTGGAGGTTTTCTCCTAACAGCTTCTAATAGATTCTTGACTATGGTAAGGTAAATAAATGTTATGATATAGTATATATTTAGTTAAACTTTTACTAACCTTGAGCAAATAATTGCGCCAACACCATTTTCTGGATGTAATACCAAGAATTTCATCACTAGGAAGAGAAGAATTTTTTCCCAGTCTCACAAAGTCAGAAAAACTTTTCAGGTAAAGGATACCATTTATTAGAAAAAATATCATACCATCTGCCAGGCACACATCCGTTACACTGTGTCTTTCAGAATCACTTAGAATGCCTTGGGGCACTCTAACTTCTGTCCATGTACTGAATGAATCATTTGTTTGCAAAGTCTTAATTTCTGTAACCAGAACAAAAAAGGAAGGAGCACAATCAGCCCAGTCAGCCATTAACTCACTGCCAGCTGGGGAAGAGATGGGTAGGTCGTCAGGGACCAGAGGCATTGTCCTCAGTGGTCCACTCAGTAGAAACCGAAGATTGCCAATCAAGCACTCTTGAAAAGCCACATTGTTTCCTTTAATTTCCAATAGCTCATCTTCTGGAGGTACCGGTAGGACTATTTTCCAGATCCTAAAGAGGGGGTGGGGGAGGGGAAAGGGAATCTGATGATCTCGCTCTTCTGATAGGTGAGGTACATGGTACTGACATTAACTTTTGGTCATTATTATCCCAGGTATGCCCATAGCATTGGTAACCAAAGGCCCTAATTATCTTATGGTTCAAATCTACCAGCCCCTCCCCAATAGAAAGATGGAGAATTTCTTCTAGCAATAGTTTACAGCCTCAGAAATGGATGGAGGGTCACTATGCATGCATCAGAACTGACTGGACCACAGTGCTTTTGAGTTACAGTATGAAAGACAGTAAAAGTAGCCCTGTTAAAAAAGGCCATTAAAATGGACTGCGAACAGAGACACTGGAATTCAAATCCTCCAACCACTCTGTGAGAGGAAGATGAATAGTCCTCATTTAATAAACAAAGAACACTGCATTGAAACAGATGAGGGAAAGAACTGTTTGAAAGGGATACATGATTAAGTATTATTTGCATGACAACAGTCCAGAATAAGAGCTGCACAGTAAAGTGGTCTTGGGAGGGGGGAAGAAATTGTGCAATAATGAAAGGATCTTTTTTAAAATAATTTTAATGAACATTTACAGAGAATTTGGATTTCCGTTCATTCATTGCTGCACTTCTCTACCCGCCCAGCCCTCTCCCCCCACCCCAGCTCCCTCCTCTCTTTCAAAACTAAAAGAAAGACTCCCTCCCTTGCACACAATCCCCTCACACCCCTCCCACCGCCCCAAGTACAGTCCACTATGCAACCTTAATTGTGGACTCTTGTGATAACCATAATACCCTATCATACATCGCTTTTAAATTATTCACTCCCTCATCTGTTTCAGTGCAGTATAC
>NW_006399969.1:384600-386298 GCF_000299155.1 Elephantulus edwardii
GGGATTTTGAACATTTCTTCATATGCATGTTGGCCATCTGAATGTCTTCTTTGGTGAAGTGTGAAAGGATCTTTTTAAAGAGAAAAGCAAACTCGGGGGATTAGGGAGGAAAATGTGCACCAATGAATGAATGGAAATCCAAGTTTTCTGTAAACTTTCATTAAAATATCAATAAAAAATAAAAAATTTTCAAAAGCAAAACAGTAGGGGAAAAAAGATATACAGCATTAGACTCCAAATGGAGTGTCACCAAGAACTAGAGTGACGCTGGTGACAGTGAGTGAGTTTTTTAGAGGGAGAGGATATAAATGCCTATTTTTTTCTCCTTTCCCTTCTAAATTTACTTAAAAATGAATTGTATAAAACAGCATGTCTTTTGTTGGGCTTACAGAGCAGAGAAATTGATATGTGAACAACAATAGAGTAATTGAGTTTAAAGACATGTCACCGAATGATCATTCAAATCTATAGTAACAAATGAAAAGAACCAGAAATATTAAGCAAGAAAGTTACTATTACTTGGCCTTTTTTCCTTCTTTTAGCATCTTTAAAAGACATAAAGTTGAGTTGTGCCTGTGCTTCTTGAGCCTGAGTGTGCACTCCATCAGGGACCTTACCAATGCTCTGTGGCAAGACGCCAAGGCCAGTGTGGCATGATGGGCCAGGAACGTCTTGGAGCCACCTCTTCCCAAGCGTCTGCTAAAGGCTATGGCCCAGCCATGTGCACTCACACCCTGGCCAGCAACAGAACCACTGCCTGCCAGGCTGAGTGTGGCCCAAATTACTGTCCCACCCAGAGCCATAGACCACTTTCCCCGCTGACTGGAGACAACAACCTGCTGCTGCCCCTGTCGTCCAGTGCCAGGAGCACCAATTTCACGGGTACTTTGGGTGAAACACTGCTCTCTAGCTACACCATGTGGGACCCCTTAAGCTCAAGCTGTAGGACTCAGGCCAGGGTGAGCTGAGCTGAGACGTGGTTTCTGGAAGGGAACAGACTTCCTGTTCTGCCATTTGGGTAGTTTGGGTGAAACACTGCTGTCTAGTTACACTACATGGGATACCTTCAGCTCAAGCTGAAGGGGCTGGACCAGGTCAAGTTGAGCCAAGATGTGGTTTCTGAAAGGGAACAGACTTCCTATTCTGCCATTTAGGTACTTTGGGTGAAACAATGCAAGAAGGGAGCACAAAATACACAGGCCCTTCACAAAACATCATCATACCTGGGGTCACGATATAGTTACAACAACCTAACATCTACTAAGAAAAGACTCACATAATGTCACAAAAGTAGAAATCTGTTTCATTCATCATGAAAAAAAACCACACACACACACACACACACACACACACACACACACACACACCCTTCTCCTAAAAAAGTAGAGTCAATGAATACCCCAGATAAAGAGAACCAGAAGAAATATGTTGAGGTAAAGTTGTTTGAACAGCTACAGAAGAAAATGATGGAAGAAACAATGGAAGTCTTTAAGACAGCAAATACCTCAGAGACAACAATTCAGAAGAAATATACTGATGAAGAGCAACTAGAACAGCTACAGAAGAAAATGCAAAAGATGGAAGAAAGAATTGATAATATAGATAAAGAGGTAAAAGAACTTAAAAAATCATCACAACCGGCGCTGGCTGAAAATCGCCTGTGACTTCATCCATAGCCACTGGTGAGAGTCAGCGCCC
>NW_006399969.1:387708-392738 GCF_000299155.1 Elephantulus edwardii
ACCTCCTTGTACCCCCAATATGTTTTTCCCAATAAAAAAAATATTATTTAAAAAAAATCATCACAAGACAAAGAGGGAACAGCCAGCACAGTGCTGGAAATACCAGAAAAACATAAAAAATGCAGTCCAGAATATTAAGACTGAAATGGCAGAAGTGTCCAACACACTGTTAGGACAAAAAAGTAGAACTGAAGAGACAGAATAGAGGGTCAATGAGCTGGAAGACAAGAGCTTCACTGGAAATATTCTAGAAGAAAAATCAGAGATGAAACAAAGAAAACATTAGAATTATGTGGGATGACATTAAAAGGAACAACATACATATGACTGGAATTCCAGAACATTGGAGTAACAGGGAAGTCGCAGAGAAAATTGTGAAAGAAGTACTAGCAGAAAATTTCCCGGGTATTTTGAAGAATGAGTAAATCCACATTCAAGAAGCACAGCAAGTATCAAACAAACAGACTAGGCCCAAAAAAAAGGAAAGCATCAAGACATATCATAGCCAAATTCTCTAAATTAAAAGATATAGATGTTGTTGTTGTTAGGTACCATGGAGTTGAGTACTACTCACTGTGACCCTATGAGGAAAAGATCTGAATCCTGCCCTGTCCTGCGCCATCCTCACACTTCCTGATACACAAGAGCCCACTTCAGCAGTCACTGTGTCAATTCACCTGGTTAAGAGTCTTCCTCTCCTTCGCCGACCCTCCAACACCATGTTCCTCCACCTTCTCAGCACCAAGTCCCTCTCCAAAGAATAGACTCTCCTAGCAATATTCCCAAAGTATGTGAGGCAAAGCCTCATAATTCTTGCCTTCAAAATGTACTTTGGCTGCACCCTCTCCAAGATGTATGTTTGTTCTCTTTTCTGATGAGATGTTTAGTGCTCTTCTTCAACACCAAAGGTGAAAGGTGTCAATTCTTCTTCTATCATCCCTATTCATTGTCCAGCTCTCAGATGCAGAGCAAGTGATTGGAAAGACTATGGCCTGAATCAAACGAACCTTAGTGCTCAAACTGACATCAATGTTGTTGTTGTTGTTGTTGCTGTTGTTGTTGTTATGTGCTGTCGAATCGCCAGCGACCCACAGTGGCCTTATATAACATATCACTGAAACCTAGCCTGTCCTGAGCCAGTCTTACTAATTCTGACACATCAATCCCCATTGGCTCAGTTATTGTATCAATCCATCTCACCCAGGGTCTTCCTGCGATGTCCCTCCGTCCTTCCAAGTGTAATGTCCTTCTTCAAGGACTGGTCTCTCCTGGCCACATACCCAAAGTATGTGAGGCAGAGCTTCAAAATTCTAGCCTCCAAGGAGAAACTTGGTTTTACCTTCTCCAAGACAGACCCATTTGTTTCCTTGGTAGTCCATGGTATATTCAAGACTCCTCCAACACCACAACTTGAAGGCATCAATTCTTCTTTTGTTGTCCTTAGTCACTGTCCAGGTCTCTGAAGCATAGCAAGTAATTGTGAAGACCATGGCCTGGATTAGGGACACCTTAGTCTCTAAGCTGACATCATTGCTTTTCAGCCCTCTGGAGAGGTCCTTGACAACAGATTTTCCCAATGTAATTCATCTTTTGATTTCCTGACTTCTGGTGTAAAGAGTGTTGTGGATCTGAACAAGCTGTAATTGTTAACAACCTCAATCTCTTCTCCATCTGTCATGGTGCTGCCGATTGGCTCAGTGGTGAGAATCTTTGTCCTCTTGATGTTGAGCTTCAATCCATTTTGAAGACTATGGTCCTTTACCTTCTTCAGCAAGCTTTTCAGGTCTTCTTCATTTTCAGCAGGCAAGGTTGTGTCATCTGCATATTATAGGTTGTTGATGAGTCTTCCTCCAATCTTGATGCCACATTCCTCCTTAAAAAGCCCTGCTTCCTGAATGATCTGTTCTGCTTACAGAATGAAAAGGTAATGGAACAGGATGCATCCCTGACACACTCCTTTCCTGATTTTGAACCATGCAGTGTTTCATTGCTCTGTTCTGAGGACTGCTTCCTGGTCTGAGTATAGGTTTCACATAAGCACAATCAAGCGTTCTGGGATTCTCATTTTCCTCAAGGTTAGCCACAATTTGTTGTGATCCACACAGTCAAATGTCTTTGCATAGTCTATAAAATACAGACAGATGTTCTTCTGGTACTCTCTGCTTTCTGTCAAGATCCATCTGACATTGGCAGTTATGTCTCTAGTGTCACGACCACTTCTAAACACAGCTTATATTTCTGGTAGGTCTCAATACACTATTACAGTCGTTTCTGGATAATCTTCAGCAGGATTTCGCTAGAGTGTGATATTAGTGACGTTGTCGTTTGTTGTTAAGTGCCATGGAGTCATAGACGACTCATAGGCACCATATGAATGAAAGATCTGAATACTTGTATAATTTTCACTGTTTCTCTAGTTTCCAGAGGCAAGCTATTTTGGAATTAGATGCATCTCTTGCTCCCAAGCCTGTTTCAATCTGGGAGCTCCACCAAACACTGTCCACCGTGGTAACCATTATTGCATTGACACATTAGTGTCACAGTGTATAGCATGACAGCAACTATGAGATACTTCTGTACAGTAAATTGACAGACCAATGCTGTACTACTTAAAAGAATGTTTGACCAAAAACAATTAAAACTAGGCCTGAGGGCTATAAATTAAAATCATCCACCTTTGGCTTGGTAGCATAACTTTCTATCCCTAGGCCAATTAAGCTCTCTCTATGACTAACAGCAATTCTATGAACAACAGATCTAATTCTTGCCCTATCTTATGCCATTCCCACATTCCAAAACATGCTTAAGCCCATTGTTACAGTCACCATATCAATGCATTGTGTTGAGGATCTTTTTTTCTTCCCTGATCTTCCACTTCTATCAGCATGATGTAATTTCCCAAGGATTGGAAACTTAACTATTGTTTGTTGTTGTTAAGTATTGTCGAGTTGTAGTCATAATGACCCTATGAACAAAAGACCTGAATACTTGTATAACTTTCATCATTTCTCTAAATTCACAGAGTTTCTGGAGGCAAGCTATTTCAGAAGTGGATGCCACTCCTGCTTCCAAGCCTGTTTCAATCTGGGAGCTCCACCAAACACTGCCCACCAGGGGTAACCATTATCGCACAGACATGTTAGTGTCACAGTGTTTAGCATCACAGTAACCATGAGTTACCTCTGTCTGATATTAGTGATATTGTTTGATAATTTCCACACTCTGCTGGGTCACCTTTTTTTGGAAGAGGAATGAACATGAATCTCTTTCAGCCAGTTGGCGAAGTAGTTGTCCTCCAGATTTCTTGGCACTCCCTGGTGATCATATCCAGGGCAGCATCTGTTTGTTGAAATATGTCAGTTGATATGCCATCAATTCCCGGGACTTTATTTTTTTCCAAGTCCTTCAGAGCAGGCTGAACTTCCTCTTTCATCACAATTGCCTCTTGATCATATGTTGTCTCTTGAAATTCTTCTGTGTCAACCAATTCTCTTTGGTACAATGACTCTGTATACTCCTTCCATCTTCTTTTAATGCTTCCTGAATCATTCAATATTCTACCCATAGTATCCTTAAGTATTGCAACTCATGGCTTAAATTTGTTTATTTCCTTCAGCTTAAGAAATGCTGAGCAAGTCTGGACCTTTTGATTTCTGACTCCAACTTCTTGCACATTTCATTATAATATTTTGTGTTGTCTCCCCAAGCTGCCCTTTGAAATCTTCTATTCCGCTCCTTAACTTCTTGATTTCTTCCCATTGCTTTAGTTTCTTGGTGCTCTAGTACTATATTTAGAGTCTCTTCTGACATCCATTTTGATCTTTTCTTCTTCTTCCTTCTTTGTAATGACTTTTTGCATTCCTTATGAATGATAGTCTTGATATCTTCCCACAGCTTATCTGGTCTTCATTCATTAGTGTTCAAGACCTAAAATCTATTCCTGAGATGGTTTTTAAATTCAGGAGGGATAGACTCAAGATCAAATTTTAATTCTTGTGGATATGATTTAACCTTCTTTATCTTAAATTTGAACCTGCATATGAGTAGCTGGTGGTCTGTTCCACAAGCAGCACCTGACTTAGTTTTCACTGCTGATATTGAACTTCTCCAACGATTCCTCCCACAAGTGTAATCAATCTGATTCATGTGCATCCCATCAGGTGAAATCAATGAGTATAGCCTGCATTTATGTTTCTTATAAAAGGTATGTGCTATGAATAAATCTTTCATTGTACAGAATTCTATCATTCTATTCCCAACGTGATTTCTGTCACCAAGTCCATATTTTGCCACTACTGATCCTTCTCCCTGGTTCCCAACTTTCTTGTTCCAGTCACCCATTATTATTAATACATTTTGGTTACATGTTTATTTCTGGTTTCAACAGTTGATAAAAATCATCTATTTCCTCCTTTTTTGGCTCTGGTTGTAGGCACATAAATTTGAATGATAGTGGTATTAACAGATCTTCTTTCTATGCATATGGATATTATTCTGTCACAATATTTTCTTTCAAGATGGATCTAGAAATGGCCTTTTAAACTATGAAAGCAACCCTGTTTTTTTTTCACCTTTTCATCTCTAGCACAGTAGATCACATAATCATCTGACTCAAAATGTCCCATTGCCAATCCATTTCATATTGCTAACATATATGTCAATACATATGCAATTGCATTGCTTTGTTTAGATTGTCTAGTTTTCCGTCATTCATGCAATCCAATATAAAATAAAATAATGTGGAGAGAAATTAAAATATTAAATACCCATTCTTCAATTCATGGGGGAAGTTGTATTTCTGTTTCTTTACAGTTTTATAAATGGCAGGCAATTGTCCCAAGGTGGCCAGCTGCTTGGTAAGTAGTTTGGAATTCTGTAAAAAAAATAAGAATTGTTATTGATATGTGTCATTGAGTCACTTGTGACTCATTGTGACCCTATGTACAACATCCCTGAAAACTGCTCTATCCTGTGCCAACTTTACTGTCTTTTACACACTTACTTTCATTACTCTAGTCACTGTATCAATC
>NW_006399969.1:396038-424143 GCF_000299155.1 Elephantulus edwardii
CCTCTGGGATTGTAGTTGCAGCTCCTTGCCACTAGGCCACCAGAGCTCCCCCTTGTTTGTCATTTTAAAGAAACCTTTACATATTCATAGATTTACACTCAGTAAACAGAAACCAATCTTGTAGAACTCTTCCTACATAAAGTTTGCCTTCTAAACAATATAGCCTTTCAAAGCAGAAATCAAGTAATTCTGGAGATCTTAAGAAAAAGATCTTTGACCATACCCAGTTGGCAACATTATGATAGATAAAGAAAAGACTGATGTCATCAATGATTTTATCTAACTTGGATCTACAGTTAATACTTAGTACCAGCACTCAAGCAATCAAAAGATGTATCACAATGGGAAAATCTGCTGTCCTCCAAAGTGCTGAAGAGCCAGGGCTTCAGTTTAAAGACTGAGATGCACTCAATTCAAGCCATGGTCTTTTTTATTACTTGCTGTACATTTGAAAGGTAGACAATGACTAAAGAGGACAGAAGAATCATTGAGGCCTTTGAGTTGTGGTACTGGAGAAGAGTACTGAATATCCCAAAGATTACCAAAAGAATAAACAAGGCTGGCTTGGAGAAAGTGCAACAAAAGTTCTGTTGGAAGCAAAGATCATGAAGCTTCATCTCATAGATTTTTGGCATTGTTATTTGGAGGGGCCAGTCCTTCGAGAAGGTCATTCTTGGGAAAAGTGGAGTGTCAGAGTAAGAGCAGAAGACCTTTCAAGAGGATGGACTGACATAATGATTATAACAATGGACTCAAGTATATCTAAGATGATGAGGATGGCCCAGGATGGGGCCAAATTCAGAACTATTGTTCATGGAGTCTCTGTGAGTCACAATTGACTTGACTGCACATAGCAACAACTACACTCTCACACACATTTATCAGAGACTACTTCTCAATGCACATTTAAATGTACTGAAAATATATTCATGAATACAGTAGATCATACAAATGGTCAAAACTTCTTAGCTGTAACTAGGCACCTTGAGCAAATGAGTCAGTGGAGACTGGAGCCCAGAGCCATAGTCTCAAGGAACACTAAAGTCAACTAGCATCTCAGAGAGTCACTACTGGAATATTAAAATCTTGTTCATGGCTATCTGAGATCCGACTACTAGTTTCTTCTAGCGGATGCAACAAGAGAGAAGACAATAAAATTAACATGGAAGTTATTTATTCAGAGAATTAATGAACAGGGGAAACTCAGTGTCTATGACCCCAGACCAGAAGGACCAGTGGAACCTGGGTACCACTTCCAATCCCTCTAAAAGAGATCACATAAAAGAGCCAGGGTAGAGTGGACCAAAAAATACAGAACAAAATGCCATATAATAAAGAGGACCAGGATTACTGGTCTGATAGAGGCTGGTGAAGCTCACAGGACTGTGACCCCTGAAGACCCTTTTGGTCTGGAATTGAACTTATTCCCAACTTCTCAGCTAAACAGCAGAGAGGCCTATAAGGTCAACTACAATACCAGAGAGGAATGCTCTCCCTAAGACAATCATATGACGTCCAAAGGGCATTCTGACCAGAGACAGAGCTCAGAAAGGAGGATGAGATTGTAAAGAAAATGAATGGAAATAGTACACACAGGGCAAAGTAGGAAGGTTGCTGTTACATTGTGGGGATTGCAATCAATGTAAAAGAGAAAAAGGAGTATGATTAGGTGTGCGGAAGACCAATTTTCTCTGTAAATGTTCACCCGAATTACAATAAAAGGTTTAAAATAAAACAAGATGTGTATTTGTAATTAATTGTTTGCTGCATGGCTGTAATCTCTCAAAGCATTTTTGTGTGATTTTAGTCAGTTTACATGACTACATGGTTTTTATGTGTTCATATACATTTTCCTCCCTCCCTCAATACATTTTGTAATACTTTTTCTGCTCCAGTCAATTGTCACATACATAATGTCTAATCATCTGTTCCCACCTATCCAGGTGCAGTGTTCACTCACTCTTTATCCATTCATTTCCTGCTCTCTGGGCATCACCTTCCCCACCCCGTACTCATTTTTACAATCACTCATTCACCGTCATTCAGGTGATCACAACTTGTCATAGTGAGCCTCCACTGGGCTTCTGAGGTGGTCAATATTAATGGGAAGGGACTTCTTGTCTTTTTCCTGTGCTGTCGCTGGCAGATTCAAACCACCAGAAATTTGGGGCTTTTTGGTTAGCAGCACAGCGCGCTGCTTTAATGTGCAACACCTGTGTCAGCTCAAGATTGATATCAAGGGTCTATGTGCCTGTTGGTGCACCAGTACCATGCTGTTTGGATTAGTACTGCTGTGTAGTAGATTTTGAGGTCAGGGAATGCTATGCTTCCCACTTCATTTTTGTTTTTCAGGAGTGCTTTGCTTATTCGGGGTCTCTTTCTTCTCCAAATAAACTTAATAATTTCCCTTTCAATCTCCTTGAAAAATGAATTTGGTATCTACATTGGGATTGGGTTGAACCTGTAGATTGCTTTTTTTTAAAAAAAATTGTTATTAATTTTAATGAAAATGTACAGAGACTTTGGATTTCCATTCGTTCATTGTTACACTTTTCTCCCTGCCCACCCCTCCCCCCTAGTACACGAACCTCTTGGAAAAGTAAAAGAAAAATTATTTCATTGTTATACAATCCCTCTCCCCAGGTCCACTCCACTATGCAGCCTTCATTCTGGACTCCTGTCATGACAATAACACCTAATCACATATCCCTTTTAAACAGTTCTCTCCCTCATCTGTTTCAATGCAGTATACATCATTTATCCCATCTTTCTCAGTCTTCTCCCAACCTCGATGTCAGTCCTGTTTTACAACAGTGGAACTATGTGATATTTGTCCTTCTGTGACTGATATATTTCACTCAGCATAATGTCTTCCAGGATCACCCATTTTGAATAATATTGCATAAGTTCCTTTTCAATGCAGTGTAGTATTCCATTGCATGAATATACCACAGCTTCTCTATCCATTCGTTTGTTGATGGGCACTTAGGTTGTTTCCAACCCCTTGCTATTGTGAACAAAGCTGTGGTAAACATGGGTGTGCATATATCTGTGTGGGTGGCAGCTATGGTCTCTTTTGGGTATATTCCCAGTAGTGGAATTGCTGGGTCAAATGGTATCTCTATTTGCAACTTTTTGACAAAGTGCCACACGGCCTTCCACAGTGGTTGCAACAGATTGCTTTTTGTAGTAATGTCATTTTCACAATATTGAGTCTTCCTATTCATAAACAGATAACATTTTTCCATTTATTTAAGTCTTTTATTGTGTCTCACAGAAATGTTCTGCAATTTTCTTTGTACAGGCTTTTCGAGTCTCTTGTTAGGTTCACTATCAAGTATCTCAATTTGTGGTTGGCCATTGTAAATGGTGATTTATTCGTTGTAAATACATTTTACAAGAAACATAAACACAGGCTATACACATGGATTTCACCTGATGGTATGCATAGGAATCAGACAGATTACATCTGTGGAAATAACTACTGGAGAAGCTCAATACCAGCTGTGAAAACTAGGCCTGGTGCTGATTATGGAACAGATCACCAACTACTCATACGCAAGTTTAAGCTGAAGCTAAGGAAAGTGAAATCAAGCCCACAGGAACCAAAATATGACCTTCAGTCTATCCTATTTGAATTTCAGAACCATCTCAGGAACAGATTTGAGACCTTGAACACTAATGAGCGAAGACCAGATGAGTTATGGGAAGATATCAAGAATATCATCCAGGAAGAGTGCAGAAGGTCATTGCAAAGACAGAGGAGGAAGGAAAGACCAAAATGGATGTCAGAAGAGACTCTGAATATTGCACTGGAGTGCAGAGAAGCCAAAGCAGAAGGAAGAAATCAAAACATTAAGGAGCTGAACAGGAGATTTCAAAAGGTTGCACGACAAGACAAAGTAAAGTATTATGATGAAATGTGCAAAGAGCTGGAGTCAGAAAATCAAAGAAGCTGAACTTGCTCAGCATTTCTTAAGCTCAAGGAACTGAAGAGGAAATTCAAGCCTCAAGTTGCGATACTTAAGGATGCTTTGGGCAGAATATTGAGTGATCCTGCAAGTATTAAAAGAAGATAGAAAGAGTCATATGAAAAAGAATTGGCAGACACAAGATTTTAATGAAACAACATATGAGCAAGAGCCTATGGTGAAGAAGGAAGAAGTTCAGACGTCTTTGAAAGAATTGTCTAAAAATAAGGCCCCAGGAATTGATGGTATACCAATTGACATATTTCAATTAACAGATGCTGCCCTAGATGTGCTCACCAAGTTGTGCCAAGAAATCTGGAGAACAACCACTTCTTGGCTATCTGACTGGAAAAGATCTATATTTGTTCCTATTCCAAAGAAAGGTGATCCCAGAGTGTGGAAATTATCGAACAATATCATTAATATCATATACAAGCAATATTTTGCTGAAGATTATCCAAAAACGACTGGAACAGCACATCAATACAGAACTACCAGAAGTGCAGGCTGGATTTAGTCAGGGCTGTGGTACTAAGGATATTGTAGCTAATGTTAGATGGATCTTGGCTGAAAGCAAGAAGTACCAGAAGAAAGTCTATCTTTGTTTCATTGATTATGCAAAGGCATTTGACTGTGTGGATCATAACAAACTGTGGCTAATTCTGAGAAGAATGGAAATCCTAGAACACTTGATTGTGCTAATGCAAAACCTATACTTGGACCAGGAGGCAGTCGTCAGAACAGAGTAAGAAAACACTACATGGTTCAAAACTGGGAAGGATGTACACCAGGGCTGTATCCTGTCTCCATACCTTTTCAATTTTATGCAGAACAGTTCATCTGGGAGGCTGGGCTCTATGAGGAGAAGTGTGGCATCAGGATTGGAGGAAGAATCATCAACGATCTGCATTATGCAGATGACACAACCCTGCTTGCTGAAACTGAAGAGGGCCTGAAGCACTTGCTGTGGATGGTCAGGGACTGCAGTCTTCAGTATAGATTGAAGCTCAATATCAAGAAAACAAAGATTCTCACCACTGAGTCGATTGGCAGCATCATAATGGATGGTGAAGAGATTGAGATTGTTCACAGTTTTGGTTTGCTTGGGTCCACAGTCAACACTCTTGGCACCAGCAGCCAGGAAATTAAAAGACATATTGTGATAGGAAAGTCTGCAGTTAGAGACCTCTCTAAAGTGCTGAAGTGCAAGGATGTCAGTTTGGAGACTAAGGTGCGTCTGATACAGGCCATGGTCTTTGCAATCACTTGCTATGCAACGGAGAGCTGGACGATGACTGGGGAGGATTGAAGGAGAACTGATGCCTTTGTGCTGTTGGAGAAGAGTATTGAACATACCATGGACTGCTAGGAAAAAAGAACAGATTCATCCAGGAGAGGGTTAAATCGGGCGGCTCCTTGAAGGCAAGGATTCTGAAGCTTCGTCTGACATTCTTTGGACATGTTGCAGGGAGGGACCAGTCCTTGGGGAGGGACATCATGCTTGAGAGGGTGGAGGGAGAGTGCAGGAGGAGAGGAAGACCCTTGATGAGATGGATTGATTCAATGACTGGGGTAATAATTGGGGCAGGTGTAGCGGAGATGATGAGATTGGCACAGGATAGGGCAGAGTTTAGGACTGTTGTCCATAGGGTCACTATGTGTTGCAGGCAACTCGACGGCACATAACAACAACAACATTGTAAATGGTATTGCTTTCTTAGTTTCCTTCTGTGAGTTCTCTTTGTTAATGTAGAAGAATCTCATTGATTTTTCTATATTGATCTTATATTCTGCCACTCTACTAAATTTGTCTAATAGCTCTTACAGTTTTTTTCCCTTGAGTCCTTGGGGTTTTCTGTGTACACTATCATATCATCTGCATATGGAGATAGTTTAAACATGTCTTAGCCAATCTGGATGCCTTTTATTTTCTTCTCTTACCATATTGCCCTAGCAAGTACTTCCAATACAATATTGAATAGAAGTGGTGACAGTGGACATCCTTGTCTGGCCCTTGTTTGCAAAGAAAATGCTTTTAGTATTTCTCTTGGTTTTGCTTAGTCTGGCTCTTGGTTTTACATATATACTTTTCACTATGTTGAGGAAATGTCCTTCTATTCCTATTTTTCTGAGTGTCTTAATAAGAAAGGGGTGTTGGATTTTGTCAAATGCCTTTTCTGCATCAATTGCTAAGACCATATGGTTCTTGTTATTTGCTTTGTTAATGTGGTGTATTACAGTGATTGTTTTTCTTATGTTGAACCATCCTTGTATACCTCTTATGAATTCCACTTGGTCCTGGAACAGAATTGAGAACCCGGAAATAACCCTCTATTTACAGTCAACTTACATTTGACACAAGGAAATCAAACCTATCAAAAGGGGAAATGAAAACTTCTTTAACAAATGGTGCTGGCCACTAACTGTACTGCTTGCTAACCGTAGAAGGTGAAACAGAATACACACATCTCACACCATACACAAAAATCAACTCTAGGTGGATCAGAGAACTGGGAATGAAGCCCAAAACAACAAAGTTCATAAGAGACAAACTGGAATCAAGCTTAGAATGCCTAGCCCAAGGTGTAAAGAGACTGATAAATACAGCTAGAAATGCACAATCTGAAGAGGATAAAACTGACGAATGGGACCTTCTAAAGATTAAATCTCTATGCTCATCAAAACCTTTTCCTAACCAAGGTAAAAAGAAATCCTACTGACTGGGAATAAACATTTGGCAATATCTTCTCAGACAAGGGTCTCATAATGAAAGTTTATAGAATACTTCTGGGCCTCCAAAAGAAAAAAGACTGATAATCCAATTAAAAAATGGGCAAGAGACATGGGAAGACTTTTCACAGATGAGGACATTTGGATGGCCAATAGACACATGAAGAAATGCTTCAAATCACTGAGAATAAGAGATGGAAATCAAAACCACAATGAGATACTATCTCACCCCAGTTGCAGTGGCAAAGTTTAGCAGGGCAGCAAATAATAAATGTTGTAGAAGATGTAGTGATATAGAAACCATTACACATTGTTGGTGGGATTGTAAAATGGTACAATTACTCTGAATGGCAGTTTGTCATTTTCTCAAAATGCTAAACATAGAAATTCCATATGACCTAGATATTCCGCTGCTTGGAATATACCCCTAGAAAATGAGAACTGAGGCACAGCACAGACTTGTATACCAATGTTCATAGCAGCGTTATTCACCATCATGAGAACATGGAAACCGCCCAGATGTCCAACAGCAATGGAATGGATTGAGAAATTATGGTACATTCACACAATGGAATACTATGCAGCACATAGGAGCAATGATTTTGTAAATTATTACCTAACTTGGGAGGGGCTGGAGAGCCTTATACTAAGCAAACTAACTCAGTCTCATAAGGACAAATACTGTATAAGACCATTATTGTACAATGAGTACAAGGATCCAAGGGGAGGGGGAGCAGAGAGGTGAGGATGGGAGGGGGTTGCACATTAGTCACACCATCGCACAATTTGATGTGGAGGGTGGGGTGGGTAAAATGAGGGAGAAAAACCCTGTGGGAAAAACAATGTATAAAAGAAAAATTTTATTAAAAAAGAAAAAGATTTATATCTAGGGGCTGGAGGGTGGATGGCAGTTCGCTGTGGTCAGCTATGTGGCGTCCTGTGTCTTGGTTTCCGTGCGGGGTGAGGTGTTGGGCACCGGGTATCACAGTCTCGAATGGAGCCCTGTCAATGTGTTATGATGCTGTCTTGCACCAGCCTGGCTACTGAGATTCCCAGTAGTAAAGTTATATAGTTGAGACTCTTCACCAACAATGGCTACATTGCCCTTGCCACTGTGCTGGTTTTGATTGGTGCCTTTCTCATCATCATCTGTTCCAGGCTACATCAGGAAAACGATGTAAACAAGAGGGGGGAAACCCCTGTAAATCTCCTCCCCAATGGTATGCTGCCCAAAGAAAATGCTCAAGGAAGGAAGGGGGGCTAACCGGGCCGTTCCTGTCCTGATCGTTGGTATCCTGGCATTCCTGTTAGGATTCTACCACCTGTGCATAGCATACAATACATCCAAAGGCTACCAGGGTTACTCCTATGACGATATTCCAGACCTTGGTGACTTGTACCCACCTGGGGCCAGAGGCAAAGCATCACAGATGGGACCTCAGCCCCGTTTGACTTTGAGCAGAAGCTGTAGCTAAGCGCTAAGGTGTTCTGTTTGAGGATATTTAGCAAGATTGCTGCCAGATTTTATGGGTCTATCTCAAAGCTGTTAACTTAGCTTCCAAGTAACAAATTAGAACATGCTTTATTCTTCATCTCCTGACTTTGCAAACCTTCCAACAAATTTTCCACGGGAATCTATATCATGGAAGAATAGTGATGTTAACTGAGTGAGGAGGCAGGGAAAGTATTCTGAAGTGGCAACTGTTGCCCTCCACCCTCCTTAGAATTAAAATTTTCTTTTAAAAAGTCTTCAATATCAGTTTGTTATTGGGGCAATTGGGGAAAAAATGTATTATCTATTAACTGTCTTTTCCCATTCAAATTCTGAGTTTCTTTTGTCCTAGTTGTTTGTTGTTGTTAGGAGGCATCAAGTAGAGACTCTCTATGAACAGCCATCCTGAACCCTGCCCTACCCTGTGCCATCCTCCATCTCCAAAACACTCAAGTCCATTGCTGAAGTCACCATGTCAATCCATCCCCATCACTAGGGGTCTTCATCTCCTTCTCTGGCTCCCCATGCTTCCAAGCATGATGCTCCTCTCCGATGAATAGCCTCACCTAGAGAAATGTTCAGACATATTCAAAGTGTGTGAGATGAAGTGTCACTTCTTTGCCTCCAAGGAGTACTCTGGTTACATCTCTCCAAAACATATGTTTGTTCTTTTTTTACCAGTCCACAGGATATTCAGTACTCTTCTCCAGACCTACAGCTCAAAAGCATCAATCCTACTGTCATCCTTACTCATTTTCCAGGTCTTTCCTAGTTGTTGCTTGCTATTGTTGTTGTTGTTATGTGCCGTCGAGTTGTCTGCGACTCATAGCGACCCTATGTACAACAGCCCTAAACCCTGCTCTATCCTGTGCCAGTCTCATTGCCTCTGACAAACCCATCCCGAGTACCCAAGTCACTGAATCAATCCACCTTATAGAGGGTCTCCCCCTCCTGCGCCGTCCCTCCACTTTCCTAGTAGGACAACTAATTGTTGGATTTTTGGCAGAGTGGGTCCAAGTCCTACCTCAGATGCTCCAGGGGTGTGTTCTCCCTCACCTTAGTGTACAGGGATGTATGAGTGAGTAAGAGCTAACTGTTCCTTGTTCTTGAAGCAGGGATGAGTTCAAAGTTCTGTCCCCAGGTACAAAAGAAAGGAACACTCCATTGTTAATGGGGAACAGGGCCTGGAAGTCCTGTTTCTAGCTACAGGTTCTATAAATCAGAGAAGCTTCCTCCTTATTGCAAAGAAAGTAGAAAACAGAGTTCTTATCAAGAGCTACTGTTGCACAGCTTGATGAGACAAGATGAGGGAGTACCTTTTTTACTGTTATCTAGTTACAGCACAGGCAGATAGAAAAGATTCCTATCCTGTGATACCCTCTTTCTGGGTTTTTTTTTCCTAGAAAGAGCAAGTTTCTCTTGTGGCACACATAGCATTGCTAACTTGTAGGTTCTCCTGGACCCTAGGTCAGCATATCATTCACTCATTCAAGGCCGTCAAATTGGAACTGACTCATAGCTGACCATCCAATAGGTTTTTGGAGGCTGTAAATCACACAGAAGAAAAGTCCCTATTTCCTGTGGAGAAGGGTAGATTTGGGTTAGCAGTACATCTCCTTACCAGTTAGAACATCCTAAATCCCCCTGGACAGCATATAGATAAAACAAAAACTAAACTAAAACAAAACAAACCCCAGGATACTCATTGCTTGGTTCCTAGCAGCTCAAGATCCCTTTCAAAATATTCTCCACCTGGCACTCTTCCAATAAGTTATTTATGTATTTTGCTAAGGATTTGTTGTTGTTATTGAGAATACTTGTAGGCTGTTGCTATTGTTAGATGGTGTCAAGTTGATGCTGATTCACAGCAATCCATATGTACAACTATTGAAGACATTGCACATCCTGACCCATCCTCAAAGATTACGGCTCTTCTTGAGACTAGTGTCGCAACCATTTTGTCAAGCCATCTCATCGTGATTCTTCCTCTTTTTTGCTGGCCTAGTTTACCAAGCATGACGTCTTTCTCTAGGACTGACCTTTCTCAATAATATACCTGTGGTATTAGGACTTTTGGAAATGGCTTTTCTAATGGGCACAGGAAATGAATAGACACTTCACTAAAGAAGACATTTAGATAGCAAAGAACGCATGAAGAAATGTTCAAAATCTCTAGCTATCAGAGATAACTATGAGATATTATCTCAGCCCAGTAACAATAGCAAAGTTCAAAAGGGCAGCAAACAACAAATGCTGGTGAGGTTGTGGAGAGATTGGAACCTTTATTTATTGCTAAATGGAATGTAAACTGGTACAGCCATTATGGATGACAGTCTGGCACTTTCTCAAAAAGTTGGAAAAAGAAATACTATTTGTCCCAGCAATTCAACTACTGAGAACATACCCTAAAGAACCAGAGCTGTGACTCAAACACTTGGATGAACATGTTTATTGCTGTGTCATTGACAGGAGCAAAGAGATGGAAGCAACTCAAGTGCCCATCAACAAACGAATGGATAGAAAAATGATGGTACAAATATACAATCGAATATCATGCAACATTAAAAACTATGAACTTGTAAAACATTACAGAACAGGTTTGAGCCTGGAAGATATTATACTGAGTGAACTGCCTTCGTCACAAAAGGATAAATACTGCATAACACTGACATAGAGGGTTGTGGGGGAGGATAGGAAGAGTGGATAGATAATGAACACTGTACTGGAATATATGAGGGATTAATTAAGCATTATATGTGTGTGACAACAATCTGGAACAAGAAGTGCACTGAAAAATGGGGGAGAGGGGAGAAAGAGAGAGGGCAGAAAATGTGCAACAAATTAAAAAGAACATGGCTTTCATAGCCTTCTGGTGGTGTGGTCTCCAGCTGCCTCAACTGTAGACACATGATTCACCCTTGATCAGCATCTTCTACATCATCAACAGCTGTGGGGTCAAGATAAGAGGGAGAGCCAATCAGACTGTGGAGACTGTGGTGAAGCATAGCCTGATGGAGCCCAGGAGATGGAGCCAGAGTTAAAAGTTATGTTTGCTGAAAAATTGAAAAAAAAGTGTTGACTGAGACTGCTGTGAAACCTTGCTGGATGGTTGAGAAAACCAGATGCTTCTTGTATTTCTGTGGCTGGAAGGAACCTGGACTTACACTTGTTGATAAAGAAGCTATCTGACACCACCACAAGATAAAGGTAAATAATCCAATTGAAAAATGGGCACAGGATCTGAACAGACACTTCACCAAAGAAGACATTCAGATGGCTAACAAGCACATGAAGAAATATTCAAAATCTCTAGCTCTAAGAGAGATGCAAATCAAAACAACTATGAGATATCATCTCACCCCAGTCAGAATAGCAAAATTTAACAGAACAGCAAGCAACAAATGCTGATGAGGTTGTGGAGAAACTGGAACCCTTATTCACTGTTGATGGGAGTGTAAAATGGTGCAACCACTGTGGAAGGCAGTATGGCACTTTCTCAAAAAGTTGCAAACTGAGAGACCATTTGACCCAGCAATTCCACTACTAGGAATATACCCCAAAGAGACCATAACTGACATCCACGCAGATATATGCACACCCATGTTTATCGTGGCTTTGTTCACAATAGCAAGGAGTTGGAAACAACCTAAGTGCCCATCAACAAATGAATGGCTAGAGAAGCTGTGGTATATTCACACAATAGAATACTACTATGCTGCATTGAAAAACAAGGAACTCATGCAATATTATTCAAAATGGGTGACTCTGGAGGACTTTATGCCGAGTGAAGTATCTCAGTCACAAAAGGACAAATATTGCATGGTGCCACTGTTGTAAAACAGGACTGACCTTGGGTTTGGGGAGAGACTGAGAAAGATGGGTTCAATAATGTATACTGCATTGAAACAGATGAGGGAGAAAACTGTTTAAAAGGGATATGTGATTAGGTATTTTTGTCATGGCAGGAGTGTTTCCTATTGCCAAAGGGGCCCTTTAGAGTAGTGAGAGAAGATCTTCACCCTGAAATCTACAGCGTCTCTTTTCAGCAGGAAGTAGCTAAGAGAATACGCTGTCCCCTTTTCCTTATGAATCAGGGTGAAATCTCTCTCAGGGAGGAGTGATAGGAATGGCAAAGGACACACTGACAAAGGAGATTAATCAGAACTGGTTTTGACAAGCACTGTGACAATTAAAACAAACTTTCAAGGAGCGGGGAAAAGGGATCGCTGATTAGGTATTTTTGTCATGACAGGAGTCCAGACCAAAGGCTGCATTAGTGGAGCGGACCTGGGGGCAGGGATTGTAAAACAATGAAAGAATTTTTCTTTTACTTTTCCAAGAAGGTAGTGTAGTAGGGGGGAGGGTTGGGAGGGAAGAAAAGTGCAACAATGAATGACTGGAAATCCAAAATATCTGTAAATTTTCATTCAAATTAATAATAAATTTAAAAAATAGTAAATAAAAAAAGAAGCTGTCTGAACTAATTGAGGAGTTGCTGTTAACTTGGCTTGAGTCTGTTGTTCACTAAAACTTGGATCTTCATTGCACAATATCCTCTGCCTCTCCTATCCTCAAACTATTTCCCTAATGAATCCCATAACTGTGAGTAAAGTAACACCTGTGAGTCAATTTGCAGTGAATATGGAATCCAGTGATTAGGAGAAGTAGGAACAGGAATGTGAGGGGCCATGTCTGATCTTATAGCTATTGTTTTGGCCCTGTCAATGCTGTTGATGGAGACGGTTCTCCTTTATGGAGTTAGTGGAAATAAGACTCAACTTTCCCCACATTGTCCTTGATCATTCTACGATATCCAAAGCATGTAAGGAAAATATTGCCACTATCACTTTTTAAGGAGCACCCTGGCTGCAACTCTTAGAAAACAGATTTGTTTGTTCTTCTGGAAGTCCAAATTATATTCCATATTCTTTGCAAACAACAGAATTCAAGAAGCATCAATTCTGTTTGGTATTTCTTTTCATTGCCCAACTTTCCCTTGCACATGAAAAGACTAACACTTAGGTCAAACACACTTTAATCCTCAAAGTGATATCTCTGCTCTTTGACATTTTAAAAAAGGTCTTTTGCAGCAGATTTTCCCAGTGCAACATGTCATTTGATTTCTGACATTCCGCTTCCGTGGACATTGATTGTGGATCCATGTAAAATGAAACTTCTAACAATTTCAAACTTTTCTCCATTTATCATGATGCTGCCTAGTGAACTGATTTGAGGAGTCCTTTTGTTTTCTTTTTGTTGATATGTGGACTCTAGTCTTCAATCTTCATAATTAAGTACTTCAAGTCTTCTTCATTTTCAGCAAGATAGTCATCTGCAAAATGCAGTTGTTAATGAGTCTTCCTCCAACTCTGATGTTGCATTCTTTTTCATATAGTTCAGCTTCTCACATTATTTCTTAAGCATACAGGCTAAGTAAGGTGAAAGATTATAAATCTATCACACCTTTCCTATTTTAAGTCATGCAATATCCTTGTGTTCTGTTCAAATGCCTGCTTTGTGATCCATATATAGTTTCCACCTGAGCATAATTAATTTTTCTGGAATTCCTTTTCTTAATAAACTATGCATAATATTTCTTATAATCTGCAGTCAAATACCTCCACGTAGTCAATAAAACATAGGCCAACTTCTTCCTGGAATTCTTTGATTTCTGCCAAGATTCATCTGTTGTCAAGAAGAGGTCAGCAAAAATGAGGGAAAACTTGTGATGAAACAAGTTGCACAGTAAGCTGAAACAATGAAATATGCCAATGCTCTTGAAGATGCTGCAGCACCAGGCAATGTTTTGTTGTTGTATATAAATTCATCATGAGTTGAACCTGGCTCAACAGCAATTAACCATAGATATAACCTACTTAAGAGAGATCAGAACAGAGGTTCAGTGGTCAGTTGAATAGATGAGTGTAAAGGAAAGAGAAAACTTTGTATCAGATATAAATTTGGAAATTATTATTATGGGATTGTGACCTAAGTCTACATGACTCACTAAGATTATCTTAGAAGAAAATGCAAAGAATCTTCCAACCACAGAAGAGAAGAAGTTAAAGAGATGAGAAAAAGTAGGAGGAAAACCAGGATATTTGAGTGTTAGGAAACTCTAAGGGGGGAGTGTTTCAAGAAGGAAAGTCATTAAACATACTGAACATTTCTAAGACTTTAATGAAGCCCTTATGAAACTTAAAGACTATAGTCCTCAATATGGATTACACTACAACGTAAAGAAAATTAAAGTCCTCACAACTGGTTCAATAAAAAATATCATGATAAATGAAAAAAAAATTTAAGCTGTTAAAGATTCCGTTTTACTTGGACCCAGAGTCAACATCCATGGAAATAACAGTCAAGAAACTAAACAATCTATGTTTTTCATTAGGAAAATCTGCTGCTAAGGGCTGCTTTAAAGTGCTCATGAGCAAGAATATAAAGATTAAGGTGTAGCAGCAAACAACAAATGCTAGTGAGGTTGTGGAGAGCTTGAACGGCTTGCACTGCTGGTGGGAATGTACAGCCACTATGCAAGGCGGTCTGGCACTTTCTCAAAAAGTTGGAAATAGAAATACCATTTGACCGAGCAATCTCACTATTGGCAATATACCCTAAAGAAACCGGAGCCAAGACTCAAACAGATGTAAACACACTCACATTTACTGTTACATTATTCACAATAGCAAAGAGATAGAAGCAATTCAAATGGGAATCAAGGTGAATTGGCACAGCACAGTTCACAAAGACAACATGCTATGCCATTTGGTGAGTAGGGACTGCTTTTGAGCAGGCCTTTAAGGTGCTGTGGTGTAATGGGTTCATTGTTAAAAATGCCTTACCTTTGACATTTGCCACATGGTTGGGCAGAAACGTGAAGAGTACTGTACTGAGTATCCCATGGCCTTCCAAAGGAACAAACAGATAATGTCTTGGAGAAAGTACAGCCAGAGTGCTTTGTCTCATATACTTTGGGCATGTTGCTAGGAGAAGCTATTCTTTGGTGGAGGATATTATGCTTGCAAAGGTGGAGAGTCAGTGAAAGAAAGGAAGATCTTCAACGAGATAGATGGATTGACACAGTGACTGCAACAATGGGTTCACGTGTGTCAGAGGTTGATGAGGACGACACAGGATATGACAGGGTTTAGGTCCATCATTTATAGGGTTGCTATTGTACCTAACAACAACAATAACAACAACATGTCTGTGTATGAGGAGATTGGCCTATTTCTCATCCCATTAGGTTTAAAATGAGCACATTTAGCATCGGGAAACTGGAAATTTCTCAACCAGCAAAAAAGGAAGAATATAGTACAATGTCTATTCTTCAGGGCCACAGAGTTCTGGGCTGGTTAGAGAGAGCCCTACATGAAAGCAGCAATAGCCTCAGCGGAGAACTAGAGAGTACCGGGAGACAGAACTGACTTGAGACTCCTGCTCCACAGAAGCCGACCAGGGGCCTGAGGACTACAGGGAGAGGCCATAATTGATGGAACTAAGAGAACATTGAAACCCTAATTAAAAGCCCAAGGATGAAGGTCAAGGGGTCTGTGAGCAATCTGAGAAGCTGTTCTGACTGAAGAATTGTATCCTGCTGCCAACCTGAATTGTAATCTGCTAAATCCCCTAGTAAACCTTTAACTGTGTTTATAGTAAACTCATAACTGTGAGCATGGCTCTGCAAGATCTGTGTGACTATTGCAACAGAGTTCAGACCTGGCAGTAGAGTGGTAAGGTTGGTGTGGGAAGTAGTAGAAGTAGGTGTGGGAATGTGGAGATCACGCATGACCTTATAGGAACTGGTTTTTACTGTAGATGCTGCTGATGGGAACTGTTAGCTCTGTGCAAAGTTAGTAGAGATCATACACAGTCATCTCCAAGCTGCTTGCACTCCTTTTACGGGTGTAAAGCTGAGGGACTATGAGAAAAGGTGCATAGAAACGATTAGACCAAAAGCCTGATGGATCCCATGAGTTTCAATTTTCAAGACTCTAAGAGTAGAATTCTACAGGGGTCATGGTACTAGGGATATTGTAGCTGATGTTAGATGGATCTTAGCTGAAAGCAGGGAATATCAGAAGAATGCCTATCTGTGTTTCATTGACTATGCAAATGTGTTTGACTGTGTGGACCATAATAAGCTGTGGCTGAGAAGAATGGGAATCCCAGAACACTTAATCGTGCTAATGTGAAAGCTATACTGGGACAAAGAGGCAGTCGTCAGAACAGAGCAAGGAAACACTACATGGTTCAAAATTGGGAAGGGCGTACACCAGGGATCTGTCCTGTCTCCATATCTTTTCAACCTGTATGCAGAGCAGATTAGCTGGGAGGCTGGGCTCAATGAAGAGAAATGTGGGGTCAAGATTGGTGGAAGATCTATCAATAATCTGCATTATGCAGATGACACAACCCTGCTTGCAGAAGGTGAGGAAGACCTGAAGCGCTTGCTGCAGAGGGTTAAGGAATGCAGCCTCCAGTATGGATAGAGGCTCAATATCAAGAAGACAAAGATTCTCACCACTGGACCAGTTGGCAGCATCAGGATGTATGGTAAAGATATTGAGATTGTTCACAGCTTTAGTTTGCTTGGCTCCACAGTCAACACTCTTGGTGGCACCAGCAGCCAGGAAATTAAAAGGCATATTGCCATGGGAAAGTCTGCAGTTAGGGACCTCTCCAAAGTACTGAAGAGCAATGGCATCTCTCTGGAGACTAAGGTGTCTGATACAGGTCGTGGTCTTTGCAATCACTTGTTATGCATCAGAGAGTTGGACAATGACTAAGGAGGATAGAAGGAGAATTGATGCCTTTGAGCTGTGGTGCTGGAGAACAATATTGAGGGTACCATGGACTGCTAGGAAAACGAACAGATTCATCCTGGAAAGGGTCAAACTGGGCGGTTCCTTGGAGGCAAGGATTCTGAGGCTCCATCTAATATACTTTGGGCATGTTGTAAGGAAAGACCAGTCCTTGGAGAAGGACATCATGCTTGGTAGGGTGGAGGGACAGCGCAGGAGGGGAAGACCCTCTATGAGGTGGATTGATTTAGTGACTGGGGTAATTGGGATGGGAGTGTCAGAGGCAGTGCGAATGGCACAGGACAGAGCAGAGTTTAGGGCTGTTGTACATAGGGTTGCTATGAGTCACAAGCTATTTGACGGCACATAACAACAACAAGAGTAGAATGAGCACAGGGTGCCCGGGTCACAACTCCTGCCTGGACCACAGCTCCTGGAAGCGTGTGGAGACCACCACGACCACCCCTGCTCTCCTCCTGAAATGCCAATATCACAAGGGAGTGTAGAAGAAATGCGAGGACAGAGGGGATGAGATGTACCAGAGGAGCAAGGGGAGGAAGCTGAGCTGGGTGTTGGTAGGGTGGGGTGAGGGTGGAAACACAAGACATGCTTGGAAGGGGTGGACCCCTGGAACCAACATCTGATCTGTTTGGCACCTGCATACACTTATAAGCTCTTTTAGGTAAAATGCTCATCTGTCAAATATTGCTCTAAAGCTGAGCACTCAAACTAAGACAGAGTAGGGAGAAAGACTGACCATCCACTTCTGAAATAATTGGCCTTGGAAAACCCTAGGTACAAGAGAGCACACTTATATTAGAATAGCAGATTTGGCACCAGAGGATGAGCTTTCATGTTGGTAATCACAAAGGAGGAGGAACAATTGTAAACAGACCCTAATGATTGGAACATGGAATGTGAGGAGCATGAACGTAGGAAAATTGGAGATTGTTGAGGAAGAAATGGAACACATAAATATTGAAATACTAGGCACTGGCAAAATGAAATAGATTGGCAAGGAACATATTGAATTGAACAATCATATGATCTATACTGGAAATGAAAAGGTGAGAAAAAAACAGGATTGCTTTCATAGTTAGAAAGACCATTTCTAGATCTATCTTGAAATACAATGTTGTATTGTTGTTGTCGTTATGTGCTGTCGAGTTGCCTATGACCTATAGTGACGCTATGTACAGCAGCTCTGAACCCTGCCCTGTCCTGAGCTTGTCTCAGTAACTGACACACCAACCCCCACTGCCCCGGTTACTGTATCAATCCATCTCATTCAGGGTTACAGGATAATATCCATATGCACACAAAGAAGATCTGTTAATACCACTATCACTCAAATTTAAACACCAACAACCAGAACCAAAGAGGAGGAAATAGATGACTCTACCAACTATTGCAATCGGCAATCAACAAACACGCAACCAACATACATTAGTAATAAGAGGTGACAAGAATACAAAAATTCATGGTGGAGTGGACCTGGGGGAGGGTTTGTAAAACAATGAAAGAATTTTTCATTTACTTTTCCAAGAGGGTAGTGTTCTGGGGGGAGGTTTGGGAGGGGAGAAATGTGCAACAATGAATGAATGGAAATCCAAAGCCTCTGTAAACTTTTACTGAAATTAATGATAAATTTAAATGTAAAAAAAATTTAGAGTAAGGATGGCAATGGATCTATAACTGCTCATGCTAATAACACTATATCATGGCATGGAGGAGGAATAGTGGAAATGTATGAACATTTACAACATTCCTCTTACCAAAACCATTTATGGAAAATAGGATCTGCATTGGAACATGTATCTCTGGATTGCAAATGATCATATTGTTAATATTTCTAGCCTTAAGCTTAAAATATTATAATGTTCAAAATTATTTGTTACATATTTGTTTAAATTTCCCTCTTTCAACAACTGGGATCTAGAGGGAAGAGAAAAGACCAGGGAATGGCCAAAATTATTGGGGCAGATATTGCTGCCAGTTTAGGGTTGTGTCAGGAAAAGGAAGTCTTACTCATAAACAGTGCCACCCAAAGGTAATAAAGGAGGTCAGAATTGCTTCCACTGTGGAAAGCTGGGCCACTTCAGTAGACAGTGTCACAGACGAGAGCCACAGATAGGCAAGGGAGTAGAGAGGAAGCTCCCACTCACTTGCTTTAAGTGTGGATCTGAAGGACACTTGGCCAAGGGTGGCCCACATCAGGTCCTCGTGGCTGACAGGACTAACAGGCCCCAGCTCCCAGCTGGAAACAAAGGGGGATGCTTCAACGATTTAGATCCTCCCAGAAGAGCTGTGGGTGAGCATTAACATTACTGGTAAGTATATTCATTTTCTCCTGGACACAAGAGCCTACTATTTGGCCCTAAAAGCCTTCTGAGGTCCCATCTCTTCTATTTCTTAGTTGTTGGAATTGACGGGAAACCTCATAAGCAGTTCCTTACTTCACCTCTGCCTTGCATGCGGACTTACGAGCTGTAAAACAACCCAGTGGTAGATGGAATTTGGTCCAGGACTTAAGAACAATAAATGACATAGTTGAGCCTCAAAAAAAAAATGCAAAAATTGGGAATAAGGAAGAAGAATCAGTAGTCAGGAAACATGGACTTGGTAACAGAAATGAGGCTGGAGATATAATTACAGAATAGTGTACAATCAATGCTCTATTCATTGCAAATATTAAAAAAATACAAACAGCATCCATCTATGCACATGGACCTCACCTGATGCCTACATAGGAATCAGATTGATTATGTGTGTGGAAAAAAGTAATCATTGGAGAAGCTCAATATTAGCTGTGAAAACTAAGCTAGGTCCTGATTGTGGATCATTAACTACCTGTATGCAAGTTCAAATTGAAGCTAAAGAAAATCAAATCAAATCTATAAGAACCAAAGTCTGATCTTGAGCCTATCCCTCCTGAATTTAAAGACCATCTCAGGAACAGGCTTGAGGCCTTGAACACTAATGGACGAAGACCGGATTAGCTGTGGGAGGATACCAGCAGCATAATCCATGAAGAATGTAAAAGGTCATTACATGAATGAAAATCCAAAATCTCTGTGAATGTTCATTAACATTAATAATACTTTTCTAAAAAAGGTCATTACAAAGATGGAGGAAGAAGAAAAGTCCAAAATGGATGTCAGAAGAGCCTCTGAATTTTTCACTTGAGCACCAAGAAGCCAAAGCAAAGGGAAGAAATCAAGAAGGAGCTGAAGACTTCAAAGGGCAGCATGGGAAGAAAAACAAATGTGTAAAGAGCTGGAGTTGGAAAACCAAAAGGGACAAACTTGCTCAGCATTTCTTTTTGTTTTGTTTTTCTTGTTGTGTACTGTTGAACAAATCTGACTGGCACAGGAGAAGATTGCCCCTCCTTCTCCAGCAGAGCATCTGTTGGATTTGAACCACACGCCTTTGGGATTGCAGTGGAGCTTCTTACCATTAGACCACAAGGGCTCCCCCCCCTTTTTTGTCAGCATTTCTTAAGCTGAAGGAACTGAGTGGCAAATTCAAGCTTTGAGTTGCAATACTTAATGATACTGTGGGCTGAATGTTGACTGACCCAGGAAGCATTAAAAGAAGATGGAAGGAATATACAGAGTCACTGTACCAAAAAGAATTGGCTGACACAACAGAGTTTTATGAACAACATATGATCAACAGTCTATGGTGATGAAGGAGGAAGTACAAGCTACTCTGAAAGAGTTTGCAAATAACAAGGCTCCGGGAACTGACAGCATGCCAATTGACATATTTCAACAAACAAATGCTGCTCTGAATGTGCCCAATAAGTTGTATCAAGAAATCTGGAGAACAAGCACCTGGCCAACTGACTGGAAGAGATCCATATTTGTTCATATTTCAAAGAGGGGTGATGCAAGCAAGATCTTGCTGAAAGTTATCCAAAAACAATTGGAACAGCACATCAACAGAGAACTGCCAGATGTGTAGCCTGGGTTTAGAAGAGGCTGTGGTCCTAGGGATATTATAACTACTGTTAGATGGATTTTAGCTGAAAGCGGAGAGTACCAGAGGAATGTCTATCTGTGTTTCATTGACTATGCAGAGGCATTTGACGGTGTGGATCACAACAAAATGTGGCTAACTTTGAAAAGAATGGGAATCCCAGAACACTTGACTGCATGTTGCAAGGAGGGACCCATCCTTCGAGAGAGAAATCATGCTTGGAAGGGAGGAGGAACAGCTCAAGAAAGGAAGACCCTGGATGAGATGGATTGACTGGGGTAATGTAGGGATGTCACAGACAATGAGGTTGGCTCAGGACAGAGTAGGGTTCAGGGCTGTTGTACATAGGATCACTAGGAGTTGCAAGTGATTCTACGTCACATAACAACAAAAACAGTTACCACTGTTGATCAGTTAAAAGCGACCATAGTAGAAGATCCTGGATAGAGGAGGGGGGGACTGGGGAACAAAACGAAAAATATTTTAAAACGTCAGGTTTTCTGGCATAATATAAACTTATAGAATCCTCAAGACTCTCTGGCTCTTAGCCACCCTTTGATGCTGTGGAGTGTGTGCGTGTGTGTGTGTGGGGGGGAGACCAAACTCAATCTTATTGCTCAGCTTTCAGCAAAACAATTTTGTGTTGTTAGGTGTCGTTGAGTTGTGTGTGACTCATAGCAACCCTGTGAAGAATGGATCTAGATTCTGTACCATCCTGTGCCATCCTCATCATCCTTAACACATTTGAGCCCGTTGCTGTAGTCACTGCATCCGTCTGGTTGAGAGTCTTCCTTTACACGCACGATGTTCTTTTAAAAGGAAGAGAAGATTTCAAAGGGCAGCTCAAGAAGACAAAACAAAGTATAATAATGAAGTTTGCAAACAGCTGGAGTTGGAGAACAAAAAGGAAAGAACTCACTCAGTATTTCCCAAGTTAAAAGAGCTGAAAAACAAATTTAAGCCTCGAGTTGCAATACTGAAAGATGCTATGGGAAAAATCTCAAATGATCCAGGAAGCATCAGCAAAAGATGGAGGAAACACTCACACTGTATCAAAAAGAACTGGCCAACCCTGAAGCCAAAAACAGACAGGACTATAAGGTATAGACATAACACCAGGGAAATATTTACTCCTTAAAATCAGTAATTATATAAAGTTAAAAGGGAGTTCCAGCAGCTTAGTGGTAAGGAATTGTGCTGCCAACCTAAAGGTACATGGTTTGGATCCACCAGTTGCTCCTCAGGAGAAGATGGGCTATCTCCTTCTGAGTAATTTACAGGCTCCAAAAACCTGCTGGGAGGTCAGCTATGGCTTGGTTCCAGCTTAATGGTACATATCGACAATAATATAAGGTCAAAAGGGTAATATCTGCTCAAAGATTAGACGAAACAGTAGAAAAGTGTAGGTTAGGTGGATTAATGGAAATGAGGACCACAGGGAAGAAGTGGTAATAAAAAAAGTGATTACATTGTGGTTTATAACTAATGCTATAAAACAAAACCAAAACATTTGAATGGAAAACAAATTAACTTTCTAAATTTGCACTCAGATTGCACAAAAAATGTTTAAAGGTGTACAGAACTTAATAAAAAGGGATATAAATCTTATATAGGGCCCAAAGAGATACGGATATGTAGAGAATAAAATGTTTCTTTTTCACTAGTAACTATCACACTCTAGAAGTTTTTGTACTGTAGAGCAGGGGATTTTTGTAAGTATGTGGCATAAACTGTAGACAGTGTATCTCTTGAGCCAATTAAAAGAATAAATACTGGCAAGAAGCTGCATTGCAAACCCAAAGGCATGTGGTTCGAGTCCACCAGTTGCTCCACAGGCGAAGGATGGGCAATCTCCTCTCATGTGTTTTGACTGCCTCTGAAAACTCACCAGAGGGTAAGCGATAGGTCGGTTCTAACTCTATGGCAAACAATAACAATCTAAAACACAAAAATGCTAGAAAGAAAAACACTGAAAGATAAATAAGTAACCTGTTTGATAGATTTATCAGCACACTGGATATAGCTGAGGAAACAATCAGTGAACCTGAAGATAAGTTAATCAGAATTTCCAAAGAGAACTGCAAAGAGAAGAATGACAAAACTAAAATAGAATTTCCAATATCTATGGGACAATTTATAAAAATGCAACATATGTGTAATTGTGTACTAGTAGGAGGAAAAAGAGGAAATAAAGTAGACGAGATAGTTGAGTGACGGTGATCAAGATGAATGGGACCTTGTAAGAATCAAATCTTTATGTACATCAAAAAAATTCTCCAACTGGGTAAAAAGGAAAGCCACAGACTGGGAAAAAATATTTGGTAATGACATGTTCATCCTAGAAAGGGTGAAGCCAGGTTGGTCCTTGGGGGCAGGGATTTTGAGACTTCGTCTGACATAATTTGGGGATGTTGCAAGGAGGGACCAATCCTTGGAGAGGGACATCATGCTTGGGAGGGTGGAGGGACAGTGCAAGAGAGAAAGACCCTCAATGATATGGATTGATTCAGTGACTGGGGTAATGAGGGTAGGTGTGTCAGAGTCAGGAGAGTTGGCACAGGAATAGAGTAAGTTTCAGGGCTGTTGTATATAGGGTCTCTATGAGTCACAAGTGACTTGATGGCACATAACAACAAAACAATAACAATGACATATCCAATAAGACGTTTCCAAAACAGATTCAGTAATCTCAAAAAACCAAGGAAAAGAAACACCCCAAAGTAATAACAAAACCCCAAACCAAACCAGAGGTTATATTCAGGCATCTAACACTCAAACTGCAGAGAAATCGAGGGCAAAAAGGATCTCTTAAAAGAAGCTAGAAGAGGAGGGGAGGACCAAACAAACACTTTATGTATATTTAAGTAAGGATATAACCCAAACAGACTTTTGTCAAAAACCATGCAAGCAAGAAGAGTAAAGTTAAATGCTTAAAATGTAAAAGGGGCGGGAGGGGGGGGGGAACCAACGAATGTAGAGAGACCAGCATAAGCAAAGACACAGAGGCATGGAACAACATACTGTATCCTGGAAAATGGAAGAGAATTGTTGCTGGGCAGGACACATAGAGGCCAAAAGTCACACAGTGACAGTGATAGGATATCAAGAGCTTCAGGCCCAGATCAAGAGCCGATGACATTTGTTCTACAGAGCCATGTACACGTTTTAAGAAAGTCAGTCACAAAAACCTGAGGGGATTTTTAAAAGCGGCCCTCGGGCCTGTCTTTCATTGTTTTTGTTCAGACATTCCGCTAGGTCATATAGCCCTGGTGTACAAGTTGCCATACAGCGATCACTTGTGGTTGCTGTGAGGCTGAATGCTGTGACACTGATGTGTCAAATGAGTTAATGGCTGGTCACCCAATGTGGACAGAGAGTGGGGTGGAGCTCCCCGATTAAAACAAGCTTGGAAGGAGGAGTGGCATCCATTTCCATAATAGCTTGCCTCCAGATACCCTATGAACCTGGAGAGAGGATGAAAGGCACCCAAGCGTCCAGGACTCTCCTTCATAGGGTCTCTATGAGTCGCTATGTACAACAGCCCTAAACTCTGCTCTGTCCTATGCTAATCGCACTGTCTCTGATACATTCATCCCGATTACCCCAGTCACTAAATCAATCCACCTCATAGAGGGCCTTTACCTCCTGTGCTGTTCCTCCACCCTCCCAAGCATGATTTTGCTCTCCAAGGACGGGTCTCTCCTTACAACATGTCCAAAGTATGTTAGATGGAGCCTCAGAATCCTTGCCTCTAGGGAGCCGCCTGGTTTAACCCTTTCCAGGATGAATCTGTTTGTTTTCCTAGCAATCCATGGTCCCCTCAACACTCTTCTCCAGCACCACAGCTCAAAGGCATCAATTCTCCTTCTATCCTCCTCAGTCATTGTCCAACTCTCTGATGCATAACAAGTGATACCAAAAAGCATGGCTTGTATCAGACATACCTTAGTTTCCAGAGAGACACCATTGCTTCCAAGAGTGCTGACTGTGGAGCCAAGCACACTTAAGCTGTGAACAATCTCAATCTCTTCACCATCCATCCTGATGCTGCAAATTGGTCCAGTGGTGAGAATTTTTGTCTTCTTGACATTGAGCCTCAATCCATATTGGAGGCTGCAGTCCTTGACCCTCTGCAGCAAGCACTTCAGGTCCTCCTCAGTTTCAGCAAGCAGGGTTGTGTCATCTGCATAACGCAGATTGTTGATAGATCTTCCACCAATCTTGACCCCACATTTCTCCTCATAGACCCAGTCTCCTGGATAATCTGTTGTGCATACAGGTTGAAAAGGTATGGAGACAGGACACATCCCTGGCATACACCCTTCCCAATTTTGAACCATGCAGTGTTTCATTGCCTTGTTCTGACGGCTGCCACTTAGTCCAAGTATACGTTTCTCATTAGCACAATCAAGTGTTCTGGTATTCCCATTCTTCTCAGAGTCAGCCACAGTTTGTTATGATCCACACAGTCAAACGCCTTTGCATAGTCAATGAAACACAGATAGACATTCCTCTGGTATTACCTGCTTTCAGCTAAGATCCATCTAACATCAGCTACAATATCCCTAGTACCACAACCCCTTCTAAACGCAGCCTGGACTTCTGGCAGTTCTCTGCTGATGTGCTGTTTCACTCATTTTTGGATAATCTTCAGTAGAATCTTGCTTGCATGTGAAATCAATGAGATTGTTCTGTGGTTTCCACACTCTGTTGGGTCACCCTTCTTTGGAATGGGAACAAATATAGATCTCTTCCAGGCAGTTGGCCAAGTGGTTATTCTCCAGATTTCTTGGCACAACTTGGCGAGCACATCCAGGGCAGCATCTGTTAGCTGAAATATGTCAATTGGTATACCATCTATTCCTGGGGCCATATTTTTTGCTATTTCCTTCAAAGCAGCCTGAGCTGCTTCCTTCATTACCATAGGCTCTTGTTCATATGTTGTTTCATGAAATTCTTCTGTGTCTGCCAATTCCTTTTGATACAGTGACTCAGTATATTCTTTCCATCTTCTTTTAATGCTTCCCCCCCCCACCGTGAACAATTGCACTGAACCTTGTCCTATCCTGAGCCAATGTGACCCATGGCAGTGTAGTAAGACTTGTGATCACAGAGTGAGATGCCTCTTACCTTGTTTCTCTGACACACCTGACTCCATTGTCACAATGACAGTGTCAATCCATTTTGTCCAGGGTCTTCCTCTCCTGTGCTACACCCGTTTTTCCAAGCACAAAGGCCTTTTTCAAGGACTGGTCCATATCACCAACATGCCCAAAGTATGTGAAATGAAGCTTCAAAATCCTAGCCTCCAAGGAGCAACTTGGCTTCACCCTCTACAGGATAGACCTGTTTGTTATCTTGGCAGTCCATGGTATGTTCAGAACTCTTCTCCAGCACCACAACTCAAAGCCATTGATTCTTCTTCTGTCATCCTTCGTCATTGTTCAGTTCTCAAGTAATTGTGAAGACCATGGCCTTGATCATACTTTAAAGATTAGGAATTAGTGGTTGCACCATTTTACACTCCAGCCAACAGTGAATAAGGGTTCCAGTTTTTTCACAATCTGGCCAGCATTTGTTGTTTGCAGCTCTGTTGAATTTTGCTATTGTTACTAGGGTGAGAGGATATCTCATAGCTGTTTTGATTTCTCTCTGAGAGCTAGAGATTTTAAACCTTTCTTCATGTTTTTGTTTGCCATCTGTACGTCAGCTTTGGTTCTGTTCATATCCTGTGCCCATTTTTCAATTGGGTTTTTTACCTTTGAGAAGCCAAATAGATGCCATTTTATGTAGCACTTACTCTATTTGAATAACCAAACCCCATATGTGGAAAATTTCTGGCCTGCGCCCTAAAGTTTTGTCTTGATCTGTTTCCCAAAATAGTAGTTGCTATTGTTTACATAAACTTTTGCACTGTACCCTTGATAAACTCAGGATGTAAATGTTTTGCACTATAACCATGACAATGCCACTGTACCCTGAAAAATATGTCAACAGCAGGATATTGTAGCCTGAGCCCAGGTAGCCCAGCTTGTAAAGGAGATTAAGGATATAAAGGAACCCATCTGAAGCCAGGAGAGAGGGGAATACTGCCATGTTGCTGGGACCCACTTGCTGCACAGTGAATAAATGACCTCACTTATAATCCAGCGGCATAATCTGTTGGGCACAACATCTTTATCTTGTTGTGGTGCTGGAGTATTCTATAAATTCTAGATTTAAGTCCTGTATCTGACATGTCATTACCAAATATGTTTTTCCCCAGTCTGTGGATTTCCTTTTTACCCTGTTAGAGAAATTTTTGGATGTGCAAAGGGATTTGATTCTTAGGTTTTTCAGGATGCTTAGAAGACTGTTCATATTGTGGATTAAGGCTTCTATGGTTCTTCCAAGCTTTTCTCTAGTGAAGTTTATAGTCTTTGGTTTTAGCCCTAGGTCCTTGATCTACTTTGAGTTGGTTTTTGTGTATGAGGTGAGGTGTGGGTCTTGCTTGAATTTTCTGCAAATGGTTTTCCAATTTTGCCAACACCATTTGTTTAAAAGGCTGTCATTTGATGATTTTGTCTCCTTGTCAAAAATCTGTTGGCCATAGGTAGATGAGCTGATTTGGGCTGGGTTCTCAATTCTATTCCATCGATCTATGTTTCTGTCATTGTACCGGTACTGACCATGCTGTCTTGACCACCATGGCAGTGTAGTAAGACTTGGATCACAGAGTGAGATGCCTCTTACCTTGTTTCTCTTTTTAAAGAGTGCTTTGCTTATTCAGGATCTCTTCCCGTTCCAGATGAAATTGGAGATTGCCTTTTCCATATTGGGATTGCATTGAACGTGTAGATTGCCTATGGTAGGTGGGAGTATAAAATGGTGCAATCACTCTGGAAGGCAGTATGGTGCTTTCTCAAAAAGTTGGAAATTTTTAAAAAAAGTTGGAAGTAGAAATATCATTTGATCCAGCAATTCTACTGGTGGGAATACACCCTGAAGAAATCAGAACTGCCACTCAAACAGATATATGTACACCTATGTTCACTGCTGTTCTCAGGTCTTTCGTTCATAGGGCCACTATGAGTTGTCTACAACTCAACGGCACTTAACGACCACAACATGTTTATTGCTGTGTT
>NW_006399969.1:430956-432090 GCF_000299155.1 Elephantulus edwardii
TGGCTCTGGTTGTTGGTGCATATATCTGAATGATAGTGGTATTCACTGGACTTCCTTGTAAGCGTATGGATATAATCCTGTCACTCACGATGAGAAGCAAATACCCTGCTAACTGCCCATTTTACACTTCTCTTCAATACATTCTTAATCGCAGCCAATAGAACTAAACCTTGGAAAAGGTCATTGCATAACCAAAAAAGGGGCATAGGACTTATTTATTTGCCAAGTTGCATTTTTTGAGAACCCTCAAGAGTCCAGAGGATGAAGCCTTTAATAATGGATCAGGGAGATTTTTTTCTTTTTTGAAAATGCCTTCAAGATAGATGATCAAAGGACACCTTTCAAGTGCTTTCACAGTCAGCACCTTCAGGAATAATGAAGTTCATTGAAAATATTAAGAAAATTCCATAATAATTTTAAAGGATGGTTTCACAATCAGTAAAACAGCTAAACTAAACCTAAAGAACAATGAAGCTATATGGTTATTGCTGAATACATTAAAAGCCTATCTATTTATTAGAAACTAAGCATAGCCCTAAGAAGAAGAGTAGCAGGCATACATTTTATCTATGACAATAAAATGAGCAAGTCAACTTACTTGTGAAGGATGGCTGGCATACCACATCAACTCACTGCTGCTCGCAGTCTCTGGATCATATGCCCAGATCCATAGAACTGCAGTCTAGAAAAGAAAGTACATGTTTGTGTTTGTTTATTTTTCAAAAAGCATTTTTTTCCTGTTATGGCGAAACACAGCTGTAACATATTTTTATTTCTTTAAAATGTTGATGGTCCTGCTTTTTTTAAAAGGAAGAATATGTGTTGTTTATAATTCAAAGACATGTAAGGGAAGAGTCAATGATAACCCTCTACACCTCTGAAGGTGAAGAGCTTGGAGGCTGGGATTTTGAAGCTCCGCTTCACATACTTTGGACATGTGGCCAGGCGGGACCAGTCTTTGAAGGACATCATGCTTGGAAGGGTGGAGGGCAGCACAGGAGAGGAAGACCCCAGATGCGATGGATTGACACAGTGACATTGGCACTGGGGGCAGGTGTGTTAGAGATGGTGAGGCTTGGGTTATGAGTCACAGGTTACTGGACCGCACAAAATAACAACAACAACACACTCCTG
>NW_006399969.1:432545-434339 GCF_000299155.1 Elephantulus edwardii
GGAAAAAGTATACATAGCCATGTATACACCCCAATATGGATGTTGTTGTTGTTGTTATGTGCCGTTGAGTTGCTTGTGACTCATACCGACCCTGCAAGCCCTAAACTCTGCTCTATTCTTTGCCAATCTTATTGTCTCTGACAATAACACCCATCCCCATTACCCCAGTCACTGAATTAATCCATCTCATGGAGGTTCTCCACCCTCCCAAGCATGACGTCCCTCTTCAAGGACTTGCCCCTCCTTGCAAAGTATGCCCAAAGTATGTCAGACGGAGTTTCAGAATCTTTGCCTCCAAGGAGCAATCCAGTTTCCTCTCCAGGATGAAGTTCTTTGCTCTCCTAGCAGTCCATGGTATATTCAATACTCTTCTCCAGCACCACAGCTCTAAGGCATCAACTCTCTTTCTATCATCCCTGGTTATTGTCCAATATGGACAGAATTAAAAAAACAATCATAATATGAATGTCATTTATAACTTCTGTCATTTGATATACAACCATGACCATTTCAATAGAATGTTGTTGTTGTTATGTGCTGTCAGGTTGAAACCAATGCGTAGCGGACTCTCTAGCAGGTTTTCAGAGACTGTAAATCTGTGAAGTAGCTGGTTGATTTTAACTGGCTACCTTTGGATTGGCAGCTCAGCTCCAATTCTTAATAGAAGAAGGGTCATTATTTTTGCTGTTATTTAGTTTTTAAATAGGTAATATACTCATGTATAGGGTCGCTATGAGTTGCAAGTGACTCAATGGCACATAACAACAACAACAACAACAACAACAACAACAATATACTCATGCAGCAAGGTAAAAGCAAATTACCTGAAAAATAGAATGTAAAAAGGGACGGTGAAAATTGTTTCAAAACCTGAATAACATAATCATTATCATGACATTATATGTGTAAAGTTGTAGAATTGATGTATAGTCTGTTTTGTATGTTCTCAGTAACAATAACAAACAATAATATTTTAAAGATACGGTGAAAATTATTGCTGCCTCTCTACATTTATTCCTCAGAGGTAACTTGTTTATGCTTCTATTTGTACAAAATTTATGTTACTATTGAAACTAATAAATATGTTGTTTCCTTCTCCCATTTATATAAATACAGCATGCTAAGCATAGAGGTTTTTCGGAAACCTGTTTTCTTCACTTAACATTAGATCTTGAGATCTTTATATATCGTCCTTAATTTTTACTGTGGCATAGAATTTCAAATTATGGAGGAATCCTTGTTATTTAACTGTTGTTTGTTGTGATGTACCGTTACTTGAGAATGGACCCATAGCTGAGCCTCCAGGAGGTTTTCAGAAGCAGCTGGTCACAGGGAGGAGATGGGCCATCTTTCTATAGAGCAGCTGGTTAGATTCGAACTGCATGGCTTTGGGATAGCAGCACAGCTTCTGACCATAGGCCACAGGGCTACTAACTGCTAAGCTGATTAACCCTTGTTTACAATCCTTTGCTATTATTATAAGCAATGTTATGATGAGTTAGCCTATAGATACATCATTTTGAAATTATGAACACTCCTAGGGCACACTAACCCCTGAAAGTGGAATTAATAAGTTACAAAGCATATGTTGGCTTGTTTACCTTACTGGTTTCCTTTTCAGGTGCTAAGGAGTCAGTTCCAACTCCCAGGGACAGAATAACAGTCCAAAAGAACAAACTGGGAGGAGGGTAGAGTGAATAGTGCAACAATGAATGAGTGGAAGCCCAAAATCTCTGTAAATGTTTATGAAAATTAATAAAATATAATTATAGAAAAAAAAAAGAAATGTCAAAT
>NW_006399969.1:436644-437281 GCF_000299155.1 Elephantulus edwardii
CTGTCCTGGAGAGGATGTCACCAAGTAGCTCTTTGGAGGTAAGGATTTTGAAGCTCCGTCTCACATAGTTTGGACAGAGGGATATGTCCTTATGGAAGGGCATTATGCTTAGAAGGTTAAAGCAGGAGAAGCAGACCCTGGATGAGATGGATTGACACAGTTACCATGCCAATTGGGGCAGGTGTGTCAGAGATGGTGAGGTTGGCTCAGGACAGGACAGGTTTCAGAGCTATTGTTCACAGGTTCACTGTGAGTCACAGTCGACTTGACAGCACACAACAACAACTCTAAGCAAAATCTGTGGCAGAAACAGTTTGGGAGATTCCTTTTCTTGTACAAAATGAAAGATAAGAGGGAAACAGTATAGTTGGATAAAAGACATAAAAATTTAAAAAAAAATACTTTACCTGATTTACATGGGAAATGTAAGTTCTGTTGGGGAAAAAAGAGGAAACATTTTAGAAACTGCACGCAAATACTAATTTGAATAGTCTACTCAGTATACATATTTCATGTCTTTGGATATTATCTTCATAGTCTCTTATAGATACATAGATAATTAAATGTTACATGCAGAATTTTGCAATGAATAAGTCATTGATTTTACAAAATTCAATCATTCTATCTCCAGCCTCAT
>NW_006399969.1:439198-445271 GCF_000299155.1 Elephantulus edwardii
CAGGATAGAGCAGGGTTTAGGGCTGTTGTGCATAGGGTCGCTATGAGTCGGAAACGACTCGATGGCACATAACAACAACAACAACATGTAGAAAATCTTATCCATGTTTACAATTAAACATATAGAGAGAGTGGCTCTCCTATGTCATTTCAAAGGCTCAATGGCTTGAATATTCATGCTTCCTTATGTAATACACAGTCAGATTTGCACGGTTCTGTCTCTTTTAAAAGTTAATGTAATCTTTTCATATAAAACAGCCTATGGTGTTACTGGTTACTGGGAGCTGTGGAATCAGTTCTAACTCAAAATGGTCTGATGTGCAACAGAATGATACTCTGTGCAGTCCTGGGCCGTTCTCACCACCTCTCCTCTGTTCCGGCCCATTGCTTCAACCGTCTGTCAATCTGTATCACTGAGGGTCTTCCTCTCTTTTACTGACCCTTCACCTTTCCAAGCATGATGTCCTTGTCTAAGGACTGCCCTCTCCCAATAACATCCCCAAATTATGTGAGAGGAATCTCACCAGCCTTGTCTCTAGGGAGGACCCTGGCCATACTCGTTTCAAAACAGGCTTGCTCTTTTGTTGGCATTGTGGTTAGGTGTGCGGGCTAGTTGACTAGGACTCACAGCGACTCTATGAACAACAGATATGAACTTTGCCTTATTCTGTGCCATCCCCATCACCCCTGACACACTCGAGCCCACTAGGACAGTCACTGAGTCAGTCCATCTTGTTGAGGGTTTTCCTCTGCTTTGCTGACCCTCCACCTTTCCACACATGATGTCTTTCTCCAAGGTTGAGTCCTCCTGAAGAGAGTTCTGGTGGCTCAGTAGTTAGGAGTGGTATTCCTGAAGTACTCATTGCCAACTCCATAATTCAAAGGCACTGATTCTTCTTTGGTCTTCCACAGTCATTGTCCAATCTTCATATGCATATGGAGCAATTAAAAATACCCTGTCATGAGTCAGGCATACATTGGTTTTTAAAGTGATACTTTTGCTCTTGAGTACTTTAAAAAGGTCCTTGACAGCAGACTTGCCTAATGAGGACATTATTCAGCTTCTGGAAATAGGTAAAATGAACGTGGATCTAAGTTAAATGAAACTTTGGCAACATCAGTGTTTTCTCCATTTATCATGTTTTTCATTGGCTCAGCTATGAGGATTTTTGCTTCTCTGATGTTGAGGTGCAATCCATGCTAAAGAGAGGTTTCACGTCCTCTCCACTTTCAGCAAGCAGAAGTTTGCATTACCTGCATTACCTCTACATCATAGGCTGTTGGTTAGCCGCCTTCCAATCCTGATGTTACGTTTTCACTTCTGTCAAAAACAAATTCACCAGCTGACACTGTAAATCTTCCATTCACCAGTCTTGCTCTACGACTCTTTAAAGTAAAGAACAACATCTATATTTGTGCTTAGTTTTATGGGTTTTATTGTTGTAACTTTAAGGTTTTTTACTTTAAAATTATCTATATGCACTATATGCACATGGCTTTTAGCATGTACTCTAATCTTGGATTTGGGACCATATTCTTTCTTTTGGAGATGGTTGCACAGTGCGTAGTATATTATTATTATGTGCAGGAGAAAATCAGAATGGTTTGAGAATTAAAAACTGAGTTTGGGATCAAATTTTTGAGATGTTATGATTACAATATTGCATATATTCAGTTTGTTATATTAGAAAGCCATTTAAAACAGGTACTAAAATAAGGAAAGGCATATGTCAGGGCCATATCCTTTCTTCATATCTATTCAGTCTGTATGGTGAGCAAATACTTCGAGAAGCTAAACTGTATGAAGAAGAATGTGTCATCAGGTTTGGAGGAAGACTCATTAACAACCTGAGCTATGCAGATGATACAACCTTGTGTCCTGAAAGTGATGAGGACTTTAAACATTTACTGTAGAGGATCAAAGACTACAGCTTTCAATATGGATTGTCCCACAGCATCAAGAAGACAAAAATAATCACCACAGGACTGGCAGGCAACATCATGTCAGATGGAAAAAAAGACAGAAATTGTCAAAATGTCATTTTACTTGGATCCACAATCAACACTGCTTGGTACCAGCAATCAGGAGATCAGGAGATATATTGCACTGGGCAAATCCACTGTCAAAGATTTCTCCAAATTACTGAGGAGTGATGATATTACTTTGAGGACTAACCTTATTCAGGCCATGGCCTTTTTAATCCCTTGGTATGCTGCTGAAAGCAGGACAGTGAATAAGGATGACAGAAGAACGGATACCTTAAAGCTGTGGTGTCAGAGAAGAGTAATGAAAATCTGTGGACTGCCCAAAAACAAACAGATATGTCTTGGAAAAAATGCAGCCAGAGTGCTCCTTGGAGGCAAGGATGACGCAGCTTTGACTCACATATTTTGAGAATGTTACTAGGAGAGGCTATCCTTGGAACGAGACATCACACTTGTGAAGATGGAGTGTCAGCAAATGAAATGAGATGGACTGACACAGTGACTGCAGCAATGGGCTCAAGTGTGCTGATGAGGACGGTACAGGACAGGACACTTCGTAAAGTTATTCATAAGGTCAATAGGAGTGGGACTGGCACTCGATGGCACCTAACAACAACAACATACATACACATCAACTAGCAAACAGGACTCAGAGTTGATGAAGTCTGAAGCTGGTGAAAATTCCTGGCTTTAAGCCTTAAGTCCTACCTTGCTATGTGTCAAAGACCTGGGAAGAAAATAGTGAATTATTAGCGTATCCTAGAAGGAAAACTTGAAGGCAAGAGGAGAAATGGATAATTAAACAAAGACTTTGGTCTTGAAACAAAAACCTTGCATAGAAGGAGTCCGTTTTAATGTATAAAATAGCAAAATCTTTTGTTCTAACAGAAGAAATAATGCTCTAGAAGTGTTCTGCTTGGTAGTTTAAGGTTTGTTTGACTTTATTGAGGTGAGGTACAAACTGAAGTGCAGAAAAGTCAATCAAGGTGAGAATCCTGGATTGAACTGATATTCAAAGGAAGCACAGAGTATAAAAAGTTAAAGAAAAACCCAAGAAACAAACACTAAACAAATTTAGGTGAGTCAAAGAATGAAAGAGGTTCAAAAAGAAATATTGCTGTTGTTGTTTACCATCGAGTTGGAACTGACCCATAGCTGACCCTCCAGCGGATTTTCAGAGACAGTAAATCACATGGGAGGAGACTGTCGATGGAGCAGCTGGTGGAGTTGAACCATGTGCCTTCAGGATTTCAGTGCAGCTTCTTGCCACTATGCCACCAGAGCTCCCTAGAGGAATGAATAGAAAGTGTATCCAAAGTAATGAATAGAAAGTATTAAGAGAAAAGTTAGAAAAGGTGGCAGTTTGAACATTAACCCTTATATCTTTCTTTCCTAATTTCTATTCTGGAAGAATTCTAGAGATAGGGGGAGAAGAAAAACAACTAATGCAGATCCTAACATGGTACTTATTCCATTAATTTTTCAAAGATCAGAATGCTAATTTAGAGACAAAAGCCAAGAGGCTTGGAGACTTTCAGGAAGACAACCTGGGAAGTCTGGTGTACAAAATGAAACAGTCACAATCAGGCAGGGTTTCACAGGCATCCTGTGGAACTGTATGGTGCTCCATGCTTGAGATCCAATGCTCTGCAGCTGCTGTCTTAAATTTCTTAATAATTTTGTATTTGAACTTGGGTTGTGTAAATGAAGTGTGATGAACAGAAAAGCTAGCCAAAGGCCTTCTCCTGCCTGGAGCTGTTCCTACCATCTCTCGGCCTCTCTTCCTCACTTCTAGTGAGAATTTACTACCATTAAAGTTTTCAGTATCTGTTCTTCTGAAAATGTCTATATTATTCTCAAAAAATAATTTCCTAAGGAATACAGTCTAGCTTGGTTGTTATTTTCCTCTATGTCTTTAAGACTGTTTTTCACTCACTCCTGGTTAAATTTCATTTAGTAGCCAGCTGTCCACCTACTTGTTTCATTCAGTTTACTAATTCCTTCTTCATCAATGTTAAATTGTTAGCCTCTGGCAACTTGGGTCATGCTAGCCTTCTCCTCTCTACCACCTCCCTGCACTCAGGTTGCTGTCCCTGGCTGAGAACGTAGGTGAGGTTGTGTAAGTTCTGAGAGGTTCATATGCATCTGTGATGTCCTGGAGCAAAGTCTGGAGGCAGGAGCTGCCCCCTTCCTGGCTGACTGCATCCTTGTAAGGATGAACCTCTTGCCTCCTTCCAATCCAGGAGCTTAACATGTGCCAATGTCAAGGTTGTAATGATCTTCAACGTTGAGGTGGTAGGCTCATTGGAAATAAAGATACATAATATGGCTTTTTTAGACCCTACCCCAGCCAGCTGATTGTGAGAGATCTATATTTATTCCCAGTCTCTAGAAAGGTGATCCAACGGAATGTGGAAATTATCAAATAATACCATATTCAAGCAAAATCATGCAAAAATGGCTAGAACATTGACAAAGAACTGCCAGAAGTTCAAGTTGGGTTTAGAAGATGTCTTGGCACCAGAATATCATTAATGACATCAGACAAATCCTGGCTGAAAGCAGAGAATACCAGAATAATGTCTATTTGTGTTTTATTGACTAAGCCAAGAGTGTATGGATTGTAACAAACTATGGCTAGCTTTGAAGAAAATGGGAATCCCAGAATTATTGCCTTAGAATTACAGTGTTGGTGAAGAATAGTAACTTATAAAATGTCAAAAGAATAAACAAATCTGGCTTGAAGAAAGTGAAACTAGGATTCTCCTTAGAGGCAAGGGTGGTGAGAGTTCACTTCACACTCCGGATATGTTGTCAAGAGGTCCTTGGAAAACGACATCACACTGGGAAACATAGATGGGGAGCAAAAGAGAAAGCTTTTTTCAATTGGATGGTTTGATGCTGTCACTACAACAACAGGCTTGAGAATGAGGGAGAGCATGATGACGGTACAGGTGAGAGAAGGTTCAGATCTGTGGTTCACAGCATCACTATGAGTTTGAGTCAACTATGTGGTACATAATAACAGCATAACATGGTGGTATTTTGAAGTATATTGTTTTAACAAGCATATATCTTAAAGGGAAGGAACCTAACGTCTAATGACTAGCTAACCAATTCAATGAGTTTAGAAAAACTGATTAGAAGAAAAGTTTCAACAAAGTGAAAAATAGCTCTCTGTAAAGACAAATAAGAAAACATCTAGGAAGAAGAAAAAGGAAAACCAAAAGAAGCAAAGAGAATATTAGAAAATTTAAAAGAGCACAAAACTACAACTACTTCATCGATCAGGCAAATTATTATTAATAACTCCAGGAAATAAAATTTACTATTAACTTCTTATTTCAATCCTGTGAAAAATCTCAGGGGATTGAAAATACATATTCTGATTCTAGGGAGGACTGGTGGTCTAGTGGTAAGAAGCTGCATTGTAATCCCCAAGGCACACGGTTAGAATCAAGCAGCTACTCTGTGGCAGAAAGATGGACAATCTCCTCTTGTGCACTTAACTGCCTCTGAAAATCCAGGGCAGGGTTAGCTGTGAGTCAGGTCCAACTCAGCAGCACACAACAACAACACAATGACAATGGAGTAAACGTTCTCACTCATGAATATTCATACAGAAATCCTAAACAGAATATCAGCACATAGATGGTTGTGGTTGTTGTTGTTAAGAGCCTTGACTTGAGGATGACCCATAGTGACCCTATAACAACAGATCTGAATCCTGCCCTGTCCTGTGCCATCCTCATCATCTCTGACCAGCTGAGCCCCTTGCTGTAGTCACTGTGTCAGTCTATCTCATTGAGGAAGGAGAGAGGGGGCAGAAGGGGCGGGAGGGGGTGTCTTCTTTCTTTTCCTGACTCTCCACCTTTCCAAGCATGATGACTGTCTCCAAAGAATAGCTTCTCTTTTTTTTAATTTATTTTATTTTTTAAAAAATAATTTTAATGACCATTTACAGAGAATTTGGATCTCCATTCATTCATTGCTGCACTTCTCTACCAGCCCAGCCCTCTCCCCCCGCCCCCCAGTTCGCTCCTCTTTTTCAAAAGTAAAAGAAAGACTCCCTCCCTGGTACACAATCC
>NW_006399969.1:445581-446880 GCF_000299155.1 Elephantulus edwardii
GGGCACCTGGGTTGTTTCCAACTTCTTGCTATTGTGAACAGAGCTGCAATAAACATGGGTGATAGCCTCTCTTTTTTTAAAAAAATCTTTTTTTTTGTTAATTTTAATGAACACTTACAGAGACTTTGGATTTCCATTCATTCATTGTTGCACCCTTCTCCCTGCCCACCCCTCCCCCCAGTACATTCCTCTCCTTGAAAAGTAAAAGAAAAATTCTTTCATTGTTTTACAATCCCTCCCCCAGGTCCACTCCACCATGCAGCCCTCACTCTGGACTCCTGTCATGACAACAATACCCTATCACGCATCCCTTTCAAACAGTTTTCTCCCTCATCTGTTTCAATGCAGTATAAATTATCTTTCCAATCTTTCTTAGTCTCCACCAACCCCTATGTCAGTCCCATTTTACAACAGTGGCACTATGCAGTATTTGTCCTTTTGGGACTGAGATTTTTCACTCAGCATAATGTCCTCCAGGGTCACCCATTTTGAATAATATTTCATGAGTTCCTTATTTTTCAAGGCAGCATAGTATTCCATTGTGTGAATATACCACAGCTTCTCTATCCATTCATTTTTTGTTGGGCACTTAGGTTGATTCCAACTCCTTGCTATTGTGAACAAAGCCATGATAAACATGGATATGTGTATATCTGCTTGGGTGGCAGTTATGGTCTCTTTGGGGTGTATTCCCAGTAGCTAAGGATTTGGAACATTTCTTCATGTGTCTGTTTGCCATCTGAATGTCAGTCACAAAAGGGTCAATACTGCATAGCAGCATCACTGTTATAAAGAAGGTCTGGCATGGGGGTTGAAAGAAGAATAAGATAAGAGTGGATAGATAATGAACATTGCATTGGAACAAATGAAAGAAAGAACTGTTTAAAAGGAATATGTGAGGAGGCATTACAGGTACAACAAAAGACCAGAATAAGGGATAAATCCTTATTAAGAGGACTGGGGGCAGGGGGAGGGAGGAAGTAGGTGATTGTGCAACAATGAATGAATATTTTTAATAAAGTAAACTGGGGAAGGCGGGAGGGAGGTATATGCAGCAATGAATGAATGAAAATCTAATTTCTCTTTAAATTTTTATTTAAATCATAAATTATATGAAAAAAGGGGGAACCCAAATAAAATGCACCATGCACTGCTGTTGTTATGTGCTATTGAGTTACCTGCAACTCGTAGTAACCCCATGTGCAACAGCCCTAAGCCCTGCTCTACCCTGTGCCAATCTCTGTCTAAAGCACACCTATCTCCATTACCCCAGTCACTGAATCAATCCATCTTATCAAG
>NW_006399969.1:448005-450039 GCF_000299155.1 Elephantulus edwardii
CCAGGTGGTTGTCCTCCAGATTTCTTGGCACATCTAGGGCAGCATCTGTTTGTTGAAATATATCAATTGGCATACCATCAATTCCTGGGGCTTTGGTTTTTGCCAATTCTTTTAGAGCAGCTTGAACTTCTTCCTTTATCACCACAGGCTCTTACTCATACATTTTTTTCATTAAATTCTTCTGTGTCCACCAATTCCTTTTGGTACAATGACTCTGTATATTCTTTCCATCTTCTTTTAATACTTCCTGAATCATTTAATATTCTTCCCAAAACATCCCTGAATATTGCAACTCGAGGCTTGAATTTTTTCTTCAGTTCCTTCAGCTTAAGAAATACCAATTGAGCTCAGCCCCTTTGATGGTCTTACTCCAGCTCTTTGCAAGTTTCATTATAATACTTTGTCTTCTCGCATTGCCCTTTGAAATCTTCTGTTCAGTTCCTTAATATCTTGATTTCTTCCATTTGCTTTGGCTTCTTGGCACCCTAGTGCAATATTCAGAGTCTTTTCTGACATCAATTTTGGTCTGTCTTTCTCCTCTGTCATTGTAATGACATTTATCACTAGTTGGGGGGACAAAAAAAAAGAGAGAGAGAGAGATGCGACCAAGGAAGTGACTTCTCCCAGGAGCTTGTGGACTGTGCCACGCACGGCCTGTGGTCAGCTCCTGGATTAGAGGGGGCACCACCTTTGACTGGGACTGGGACTCCAATGCCACATTTGTAGCAGTGCACCCCTTGCTGAGTGCATCAACCTTGAACATTACCAGTTGACAGTGACTGTCTCTTTGTGTTAGCCATCTCTGCCTTGTATCCTGCTTTCACCCATGTCCTGCACTGGTAGATTTCACCTCTAGCCAGTGGCTAACCTAGTCTCCTCTGAGGCCTGCAGAAACTCTATCCCAGGCTTGGTGTCCTGCTCATCAACACCGAGGCCAGAAGTGGTGCTACCTATGGCTTGGCTCATGTCTTGGAGACTCAGCCACCACTCAGAGGAGCAGAAACTCCAGCCTGACTGGGCACCTGGCAGGGCCCCAGAAGTGCTCTCCCAGGTGAAAAGGATTTTTTAAAATTACTTTTCCATTTCCCATAGCTTTTTCTGAAGTTGTTTGTTTGATTGTTTTCTCTTGTGGGTATTTTGCCATTCCATGGTGTTGCTGTGATGCTGGTAGCTATGTATTTAAGGTCACCTATGGTGGACAGATTTCAACAGAACTTTCAGACTAAGACTAAGAAGCAAGACTAGCCATCCACTTCTGAAATAACAAAACTTAGAAAACCCCTATGCCTGACAGAACATTGTTGGATATAGTGCCAGGAGACAAGCCCCTCAGATAGGAAGGAACTCTAAATGGGGAAGAGCTGGGTCCTCAAAGCAGACTCTACCTTAATTACAAGATTGGAGTAAAGCTTTCATCCAGTTAAAGACCTTCATGTGCTGATGTAACAAGACTTACAATGAGAAACAGCTACAAACTTGTATTAATAATTGGAACATGGAAGGTACAAAGTATGAATCTAGAAAAACTGAAAATTGTGAAAAATGAAACTGAACTTTGTTAGTAACTGACATCTTAGACATTGGTGAGCTGACGTGGACATGTGGTATTGGTCACTTTGAATCAGAAGTTCATATGATCTGCTATGATGGCAATGACAAATTAAAGGGGAAGGCTGTCATATTTATTATAAAAAAAAACTTCCAGATCTGTCGTGAAGTACAATGTTGTGAGCAACAGGATACTATTTGTACACATACAAGGAAGACCAGTTCATAGAACTATTATTCAAATATATACACAAACCTCTAGAAACAAAGATGAAGAAATTGAGGAATTCTACCAACCTTGCAGTCTGAAATTAATCAAACATGCAATAAAGATGTATTAATAATAAAAATTAGTGAGTGGAATGCAAAGGCAAGCAAGAAATAAAAAGGGCTGCCAGTTGGAAAATATGACCTTGGGGACAGAAATGAGTGGAGACAGAATGACAGAAGTTTGAGTAATCAATTCATTTTTGCAAATGCTTTTTT
>NW_006399969.1:450449-451762 GCF_000299155.1 Elephantulus edwardii
CAGATTATTTGAGAGGCTGGACTTTGTAAGAAAAAGGTGGCATCTTGTTCAGAGGAAGTTTCATCGGCAACTTGCCTTATGCAGATAATACATCTCTTGCCAAAAGCAAAGAGTACTTGAAATGTTTGCTGCAGAAGATCAAAGACTGTAGTCTTCAATATAGATTATATCTCTACATCAAGGAGATAAAGATTATCACCAATGGGTCAATAGGCGACATCATGATAGATGGAGAGAAGACAGATGTTGTCAGTGATTTCATCTTGCTCAAATCCACAATCAATATCCTTGGCACCAGAAGTCAAGAAAGCAAAAGAGATATTTTGTGTAATAAATTTGCTGTCAATGATCTCTATGATGTGTTAAGGGGCAATGATATCTGTTTAAAGACTAATGTGCATCTGATGAAAGCCAAAGTCTTTTCAATTGCTTGTTATGCATCTAAAAGTTGGACAGTGACAAGGGGTAACAGAAGAAGAATGAATGTCTGAGTTGTGGTGTTAGAGAAGAGTATTGAATATGCTATGGACTTTCCAAAAGAACAAATTAATACATCTTGGAGAAAGTGCAGCCAAGCTGCTTCTGGAGGCAATAACAGTGAAACTTCATCTCACGTATTTTGAGCATGTTGTCAGGAGGGGCTGATTCTTGGAAAAGGATATCACACTTGGAAAAGTGGAGAGTCAGGCAAACAGAGGAAAACCTTCAATAAGATGGACTAATAAGACTAACAGTGAGCTCGAGTATATGAGAGATGATGAGGATACACAGGCTAGGGCAAGGTTCAGATTCATTGTTCATAGGTAACTGTGAGTCACAGTGGACTTGATGGCCTCTAACAACAACAACATATACATGAACCTCACCTTACAGAGTACACAGAAAGCAGACTGACTACATCTGTGGGAAAAGATATCAGCACCGAAAACAAAGCCAGGAGTTTACTGTGAAACAGATCTTCCAATGACATACACACAAGTTCAAATTGAGGAATGACAAAGTTAAAACAAGTCTACAAGAACCAAAACATGACATTGATTTTATCCCAACTGCAAGTAAAAATTATCACAAGAATGCACTAATGGGGAAAAAAATGCACTAATGGCTGAAGATGAGTTATGGGATGACATCATCCATAAACACCAAAATGGGGGAGGGAAGGGAAGACCATCATGAAGAGGCTCTGAAACTGGCACTAAATATAGGGAAGCCAAAACGATGGGAAGAACAGATTTCAAAGGGCAACTTGAGAAGGCCAAACAAAGTATTATAATGAAATGTGTGGAGCCGTGCACTTAAAAAAAACCAAAAGG
>NW_006399969.1:452556-453570 GCF_000299155.1 Elephantulus edwardii
AGAGGTCCTGAACAGCAGACTTTCCCATCGCAATATGTCTATTAATTTCCTGGCTGTTGGTGCCAAGAATGTTCACTGTAATAAAAAGAATTGGCTAACACCAAACCATTTCAGCAAGGAGCCAGTGGTAATGAAGGAAGAAGGTAATGAAGGCATTGGTAAAAAATAAGGCTTCAGGAATTGATGGAATACCAACTGGCATGTTTCAACAAAAAGAGGCATTCCTGGATGCGCTCACTGACTATGCCAAAAAAAATTTGGAAACATCTACATGGCTAACCGACTAAAGAGATTATTTGTTTCCATTTTAAAAAAAAAAGGTGACCCCATAAAGTGCAGAAATGACCAAACAATATAATTAATATCACATGTAAGTCAAATTTGCTGAAGAGGATTTAAAAATCCTGATATAGCAACGGGAACTTTCAGAAATTCAAATTATAGTCAAGAGAGACTGTGGAACAAGGGATACCACTGATATCAGATAGATCTTGACTAAATGCGGAAAATATCAGAAAGATATTTATTTGTGTTTTATTGACTATGCAAAGACATTTGACCATATGGATAATAATAAAATATGGATAACATTGAGAAGAATGGGAATCCCTGAATCTTTAATTGTGCTCATATGAAATAGAAGAAACTGGAAAAGCATGTTCCATTGTTTTATAAGTTCTCCATACTCATTCAATCTATAGAGAGCTCTGGTGGCTCTGCTGCCAACCCAATGATAGGGAGTTCATATCCACCAGATGCTCTAAGGGAGAAATATGGGCAATCTCCTCCCATGTGATTTGTTGTCGTTGTTGGTAGGTGATGTCAAGTCGAGTACAACTCATAGCAACACTGTAAACAAAAGATCTGAACCCTGTTCTATCCTGCACCATCCTGACACTTCCTGACACACAAGAGTCCACTGCAGCAGTCACTGTGTCAATCCACCTGCTTGAGGTTCTTCCTTTCCTTCACTGACCATCCACCCTTCCCAGCATCGTGTCCCTCTCCAAGGAA
>NW_006399969.1:453996-456063 GCF_000299155.1 Elephantulus edwardii
AAGGCTGAATTCCTTGATTTTCTGCAACAAGAGCTTCAAGTCTTCCTCAGTCTGCTAGAAGGTCATTTATGAATTGGTTCCAACTTGACAGCACATAGCAATGACATTCAATCTGTATGCTCAGAAAATAATTCAAGAAGCTGGACTATGTGAAGAATGTGGCATCATGACTGGAAGAAGGCTTAGCAACAATCTGCATTATGAAGATGATACAACCTGACTTGCAGAAAATGAAGAAGACTTGAAGCATTTACCAAAGATTAATGACTATTGCCTTCGATATGGATTACATCTCAATATCAAGAAAACAAAAAGCGTTACCACTGAATCAATAGCCAACATCAGGATAGATGCAAGTTTCAAGAGTTAATTTTACTTGGATTCACAATCAATACCCAAGGTAGTCAAGCTATCAAGACATGTTATCTTCAGCAAAAGGGCTTGTTCCCTCAGGGCTTGATTGTTGTTCTATGCCATAGAGTCACTTGTGACTCATAGCATTCCTAAGCACAATAGCTCAGAACCCTGCCCTGTCCTGAGCCAGTCTCACTGTCTCTTACACACCTACTACCATTATCTCGGTTACTGAATCAATCTATCTCATCCAGGGTCTTCCTCTCCTGTTCTGTATGTAAGTATGTAAGACAGAGCTTCAAAATTCTCATCTCCAAAGAGCAACTTGGTTTCACCTTCTCCAGGCTGGACCTGTTTGTTCTCTTGGCAGTCCATAGTATGTTCAATACTCCTATCCAGCACCACAACTCAAAGGCATTGATTGATTCTTCTTCTGTCATTCTTATTCATTGTCCAGCTCTCTGATGCAAAGCAAGTTATGGTGAAGACCATGGCCTGGATCAGGCACACATTAGTCTCTAAGACTAGATTGGTTTGATAGGGACGGACAAATCAGAAATTTACTACCTAAGTGGGGGCTATTAGGGCATAGGTCACAAAGAAGCTGGCTTATATGTTTTCACAAATGCAGATCTTATTAAGGGAGGAAAAGTTGCACAATATATATGAATGAAATATAATGTAAATGAAAAACTGCATAAAGCACAATGTACATACATTAAACACAATGTTTATGAATGATAAAAATATTCACTTAAAAAACGAAATCAAGACATATTTATTAACAAAATCTCCCAAGTGCTAAAGAAAAATGACATCAGTTTAAAGACTAAAGTACACCTGATTCAAGTCGTGGTATTTTCATTTGCTTCTTATGCATCTGAAAGTTGAACCATGAAAAAGAACACCAAAGAAAAATTGATGTCTTTGAATCATGATGTTGGGAAAGAGCATCGACTATCCCATGGGTTGCCAAAAGAAAAACAAATCTCTCTTAGAGTAAATGTAACCTGGGTGCTCCTTAGAGGCAAGGATGATGAAACTTTGTCTTACACACTTTGGGCATAACATCAGAAGAGGCCAGTTTTGGAAAAAGTCATTACAGTGGGAAAGATCAGTGAAAGAGTGGAAGACTCTCAGCGAGATGGATTGACCTGGTGACAATATAAATGGACTTGAGAATGGCAGGGGTTGTGAGGATGAGCAGAATAGAGCGAGGTTCAGATTTGTTGTTTATTGTGTTACTATGAGTTGTAGACTATTGGATGGCACCTAACACAACAACAGCAATAACGCTGATACTTTATTGCTTGTTCTTCAATGCTAGTTCTTCAGTGCTGTATTTGAGGATATCTTGGTTGGAGAATGAAAGATTGTATGGGAAGCAAAATAAAATTAATCTATCTGTGGTTAATTAACAATTGTGACAAATACTTTTGACAATCACTTGTTACCTTTGGATTCAGTGGATTAAGTACTTACTTAATTGCATAATACCACATAAAGCAAATGTGAGAATTTTCCACAAACAAATAACGGTCTTCATTTTCTACCTAAAAGAAAATGCAAAAGGAATAATAATATGCTTAATTAATTTTATAGTGCATATAAATTCAGTTATAAGCATAAAAGTCACAGAGGAACTAAGTTAGTTGTCTAGTGTTTAAGAGAAGGAAAAGAATACATTTCAGAATATAATTAATAAATACATAT
>NW_006399969.1:456163-460217 GCF_000299155.1 Elephantulus edwardii
ATATGATTATATATATAATCATCACCATCCTCATCAAGTCATTGCTGTCACGTAGGAACTGACTCATAGCTGATCACCCAGTACGTTTTTCAAGGCTGTAACTCGCCTGGGAGGAGGCGTCCCACCTGTCTCCCCTGGAGCAGCTGGTGGATTTGAATTGCTAGAAATAGGTGGCCTTTTGTTAGTGGTTCAGGTCTCAATGAATTATACCACCAGAGCTCCTTAAAAAGAAATAGGACTCAAAAACACCTAACAACTATTCTTTAGCTACTTTCTGAAAGGAAGAATTTTACAATCATGAATTATAAACTCGGAACATTTAAATGATCTGCTATGCTTATTGCTTCCATCTTATTTGCCTTCCTCACTGAAACACAACTGAATGTTCTCATTCAGTAGTTTTCATATAAGGCAATTTTGCCCCCAGGACACATACATTTGACAATGTCTGGGAACTCCTATAACTGAGCACTTTTGAAAAGTCAGAGGAAACTCCTTAACAGGATGTAGGATCTCACATCACTGCACAGAAATGACAAAGATACTTTTATTTTTATACTAGTTTATTTACAAAATTCAAATATATTGTTTTTGAGAACAGATTCTTCCAATTTCGCTCGCCCCACCCCCCATCAAATTCTACAACTGCATGATTAATTCCCCCTCCCCCTGCAAATCCTTAATCCTCTGCTTCCACCCTTCCCCACCCCTCTTGGATCCTCATACTCATTCTACAGTAATGGTTTTATACAATATTTGTCCTTGTGGGACTGAGTTTACTCAGCATAATGCTCTCCAGTCTTTCCCAAGTTAGGTAATAATTTACACAATCATTGCTCCTGCGTGTGTGTGCATGGGTATGTACATAATCTTACATAACAAGTTTGTATGGTCTTCCAATACATAAAATAAACAAGAATCAAGTCTTTTTTCATCATATTATTATTGTTGTTGTTAAGTGCTGTCAAGTCGTAAACAAGTCATAGTGACCCTATGAACGAAAGACCTGAACACTTGAATGACTTACATTGTTTCTCCAAGTTCATAGAGTTTCTGGAGGCAAGCTATTTCAGAAGTGGATGCCACTTCTGCTTCCAAGCTTGTAGGGGAGCTCCAGCAAATATAGAGATTAAAAAATTAATTCACATACATCTAATCTCTCCCATACTGCTTGTCCACTAAAAATAAAGATTATTGGTCAAAAAGGAGGTAAGACTTGTCATATGGAGTCTCCAGAGCTGTTTCTATCACACTTACATGAAGTGAAGTGTGTGGCCAATATTTTGTTACTTATTAAAATTCCAAGGCTGGTTTCTACACTTTTTAAAATCTGTAACCTACAGAGAACTCAACATTACTCTTAATCATTTCCTTTCACATAAAGGCTCTTGATGAATAGTAGTGAGGTAAAACCCAAAACTGTAGAAATCAGTATTAATTTTGAGAATGGTGATAGAGTGAATGAATGGCATGAGACATGGTGCTAGGAGAGGCTATTCCTTGGAGAGGATATCACATTTGGAGAGGTGGAGGGCCAATGAAGTAGACGAAGAGCCCCAACAAGATGGAATGACACAGTGACTTCAGTCATGGGCTCAGGTGTGTCAGATGATCAGGATAGAACAGGATGGGACAAGGTTCATCTCTGTTATTCATAGGGTTGCTATGAGTTGTCTTTGACTCAAAACCACTTAACAGCAATAACTCACTTGCAAGTACCAGAGATGGTGAAAATGAAGGAGCAGGTAGCATTTTATGCTCTTGTTACTATGAGTAGGGTCCAATTCAACTAACAAAATTACTATCAAGGTGCTAACTATGGATTTTAACATGATTATTACTATAAAGGCTAATGTAAAAGGATAAATAATTTTATAACTTATAGTATGATGACAGTTACTGTGAAGTAGAGTTAAAAATTAATGTTCTGTTAACCCTAAATTTGAAATAGCTATCATTTATAATGGTAATGTTATATATACCACAGGGTAAACCAGGTTGAAATGCTCGCGAGATGGGCAAAATGAAATGCTACAGGGACAATTCACCAAAATGTAATAGGGAATCATTAAAGTTAACTTACCGAGCCATTAACAATTGGTCTTATAAGATGAAAACCAGGAGTGGAACAACGCATTACTGTCCACAGTGATCTAGTGTTAAAAAACAGTAAAAAAAGAAGTAACTACAGGTGCATAGGCAATCAAAATGTGGGCAGTCTCAGGAGATGGAATGACACAGCAGTAACAAGAAGGGACTTAAACGTACCATAGAGATGGGAAGGGCCAGGTCACAGTCCCTCCTACCATATACCTAAGAGCTCTCTGAGTTGACGGCAACTTCTAACTACTTTTTAAAACCTGCAAATATATATACTCTGTGCTCATAAAAGAAACTACAAATATACCACTATTTGCTTCTATCTTGTTTTCAAAGTAACTTTGTTTTTCTTTTCATCTCTGTTTAATATGATGAATTGCATGTTAAATTACATCCATGACTCTGCATTTCCCACAATATAAGTGTCTTTTCACAGGCATGTATTAATAGTCACAGGAAGAAAAAAAGACCCTACCTTCTCCCAACCTGAAACAAAGAAGAGAGAAGAAAAGTAAAGATGCAAAGATACAATTAGTGTGTCAGAGGTAATAAGGATGGCACAGAATAGTGCAGGATTCAGGTTGGCTATTCATAGGGTCATTATGAGTTGTACTCGGAACCTACTAACAACAACACTAGTGGAACAGAGAGTGGTGGAACACTGGTGATTATGTTCCTCAGTCATCACTCAAATCTGCAATAGAACCATCCCTGTAGTTCACGTTTGAGCCAAACAATAGACAGGCAAGTAAAATGGATAATAGCACTAAAGAGGTATTTACTCCTGAAAACAATCAACCATACAAGATTAAAGAGGGCAACTTTTACCCAGGGATAAATCTCAGAAGACAGGAGAGAGTCAGATAGAAAGGTGAAAAGAAAGAAAAGCCACAGGGAGAAACTGGGGACAGTGAGTGTGATTGTATCATAGGTATTGCAATTAATGTCATAATACACAGGTGTCAGAATGGTTGAATGGAAAACTGATCTGCTCTGTTAACTTTATCCCGAATCATAATTTAAAGAGAGAGATTTTGAGAAAATCTTACTTTTTATTTCTTATCAAGCAAGATTCTGGTACACTCCACTCAAAAAAAGATGGTCCATCATATTCTAGGAAAATCTTTAAAAAAATAGAAAGAAAAAGGCAAAATGGTTAAAAATATGTTGCAAAATTTTCATTTTAGTATTCAGTCAGTTGTAAGGCTCAGTGTTCTGGTTTCTTATTTTTAAAAGAAAAAAGAACTAAAAATATTATTTATGTGAAATTGTCCACAAGAAATGGGAGGGGACAGGCAATGTAAAATCATCAGTAGTTCCTCCTTCCCTAAAACTCAGGAGGGTTTTCCTTTATTCAACTTTTAAACTGATCTATCCTCTTCTAGGATGTGAGGGATGTTGTGGAGGCGGGGGGGAGGAAACATGATTAATGACTTAAAACCATTACTTTTAATTCTGAGATTCTAATATTCACACAACACAGTTTCGGTATCTTGTATCATAACTTGCATTACTCATTAATTTCATTAGTCACTTTTTCTTTACTTCTTTTTTTGTTTTGTTTTTTCCCCCTTATTTTTTAAGCAACTTTTTTTCTTGACTCGACATTCTTTGATTTCTAAATTCTCTTTGTCCTCTTTCTGAAATTTATGAATTTGCTTTCTAACTTTCTAACACCATTCATTTTAGTCTCAGCATGGGTGTTGGAACTCAATTTCACCTTTTCCTATTAACAGCATAAAAATGTATATAAATATTGCTTCTTTTCTTCATTTGTAAAATGAGGATTAAAATACCAACTACTGGGATCCAAGATGGCGGCGGAGGCAGAGACAGTGTGGTGAGCTGTGGGAGAAGTGAACCACTTAAAGCAGGGCCATTATGGCCTTCCACAGACTTCGGCATATTGATAATTGAACACTTCAACAGTTGATGACTGGCCCTCAGTGAAGAT
>NW_006399969.1:461842-463379 GCF_000299155.1 Elephantulus edwardii
TCCTTCACCTGCTCCCCCCCACCGACCAAACTGTGCAGCTCTGCAGCTGCATCCTGGCCCATCCTCACCCTTCTGCCCCCAACCCTCACCTCCTTGTACCCCCAATATGTTTTTCCCAATAAAAAAAATACCAACTATCTCATCAATTTGATATTATGGAACTAATGATAAAGTATGAAGAGAAAATGTCACTAGAATATGTAACATAATCTTGAAATACATAAACAAAATTTTATAAAGGTACATTTTAGCATAGTTTTTTCAGACTTCAAATAAATATGGAAAAGGTAATCATAGGGTTAAAAATATAATTAGCAGCTTTGATTATATAAACGTTAAAAATAATATGTATGTACATTTATTCACCCTAAAACTAGGTAGAAATAAGAATAAAATATGCATATCCATTTCATTATATCAGAACATCTACCAAAATTCACCACATTTAGACACATACCATGTCCATTGAAAATGGTGTAAAAATAATCTATCATAATGTTAACCAGAATAATACTGAATATATCAATAATGTAAGCAAACTGCACTTTTAAATGATTCATGAATTAAGCCAGAAATTACAATGAAAATGACAAAGCATTTAAAAATAAATTTTGAAAGCTCTAGATATTCTCAAACTTGTGGTATGTAGTGTAAACAGTTCTTTGAAGGAAATTTATACCCCTCAGCATTAAAAAAAAAAAAGATTGTTTGAAAATTAACTAATGTCATTTTTAGTGTGAGATTATAGTAAAAGATCAACTGAAGAAAAAACAACAACAAAACAGACCAAAGAAGGGGGGAAAGCATATTAAAGTCAACAAACAAACAAAAACAGAGTCTCGGGAAGGCACAATAGCAGCATCATTTTTTAATCTCCCCAAAGGTTCGTGTAAAATCAAGGACTGCTGAAGAGATTGTTAACAGCTTCAGTTTGCTTGGCTCCCCAGTCAACACTCTTGGTACCAGCAGCCAGAAAACTAAAATATTAATTGCATTGGGAAAGTCTGCTGTTAGGGACCTCTCTAGAGTATTGAAGATAAACGGTGTCAGTCTGGAGACTCAGGTGCATCTGATCCAGACCAAGGTCTTTGCAATTATTTGCAAAGAGAAATACATCAATCAGAAAGCTGAACAATGACAAGGAATGATAGAAAGAGAATTGATGCCTTTGAGCTGTGGTGCTGGAGAGGAGTATTGAATGAACTGCCAGAAGAATAAACAGGTTTATCCTGTTGTTATTGTTGTTATGTACCGTCGAGTCGCTTGCGACTCATAGCTACCCTGTGTACAACAGACCTAAACCCTGCTCTATCTTGTGCCAATCACCCTGCCTCCAACACACTCATCCCGATGACCTCAGTCACTGGGCCAATCCACCTCACAGAGGGTCTTCCTCTCCTGCGCTGTCCCTACACCCTCCCAAGCATGATGTCCCTCTCCAAGGACCGGTCTTTCCTTACAACATGTCCAAAGTATGTCAGACGAAGCCCCGGGATCCTTGCCTCCAAGGAGCAGCCTGGTTTAACCCTCTCCTGGA
>NW_006399969.1:464974-466218 GCF_000299155.1 Elephantulus edwardii
GAAGACCCTTGATGGGATAGATTGATTCAGTGACTGTGGTAATGAGGGCAGGTGTGTCAGAGATGATAAGGTTGGCCCAGGATAAAACAGGGTTTAGGGCTATTGTACATAAGGTCGCTATGAGTTACAAGCAACTCGAAGACACATAACAACAACAACAACAACAACAACCACTCCTTAGGAATAAGGTGTTGGGCTGCCAACACAAAGGCAAGTGGTTCAAATCCATCTGTTGCTATTGGGGAGAGAGATGGGCAATCTCCTCCCATGTAATTTATAGTCTCTGAAAACTTTGTAAATACAGCTAGACCAGTTAGGATTGTTGTAGCTATAGATGACACTCTTGAGGGTTTTCAGAGGCAGTGAATCACACAGCAGATGATTGTCCATCCTTCTCCAGCAGAGCAGCTGGTGAATGCAAACCTCGTGCCTTCGTGTTGGCAGTTGAATCCCTCACTCCAAGGCCATCTAAACAAAGACCGCAGCAATGGAATTGAGTGTCAGAGATTGTGAGGATGGAACAAGATAGGACAGGGTTCTGATCTGTTGCCCACCGGGTCTCTATGAGTCGACAACATCTGACAGCAAATATAAAACATCAAGAATAAAAGTCAATGGAAACATGTTACTCAATCTTGAAAATGAAAACTGGGCTTAAATGAAAAAGTACCAGATTCTGGTTGCATCAGCATATGAAATCAAAATAAAACAAAAGTGCCTATAATAGAAAAGAAAGTTCCTAAGTTAGAACAAAGGTGAAAGCCTACTGCTGTCCAGGTGATGACAGACTGGCAATGTCTCCTCATATGATTTGTTGTTGTTGTTGTTAGGTGTTGTCAAGTCAAGTATGACTCCTAGCAATCCTATGAACAATGAGCAATCCTATCCCATGCCATCCTCATAGTCTCCAACACACTCAAGCTCATTGCTGCAATAACTGTGTCAATTCACCTGGATGAAGGTCTTCCTCTCTTTCACCACTCCTCCATCTTTCCAAGCATGATGTCCTCTCTAGGGAATAACCTCTCCTAGCAACATGCCCAAAGTAGTCATTGTTCAGCTCTCAGATGAATAGCAAATGGTCAGAAAGATCATGGCCTGAATTAGGCGCACCTTTGTCCGCAAATTGACATCATTACTGTGCAATAATTTGGAGAGATCCTTAACTGTAGACTTTCTCAGTGTAGCATGCCTCCTGACCTCCTGACTGCTGGTACTAAAAGAATTGATTGTGGATCCAAGTA
>NW_006399969.1:469093-478413 GCF_000299155.1 Elephantulus edwardii
GAGAGCAAGACCCTCAACAAGATGGATTAACACGCTGTAAGTTGCAAGTGACTTGATGGTGCATATCAGAGATGGTGAGGACCGCACAGGACGAGGCTAGGTTCTGACCTGTTCACAGAACAGCTATGAGTTGTGCTAAATTCAATGGCACATAACAACAAGAGAAGTAAAATAGGTCCCCAGTAATGTCTGAAAAGGGAAGAGGAGCTAGAATCTATGAATTTTAAGACAAATAAGGCAGGTAAAGGCTGGGCGGCTACGCCCACACGATTTGCTGCCTCAACACCTAGGCCTCCACAGCTGCTCTGCTGTCTGCCTCTGTGAAAAAGAAGCTAATACTGCATTGAAACAGAAAAGGGAGAGAAATGTTTAAAAGGAATACAGGATTAGGGATTATTTACATGACAAGATAACAGAAAAGAAATGCATAGTAAAGTGGACTGTGGACTTGGAGGGGGGTTGAATAACAATGAAAGATTTTTTTTCTTTTTAAAGAGAAAAATGAACTGGGGGTACGGGTAAGCAGGGAGGAAAATGTGCAACAATGAATGTATGGGGGGAAATTAAATGGAAAAAATAATCTGTAAAAAATATATATGTGGCATTAAAAAGTCATTAATACTAATGAAGGAATTTTTTTTTCTTCTTTTTCTTTTCGGAGAGGGGAGCGAACTGGTGGGAAGGGGTGGGCAGGGAGAAAAGTGCGGCAATGAATGAATGGAAATCCAAAACCTCTGTAAATGTCTATTAAAATTAATAAAAAAAGAATAAAGCACACCTGATTCAAGCAAAAAAAAGTCATTAATAAAAAAGAAAAAATCAGAAAAAGGAGAAAAAATGTGCAATAATGGATGAATGAAAATCTAACTTTTATGTAAACTTTTGATAAAACCATGATTAAACTTTTAAAAATTACATAAAAATTCTAAAAAAAACAAAACAAACAAACAAACAAAAAAAAACCCAAGCTAAACAAGAAGAAAAGATTGAAAAACTGAAGGCTGCAGATGGCAAAAAGTATGCCATTAAAAAGCAGGCAGAGATCTCTCAAGGGTCCTGGGAGACGACCTCAGATTGCCAGCACAGGTTGGCCAGTCTCCAGCACTTATTAGAAAATGAGACTTAGAAGAAGCAGAAGAATATAAAAAATGCTTTTAGAACTGGAATCAGTAAAGCCAGAAGCCTGAAATTTTTCTGCTTGACAATTGCTATATTTAAGTAGTTTGAGAGTGTGATTTCTTCTATGCATTTGCATATATTTTGTTTGCCCAATTTAAAGTGTCAAATAAATTAGTGTGTCTAATAAAATTGCTTATTTCATAAAAACAACAACAAAACCAAATAAGGCAAATATTTCTCTGAGGCCAAAATCCTATGCTGTTAGATGCCATGGAAGTTGCAAGTCATAGTGTCTCGATTTACAACAGAAGTAAGCATTCCTCCTGCTACCACCATCGATCATTGCTGTGTATGAGCCCACTGTGACAGCTACTGCATCAGCCCATCTCATTGAAAGTCGTCTTCTTTTTCTCTGATTCATACTTTACCAACTATTACATTCTTCTCCTGGGGCTGATTTTTCTCAATCACATGCCCAAAGTCTATGAGCCAGTTTCTCATTATTGTTGCCTGTAAGAAGCAAGCTACTTTCAAGACAGTGAAGAGAAATGTAGGACACAGAATCAAAGGTAAGTGAGAAACAAAAATAAGAAAACAAGGAGGAGTCAAAATAAAGAGAAAGAAAGGGGTAAAAAAAAGAAAACCTGGAGTCTTAGAAAATATGTTTTATTTTCAAACACTTCACAAAAAAGAGATGGCAGAAGAGTAAATTTTAAAGATTTAAAGTTAAAAAATTATTTTTATCCATGCTCTCTCATCTCAAAGATGAGGAAAATGAAATAAATAATACATAAAAGTAAATAATAAAATAAAAAATAAATAAAAGAGTACTACAGTCAAATCCCACACAGATGTCTTATAATGAATGTAGGGGGAAATAGAGTGAAAAGCAAAGTAACTCTTCACCTTTGGATGCAAACCAATAAAAATATTAGAAGAACAAAAAGCAGAATAACTCCTTTGTAAGAACACCCAAAAGATTTGTCCAATGCCATGGACTTGTCCAATAAAGAAATGAAAGCTACAATCCAATCTTTCAAAATGAGGTAAAGTGAGTAGGAAGAAAGAATTTATAATAGAGCAATATACACCAGAACTTGAAAATCATAAATTAAATCACAGAACTTGGGGAAGAGGGAAATGAACTAAATTAAAAGGAATGCAGCTGTGACTAAGCACACACACACAAAAATAATGTCTTAATAGTAAAAGATGAGAAAATTCTAATGTAATAGAGAAGAGATTAATCATTTGACTATTAATGATAATACAAAATACACACAAAAAAATGTGCAACACATGTACAGTTGGAAGTCCTTGAAGAAAACCAAAGCCTTGCATAACATAAACAATATTAACTATTGATGTTAGGTGTGGACAAGTTGACTCAGCAACCCTATCAACAACAGATCTGAACCTTTCTTATCCTGTGCCATCCTCATCATCTCTGACATACTTGAGCCCACTGTCGCAGCCAACATATCAATTCATCTGGTTGAGGGTCATCTTTTCTGTTGCTGACCCTCCACTTTTCCAAGCATGATGTCTTTCTCCAAAGAATAGCCTCTTGTAGCAACATGCCCAACGTGTGTGAGACAAACACTTGTCATCTTTGCCTCCAAGGTGCATTCTGGCTTCACTTTGTTCAAAACATATCTGTTTGTTCCTTCAGTATTCCTCTCCAACACCACAGCTCAGAGGCATTGATTCTTCTTCTGTCATCCTTATTCATTGTCCATTGTAGCCGATAATTGAGAAGACCACGACCTGAATCTGGCATACCTGCTCTTCTGACAACTGGTACCAAGGATGTTGATTGTGGGTCCAAACTGGTGGCAATTTAAATTTTTCTCCAATTATCATGATGTTGCTTATTGGTCCAGTAGTGATAATTTTTGTCTTCTTGATGCTGAAATGTACTCCATATTGAAGGCTGTGGTCTTTGATCTTATGCAGTAAGCATTTCATGCCCTCCACTCTCAGCAAACAAGGTTGTGTCATCTGCATAACCACCGCTTTTGATATCTCTTCCTCTGATTCTGATGTTACATTCCTCTTCATTAAGTCCATCTTCTCAAATAATTTGCCCAACATATAGAATGAACAGGTATGGAGAGAGTATATAGCCCTGGCACACATCTTTCTTGATTTAAAACCACACAGTCTTCCCAAGTCAACACTCTTGGTACTACCAGCCAGGAAATCAAATGATAAATTGTACTGGGAAAATCTGCTGTCAGGGACCTTACCAGAGTACTGAAGAGCTATCATGTCAGCCTAGAGACTAAGGTGCACCTGATCCAGGCCATGGTTACTGCAGTTAATTGCTATGCATCTTTCTAAGGGGCATCTTGATTGTACTCTCTCCAAGACATATGTGTTTGTTCTTTTGGCAGTCCATGGGATATTTAGTGCTCTTCCAGGACTACAATTCAAAAGCATAAATTCTTCTGTTGTCTTTATTCATATCCAACCCTCAGATAAGCAACAAGTAATTGAGAAGATCACAAGTTGGATCAGGCATATCTTAAATCTTTAAACTTATATCCTTGCTCGTCAGCACTTTGCAGATGTCCTTGACAGCAGACTTTCCCAATGCAACATGTCTTGATTTCCTGACTGCTGGTACCAAGGGTGTTATTTTATTGTGGATCTTAGTAAGGTGAAATCATCGACATTTCTATCTTTTCTCCATCTATCGTTATGTTGCCTGCTGGCTCAGTGGTGAGAATTTTTGTCTTCTTGATGTTGAGATGTAATTAATACTGAAGGCTGTGTCTTTGATCTTCTCCAACAACAACTTCAGATCCTCCTCCTTTTCAGCAAGCAGATTGTGTCATCTGCATAACTCAGATTGTTGATGAGTCTTCCTCAGATCCCAATGCCAGCTTCTGGAATGATTTGTTCAGCATAAAGATTAAACTAGTATGGAGAGAGGATGGATCCACTTTGAAAACATTATGTTGAATGAAATGTAAAATGCCACCACAAAAGCAAGCCAAGGAGCTTTGGACTAAAGTAAAATGACTGAACTAAATCATTTCCCTCTTCTAGTCAACAAAATTGAAACAAAAGCAGCACAAACAATTGACTTTTGAGTCCCTTATCTAGTCCATAACCATAGCTAACTAAGGAATCCCCACCTGTTTTCAAGTCAAGATATGGAAAGAATGAATCTTGGGAGAAGGTTTTGATGCAAATAAGCATTGTAGTTTTGGGTACAAGATGTCTTTCGGGAGTTGCCTTAAGCACTGATTGGAAAAGATGTACTGTAAGCAAACATTGTGTGATTCTTGAATGCAATGTTTGGAGCCAACTTGAACTTCAGCAACTAGCTGTAATCAATCTGAGGAGTCCACCTATAGAAATACAGCCGATGAACACCTTTGGAATGATCCAATCCCATCACTTACCTCAGGAAGAACCCACTAGAATAGTGTAATGCAATTTCTTGGTTTTGCCCTATAACTGCTCTTGGAGTTGGATCTTTGAATTTGTTTTACTTTATGGACTGGAAGCTCCAAATTCAAATATAATCTCCTAAATGCCTTAGTAAGTCCTCTAAATTTTACCTAATCAAGGTGTTGTGACTTTTCTCTGTGACATTTTGGCATAGTTGGCAGGATGAAAGGGGTCTTCCTTCCAGTGACTCAGGAATCAAGTATCAGAGCCTAGCAAACCACTGAGCCCACTGTACTCCCTGTGAGCCCTCTCTCAGGTTGAGCCATATCAATGGGACTCTGAAAATTTGTGGAGCTTTCTGCTTTCACTTCTGTTCACCATCTGAACACCTTTGTGGAGATTCTCTTTCTGCTTGAGATCTTGGCTAGAATGGAGGATCTGAATTTCAAAAGCTTTAGGTCACTAGAAGCCATCCACTCTTGGGCACAGACAGACAGTAAATGCTATTTGAGTGGCTGCCGGCCATGCACGTGGTTAATGCCTCTACCAAAAGAACAAATACGTCCTGGAAAAGGTGCATCCAGAGTGCTCCTTGGAGACAAGGATGATGAAGCGCCCTCTTTCACATTTTGGACAAATACCTTGGTGAACCTATTCCTCGCCTGAGGAAAGGGTCATCATGAGTGGAAAGACGGAAGGTCAGCAAAGGAGAGGGAGAACCCCCATGAGATGGATTGACACTATGACTTCAGCAATGGTCTGGTGTGTCAGAAATGATGCAGATGGCCAGGATAGGACAGGTTTCAGGATGGCTGTTCATAGAGTTGCTCAGAATCAATCGTACTCAACTTGACAGCACCTAACAGCAACAACAGGTCAAATACAAAGCAAGCCAGGAGCAAGAAAATTCTTACACAACAGAAGCATATAATAGTTAGGTAAAAACGGTGCACATCCTTCATAGTATTGCCTTTTAGGAGTTAAGATTATGACTCAGAAAATTGATGTAGTTCTCCATGATGTTTTATGCCTCCAAATTCTTCAAGATTAAGTTCATGATCTTGTTGTTGTTGTCATGTGCCATCAAGTCACCTGTGACTCATAGTTACCCTAGGTACAACAGCCCTAAACCCTGCTCTTGCCAATCTTATTATCTCTGACACACCTATCCCCATTACCCCAGTGACTGAATCAATCCGCTTCATAGAGGGTCATCCTCTCCTGCACTGTCCCTCCACCCTCCCAAGCATGACGTCCCTCTCTAAGGAAAATTTAACTATCTTTTCCAACTCCTTCCTCTGGTATGTACCATCAAGTCGACCATGACTCATTGTGATGGTAGGTCACTAGCCTAGAAACAATGGCTCAATCTTAAACCAATCTCACCATCTCTGGCAGAGCTGACCCCACTGCCAGTCACTGTGTCAATCCATCTCATTGAGGACCTCCCTCTCTTGTGCTCACTCTCTACCTTCCCAAGCACGGTGTCCTTCTCCAAGGACTGGCCTCTCCTAACAAAATGCCTGAAGTATGTGGGACTGAGTTTCACCATCCTAGCCTCCAGGGGGGCACCTGGTTTCACTTTCTCCAGGACAACAGACTTGTTTTGTTCTGTTGAAACTCTTCTCCAACACCACAATTCAAGGACATCAGTTCTGTCATTCAGATTCCTAGCAAATACTTGAAAAGACAATGGCTTGGATCATGCCTACCTTAGTCTTTAGACTGAAATCATCATTCTTTAGCACTCTAGAGAATTCTCTGACAGCAGACTTTCTTAAAAAAGACTTACGATTTCCAGACTGCTTGTGATAAGGGATTATGGATTCAAGTAATATGAAATCGTAAACAACTTTAATCCTTTCTCCATTTATCAAGGTGCTGCCTATTGGCCCAGGGGTAAGGAATTTTGTTTTTTCAAAAAGTCTTTCTCTAGGTGTTCCTTATTTTGTCTACATGTGCTGTTGCTTAGTAAAATGGGGGACGTAATTTCTAATGGCAAAGTATGCCCTCCTTCCATAACTCCTGCTTCCTATATGTCCAAGCCTCATGATCCCAATCCAATGTTTTACCTCAACTGTTGGAACACACTCACTAAAGGAAGACTTGAAGAATCATGACACACATGGGGAAGTTTTGATACGAAAAATTTGTTTTTCTACACAGACTCTAAAGGTTATAGGAATATATAAGATCACGGGGAAGCTGATTACAATTGGTTTTTAGAATATTTGCAAAGACAAAATGCAGATAAATTTGCCTCCAGTATTCCAAAAAGCTAAGCAAATCAGTTGCAACACTTAATGTCTCTGACCAACTCTCACCTCTTTACATCATCTTCTCTGTCTGCTCCCTGAGAAGCTGCCTCTCTGTACTCATCACTCTCTTCTAATTCAGCTACATCTCCAGCTGGATTTATTTATTACCTTAAGGATTTTCTGCTTCATCTGCTGGAGAGCACGCTATCTTACCTTAAAGGCCCTGAGATGTCCTGTAAGGTAAAATGACCTGAGCATAGTAGGAAAACCCCACAAGTAAGCTTTACATCTGGTTAAAGGCAGAATTAAATGGTATGGTCAAAGATTTCCCAGCTTTCTGCGAGAATCTTTAGAAATTTACTGAGGAATTTAGAATTCTTCAATTTATTAGCCAGGCCCTTTATCAATGTATTCACGTGGAATGAGTCCCAGGAGAGCTCACTATGGATAGAAGGAAGAATCTCTGCTTTCAAGAGCCTCAGGATTTGCTTTATTCCACTTTTGTTCCATGGCCACTGATTACTATAGTAGTCTATTGATTTAGTGAATCTTTTAAACCATTTTTACAAATGGTTTATTTTATTCCTTGGCATATGCTGTCTGAAGGCTCAATTCCTTTAGCTGTGTTCAGCTAGTGTTTTGACAGAGATTTCCAAGATGCCTGGAGTTTTAAAAAAAACCAAACAAAATCCACACAATGACAGAAACCGTTTCCAGCCTTTGCAGATTATGTGTGCACTCACACACCTCTTCATTACTTAGCCAGACTTACTTTACACTAAGCCTAGATGTCCGTCAAGCTATGACAATTTAGAGCTTTCTTAGCTCTTTTCAGAGTTTGTTCTCCATCATGGGCAGGCATGTGGCTTTCTAAAGTCTCCCACAGACATAGGCCTTCTGAATGTCCTGGTTTTGCACAGAAACTTGTCGGCTTTGATTGCCAATCAGTTTATTGCCTGTCTTGGTCATACTCTTTTACTGGGAAGCTGTACATTGATTGTTTGCCTTACAGTGTTTGGCAAGGCCTGGAAGTTTTACCCTGAAAAAGAAAAAAAAAAAAAAAGAGGCAAGTGCCTTGGCTCAGTCTTTTAGGTAATCACCGGTCTTAGACTCAGTTCTCGATAGCGGCAAAACCAATGAAATGCAGAGAGAGGTTGATGTATCTCAAGAAATTATTCATGCTAGCTCTCAAAGAGACGCAAATCAAAACAGCTATGAGATAGCATCTCATTCTAGCAACAATAGCAAAGTTCAACAGGGCATCAAACAACAAATGATGGCTAGATTGTGGGGAGACTGTAATACTTATTCACTGCAGTTGGGAATGTAAAATGTTACAACCACTATGGAAGGCAGTCTGGCGCTTTCTCAAGAAGTTGGAAATAGAAATACCATTTGACTCAAAAATTCCACTAGTGAGAACAGACCCTAAAGAAACCTGAGCCACTATGGATAGCTTGGCCACAGCTGAGATCAGAGTCCAGATTGGACTGGGCGCCCTCTGCAAACAGAGAATTCCCCCCAGCCCCCTGGAGGAGATACTGGATGCCCTCTGCAAACAGAAGCTTCTGCCCAGCCTCCCACCTGATGGGATACTGAGTTTGAACTTTGGAATCATTCTATTCTCAGTTTAAAAATTAAGCTTATCCAAAAAAAAATAAAAATTAAGCTTATCCATTGTTATGTAAGTGTTATGCAACACTTATGTATAAGAAAAATATTGCCTCATGAGATAGGAAATTTTTTTTATTGTGAGTTTAAAATAAACAAAACTATAAGAAAACCAAGGGAGATGCTTCACAGTACTAAGCTGTGGAGACCTCTATCTGGCCTTTCTCTTTTTCAGAATTAACTTTTCATGTCCCTGTTTTCATCCTGTATCCAGTTAACAACAAGCCACAACTCAAACAGATGTATACACAACCATGTTTATTGCTGCATTATTCACAATAGCAAAAAAATGGAAGTAATCCAAGTGCCCACCAACAAACATGGATAGAAAAACTATGGTACATTCACACAATGGAATACTACACAGCACTAAAAAACAATGAACTTGTAAAACACGGGGTAGCCTAGAGGACATTATAGTGAGTGAAAAATCTCAGTCACAAAAAGAAAAATACTGCATGACACCATTGTTATAAAATGGGGCAGATACAGTGGGGATGGGGGAGAAATCGGGAAAGAGTGGATAATGAACACTGTGTTAGAATGGATGAGGGAAAGAACTGTCTGAAAGAAACGTGATTGTGAATTATAAGTATGACAACAATCTAGAACTAGGGGTGCATTGCAGGGTGGGCTGGATAGGGGGAGGAAATGTGCAAACCTGAGTACAAATATTAAAACAACAATAACAAAGAAATGAAAAATGTGTTGTTGTTGTTGTTGTTATGTGCCATCGAGTAGCTTGTGACTCATAGCGACCCTATGTACAATAGCCCTAAACTCTGCTCTGTCCTGTGCCAATACACTGTCTCTGATATTCCCATCCTGATTACCCCAGTCACTGAATCAATCCACCTCATAGAGGGCCTT
>NW_006399969.1:479393-493086 GCF_000299155.1 Elephantulus edwardii
TTAGAAGGGGTCGTGGTACTAGGGATATTGTAGCTGATGTTAGATGGATCTTAGCTGAAAGCAGGAATACCAGAGGAATGTTTATCTGAGTTTCATTGACTATGCAAAGGTGTTTGAGTGTGTGGATTATAACAAACTGTGGCTGACCCTGAGAAGAGTGGGAATCCTAGAACACTTGATCGTGCTAATGTGAAACCTATACTGGGACCAAGAGGCAGTTGTCATAACACAGCAAAGGAAACACTGCATGGTTCAAAATTGGGAAAGGTGTACACCAGGGATGTGTCCTATCTCTATACCTTTTCAACCTGTATGTAGAACAGGTTATCCGGGAAGCTGGGCTCTATGAGGAGAAGTGTGGGGAAAATGTGTTACATTAGGGAAATCTGCTGTCAAAGATCTCTTGAAAGCCCTAGAAAACAGATGTCAGTTTAAAGACAAAGGTGTACCTAACACAAGTCATGGTATTTTCAGTTGCCTCATATGCATGTGTAAGTTGGGCAATAAATGAGGAAGATTGATACCTTTAAAAAATTATTCATGCACTTTTTTAGTTGTTATGTTCACAGAGTTGGAACCAACACATAGCTGACGATAGAGCAGATTTTTGGAGGCAGTAAAGTGCACAGGAGATCACCATCTTTCTTCCTACCTATAGAACAACTGGTAAATTGAAACTACTTACCTTTGGACTGGCAGACCAATCCTTCCCAGTAAGGCACCAAAGCTCCCTCACATACTTTTAGAGACTGGTCAGTCCTAAATTACAAAGGTAAGACATCAGGCTAGAGTCTTCTCCTGACTCATGGAAATGCAGGATCTGACCAACTCAGGATTGGCAGGTCAGACAGCAGGCCGCTAGTTGCTAAAGCCGACAGATCCCAGATTAGCGAGCAGTAAGGATGGAAGGTGGTTAACTCAAGTTCAAAGAACCTGATAAGGAGCCAGTTGCAGAATGCAGGTTGAGTAAAAGGCAAGAGAACTTTGACAGAAGTCCATATATGTTTGCTATAGACCACATCCCTTAGGAAATTTCCTTTCAGCTAATAGATTGCTCAAAGATCTTCTCATCATGGATGAAATCCAGGTTATGTGAGATGGATAAGAGAATGATTATACACACACACACACACATATGTGTGTGTGTATATATATATATATATGACTATATTATGAAAGAGCTACAAAGCACAGCTGACCAAGCTGACAACCTTAACTATCACCTCACTCAACAGTTTGGAAAAAAAGGGAGTCAATAGTTTATTCATAAAACCTTCTCTGCTCCCTTTGGATACAAAGTTGAGGACCCCACACTGTGCAGACAAGCTGCTATTTTTAAGCCAGGGAGGGCATGTAAAAACCCACAAAGCTTTCTGATGTTTTTGGAGTTAATTTTTTTCCTTGACTTAGCATTTGCTTGGTAACTTTAAACATTTGTGTTTTCCAGAGCTCTGGCAGAGTTGATTCTGTTTCTGGTTTGTTTTTAAATGCTTCTTTGTGGAATGAGAGTGCTTGCTTTGCCATCTTGCAGCTGCCATTTCTCAATTCCACATCTTCTTACCACATACGTTTACTAACAAGTGGAGGACCTAACTGGAGGGTAAACAAAAGGAAATGAAATAAAAATGAAAGAATGATACTATAATGGAGTGACTTGCCTATCCCCCTGAAATAAGCATCCTAACCCCTATGTTATTGGTATTAAGTGCTGTCAAGTTGACTATGATTCCTAGGTGCTTGGTGAACAATAGATCTGAGCCCTGCCCTTACCTGTGCCATCCTCACCATCTCCAACACACCTGAGCTCATTGCTGCAGTCAGTGTCAATCCATCTCATTGAAGGTCTTCCTCTTCTCTGATTCTCTACTTTTCCAGCATAGTGTCCTTTTCTAAGGACTCCATGTTCTTAAGAACATGAGCAAAGTATGTAAGATGAAGTTTCACCATCCAGGCTGTACCTCTTTTAAGGCACACTTGGTTTGAGGGGGTTTCCCCCCATCTTCAATATATATTTGTTTGTTATTTTGACAATCCATGAAATATTCAGCATTTTTTTCCAACATCACAACTCAAAGCCACTGATTTCTTCTTCTGTCGTCCTTATTCATTGTCTAACTACATTTATGGTCAAAATCCCATTCAGGGATGAGTTTTCTTCCTTATTAGAAGCGATGTAGCACAGTGGATGAAGTATTGGGTTGCTAACTGAAAGGCTAGCAGTTCAAGCCCATCATCAGCTGTTCCATGGGAGAAAGATGAAGCAAAAGCCCTGGGTTAAGATTAACAGCCTTAGAAACGTTCTGAACCATTGCCATGAGTCAGAACTAATAGCAATGAGTTTGCTGTGATATTACTGAGACATTATTAGCATTGGCTGTGTGTGTTCAAGCAGAGATGAGTTTATATGCCTTCCCATGTAGACTACCAAGGAAATACAGAACAAGGACATTCCCAAAATGTCATCGGAGATAAGAAAGCCTTCCTTCTGTTAGGGCCTGCACCTTCAGGTCAGGCTTCCAGCCTCCTGATCAGTGAGAAAAGAAATTTCTGTTTCCTTTTCACCCCCAAGATTTAATATAATAAATTTTGGTTTTTTATCAATTATATTATTTTTTTAAAAATTTATTATTCATTTCAGTAAAAATTTACAGAGACTTTAGATTTCCATTCATTCATTGTTGTACTTTTCTCCCCTCCCAAACCTCCTCCCTAGTACACTACCCTCTTGGAAAAGTAAAAGACAAATTCTTTCATTGTTTTACAATCCCTTCCCTAGGTCCACTCCACCATGTAGCCTTCTCTCTAGACTCCTGTCATGACAAAAATACCTAATCACATATTCCTTTTAAACAGTTTTCTCCCTCATCTGTTTCAATACAATATACATTATTGAACCCATCTTTCTCAGTCTTTCCCTAACCCCAAGGTCAGTACTGTTTTACAACAGTGGCACCACATCTATTATATTCTTAAGTGAAACTGGCTTTACATTTTTCTCAACTGCAACTACTTTATGTACAGCTTGGCTTCTACTTTGATTCAAACTAAAAATAAAGCCATTTATTTAGTCACTGTTTTTTGTAACACAAGCACAAATGGCAACATAAGAGAAATCGTACATGTCAACATAGTAAAAACAATGGCAGAGTAGTAAGTCTTTGAATTTCATACTGATCACTGCTTTCACTTATGTACCAATGATTTTGTCATATATTGACTGTTTTTAAATTTTCCTATGACTCAATGGTTTTTCACAGTATTTCCATTATTTTGTGTCCTAAAAATAGTTTATTCTGGAGAATAATCAGTATGCAGTGGCATAGAATGTACTGAGGTGCTGTTACATGGTTGCGGTCTATAATATGTGGTTCAACTGCTTAACTATTGTTAGTCTACTGCATACTGATTCTTTTATTCTACAAGAGTTTGCTTTATAAATTTCAGGGCTCTGACGTCAGATATGTAGATTTTTATAATTGCTATGTCTTCCGGTATATTGGTTCTTTGTCATATAATATTCTTTGTTTTGATGTATTTTGACTTCAAGTCTCTTTGTAAGATACTAATATTGCAAAAAAAATATTAACCATGTTCTTTAGATTACTGGGTTTTGGTATATTATTCCCTTTCCTCACTACTTTGATTATTTTTACCCCCTTTACTACTGTGTGCCTTAGGGTGTGCCATATTGCCAACATTTATATTCAATTAACAACAGAATTTTGCCATTGTGTTTGTATGTGTCTGATTGCTTCTTTGTTCCCATTTACTTCCAGCTTGTAGTTTTTTAAAAATGGAAATTTTCCCTTTTGTTAGTTATTGATGGCTTTGGAATTATGACTCATTTTTCTTCATTTTGGTTAGCAAATCTACTTACTTTCTTTGAGGGTACCCTAAGTTTTATAAACTTAATATCCTATATTTAAAACAATGTTATTTCTTAAAACTGCCTTTAACTTTTTCAATGCATAAAAATTCTGTATTAAACTAATTACATTTTGTTTTATGGCCCATTTCCACTTTGTATCCTAAATTGCCTATAATCTCTATTTATTTGTTTTCTTTCTTTCTTTATTTTATTGTTATATGTGTTCAAGTGGCTATTAGATGTTGCTATCCTTGGTTGCTGACTCTTGTTGGTTTCGTTTCTGGAGGGCTCTTCAAAATATATTTGGTATGTCAGATCTGGTGGTTAGAAATTCCTGTAATTTCTGTTTATCTGGGAATATCTTCATTTCACCCTCTACTTTGAATGACAGTTTTTCTGGGTATATTATCCTTGGCTGATGGTCCAATTCTTTCAAGACTCTGAGTATGTCACCCCATTGCCTACTTGCATGCATAGGTTTAGAGGATAAATCAACATTTAATCTTTCTGAAATTCATTTGCATATAATATTGACCTATTATATTTTTAGCCTCTCTCAATCCCCCCCCCCTTTATCTTTGGTTTTGGAAAGCTTAATTATAATATGTGTTGGTGTTTTTCTCTTAGACCTGAACCAAGATGGTGTTTGTTTAACTCCTTCAAATAAAATCTTGTCTTTCTTGATATCTGGGAAGTTTTCTGCCATTATTTCTTCCAAAATTTTTTCTGGACTTTCTCTCCTTCTGGAATTCCCATTATGCATACTTTGTTTCTCTTGATGGTGTCCTGAGAAACCTTTAATTCCTGTTCAGTTTTCTTTGTTCTCCAAAATGTGTAAACTCAATTTTGTATTCTATTTCACTGATCTTTCGTCCATTGCTTTGAGTCTACTTGCATGTTCTTCCATGGTGCTGTTCATTTTTGCTATTTCATCAAAAAGCTCTGGAATTTCTGGGGTTTCTACCTCTTTTATTAGTTTTTAAAAAAATTTTGTTCTTGTACTGTTTTCCTGAATTTTTATAGAAACTTTTCTGTGGTTTCCTTTATTTTATTGAGAAAACTTTCTACTAGTTTGTTGTTTTTTTTTTTACAATCTTTCTTGAGAATTTCATTGTGATATATTCTTGAAATACTAGGCTTGTTTTTCATTGGAGAATAAATAGAAAACATCCCCTATCGTGATGATTCCCATACCTTTGTATCGTTTACAGTTCCTTCTGGAAGTTTCTTTTCCTCTTTCAGCTCATTAGAGTTAAGTGAACTAAGTAAGCTTTGAGACAATTCCGATTCTCCACTGCTGTTAGATGAAGTTCCAGAGCCAAAAAGACTGAGTGATGGCTTCACTTGATCTCTGCTGCCCCCTAGTGGCCAAAACTTGGAAAACCTGGATGGCTGGATCACACGGGTGGATCTTTGATTAGCATCATTCCACCCAAGTCAGCTACTACCTGAGGCTTACTGCTGAGGTTGCTTCTGTGCCTAGCCTGGACTCTCAGCATGAGGATGCTCATTCCAGCACCGAGCTCCAAAGTGGTACTGGTCTTGAAGGAAGAACTAACAAATGGCCATGGAGACAGTTTGCCACCAGGCAATCTTCACTCTGCATGTCCAAGAACAGTCTAGAGCAACTGAATATCTGTTTCTTCCTTTTTTTTTGTCCTCCACTATTTTTACTTTTGTATGTTTATTATACTTTGTGTATTTCTTTGAGTGGATTAGTTACTTTTTAAATTTTTAATGAATTTATAGAGAACTTGGATTTCCATTCATTCACTGTTACACATACTCCTCCCTGCCCACACCACCCACAGTTCACTTTTCTCTTTGAAAAAAAAATATTTCATTGTTTAACAATCCCCACTCTCCATTCACTTTACTATGCAGCTCTTATTCTGGACTGTTGTCATGCATATAATACCTAATCATATATTCCTTTTAAACAGTTCTCTCCCTCATCTGTTTCAATGGGGTGTATATTAGTGATCCCTTCTTTTCTTAGTTTTCCCCCAACCCTGATGTCAAACTCGTTTTATAAGAGTGGCATTAGGCACTATTTGTCCTTTTGTGACAGATATTTTACTCAGCATAATGTCCGCTAGGGTCACCCATTTTGTATAATATTTCATGAATTCCTTGTTTTTCAGTGATGCATATTATTCCAATGTGTGAATATACTAAAGCTTCTTTATCTATTTGTTTGTTGATGGGAACTTGGGTTGTTTCCATCTCTTTGCTATTGTGAACAAAGCAGCAATAATCATGGATGTGCATATATCTCTTGGGTGGCAGTTCTGGTTCCTTTAGGGTATATTCCTGGTAGTGGAATTGCTGGGTCAAATGGTGTTTCTATTTGCAGCTTTTGGAGAAAGTGCCATACTGCACCACTTTACACTCCCACCAACAGTGAATAAGGGTTCCAGTTTCTCCACAATCTCACCAGCATTTGTTGTTTCCTGCTCTGTTAAATTTTGCTGTTCTTACATGGGTGAAATGATATCTCATAGTTGTTTTGATTTGCATCTCTCTTAGAGCTAGAGATCGTGAACATTTCTTCATGTGTTTGTTTGCCATCTGAATGTCTTCTTTTGCTGAAGTGTCAGTTTATACCCTGTACTCATTTTGTGATTGGGTTATTTTTATCTTGTTGTGGTGCTCGAGTATTCTATAAATTCTAAATATAAATCCCTTATGAGACATGTCATTACCAAATATTCTTTCACAGTCTTTCCTTTTTACCCTATTGGAGAAGTTTTTTGATGCACACAGGGATTTGATTCTTAGAAGATCACATTCATCTATTTTATCCTTTATGGATTAGGGCTCCTAGAGTTCTTCCAAACTTTTCTCTGATGAAGTTTGCAGTCCTTGGTTTTAGTCCTATGTCCTTGATCCACTTTCAGTTGGTTTTTCTGCATGGTGTGAGATGTGGGTCTTGCTTGAGCTTTTTGCAGATGGTTTTCCAATTTTGTCAATACCATTTGTTTAAAAGGTTGTCGTTTCCCCACTTAACTGATTTTATCTCCTTGTCAAAAATCAGCTGACCATAGGTACATGGGCTGATTTCTGGGTTCCCAATTCTATTCTATTGATCTAATGTGTCTGTCATTGTACCCGTACCACGCTGTCTTTTTTTTTTCTATAATTATATTTTATTAATTTTCATAAACATTTACAGAGATTTTGGGCTTCCACTCATTCATTGTTGCACTATTCTCTCTACCGTACCACGCTGTCTTGACCAACATGTCAGTGTAGTAGGATTTGAAATCAGGGGGTGAGATTCCTCCTACCTTGTTTCTCTTTTTCAGGAGAGCTTTGCTTATTTGGGGCCTCTTTCTATTCCAAATGAAATTGGAGATTGCCTGTTCCATCTCGTTGAAGAATGTAATTGGTATTTGTATTGAGATTGCATTGATCTTGTAGATTGCCTTTTATAGAATTGTCATTTTCACAATATTGAGTCTTCCTACACAAGAGCAAAGGTATATTCTTCCATTTCTCCAGTTTTCTTTTTGTCTCTTGTAGTAATGTTTTGTAATTTTCTTTGAATACATCCTTTGTGCTTCTGGTTAGATTTATTCCCAAGTATTTAATCTTGTGATTAGCTATTGTGAAGGGTAGTTTTTCTCAGCTCCAGTTCTGTTTTCTCTTTGTCACTGTGAGAAATCCAACTGATTTTTGTATGTTGATCTTGTATCCTGCTACTTGCTGAAATAATTGATCAACTATGTCCAGTAGATTTCTTGCTGAGTTTTTAGGGTTTTCTAAGTATAGTATCAAATCATCTGCATAGAGAGAAAAGTTTTACCTCCTCTTTGTCAATTTGGATACCTCTTATTTCCTTCTCTTGTCTTATTGCTATTGCTAAGACTTTCAATATACTATTGACTAGGAGAGATGATAGTGGGCATCCTTGCTAATTCCTGGTCTTAAAGGGAATGTCTTTAATCTCTCTCCATTGAGAACAAAGTTGGTTCTTTGTTCTTATGTTGTACATATATACTTTTTAATATGTTGAGGAAATTCCCCACTATTCCTATTTTATTGAGTGCTTTAATCAGAAAAGTGTGTTGAATTTTTTCCAAGACCTTTTCTGCATCAATCATGTGGTTCTTGTCCTTTGCTTTGTTAATGTGATGAATTACACCAATTGCTTTTCTTATATTGAACCATTCTTGCATACCTGTTATGAATCCCACTTGGTAATGATGATAATTAGTCAGGATTTTATTCAGGATTTTTGCATCTATGTTCATGAGTGATATTGGCCTATAGAGGTGTCTTTACCTGGCTGTGGTATCAAGGATATGTTTGCTTCATAGAATGAGTCTGGTAGAATTCCATCTTTTTGCTATTTTCTGAAATTATGTAGAATGTTGTATAAAATTCACTTGTAAAGCCACCTGGTCTAGGGCTTTTTTGGCGGGAAGTTGTTTTATTACCTTTTCAATTTCTTCTTTTGTTATGGGTCTGTTCAATTTCAGTTTGTGTCAGTTTAGGTAGGTTGTGAATTTTTAAGTATTGGTCCATTTTTTTCTGTTTTTCTTATTTGTTTGAGTATAGTTTTTCGTAATATTTCACTGTTAGCCTTTTTATTTTAGTTGGTTCTGTTGTGAAATTGCTCGCTTCATCTCTTAATTGGATTATTTGTTTCTTTTCATTCTTTTTCTTTTTTAATTTTGCTATGGTTTGTCTACTGACTTTTCCAAAGAACCAACTCCTAGTTTTGTTTATGGTTTCAGCACTTTCTTTTTCTTAGTCTTTCTTTATCTTCACTTTTCAGGTGTGTCTTTTGTAGACAGAATATTGCTGGATTTTGGTTTTTTATCCAATCTGCTACATTTATTCTCTTCAGTGGTGCATTTACACCATTTACATTCAGTGTGATTATTGAGAGGCAAGATTTTGTTGCCATCATTTTGTTGAATTCTTTTTAGTTTGTTGCTAGTTACTTTGGTCCATCCTGCTTTCTGTGGCACCCCTGTAAAAAGGATGTCTCTCAGTGTTTCCTGCAATGTTGGTCTTAATTTTTAAAACTCCCTTAGATCCTGATTTTCATAGAATATTTTGATCCCTCTTTCATGTTTGATGGACAGTTTTTCTGGTTATAATATTCTTGGTTGACAGTTGTGTTCTTTGAGTGTTTAATATATGTCATCCCATTGTTTTTTTGCTTGCATGGTTTCTGCTGAAAAATTGACACTTAATCTTATTTGTTCACCCTTACAGATTACTCTTTGTTTCTCCCTCACTGCTTTCAGAATTCTGTAATTTTTGGTTCTGGGAAATTTGACTATGATATGTCTTGCTGTTTTCCTTTTGGGGTCTATTCAATATGCTGTTCTCTCAGCTTCTTGAATATATATATTCTCTCATTCTTCATTATGCCTGGAAAATTTTCTTCTAATAATTCTTGCACAACTTTTTTGGTGCCTTTAGTTGTTTCTTCCTGTTCTGCGATTCTGATTATGTACATCTTATTTCTCTTGATGGTGTCCCATATAACTCTTGGGGTTTTTTTCCCTTTTCCTTCCTTTTTGATTCTGCTTTTTGTTCTAGCAGATCAGTGGTGACAATTATATTTTCTATTTTACTGGTTCTGTGTTCCATCTCTTCAACTCTGTTCATGTGTCCCTCTAACATGTTGACAGCATCTGAAACATTGGTCCTCATATTTTGGATTGTGGTTCCTTATTTTTCCAAAGCCTCTATTGCCTCGTTTATTTTATCTGCATTGTTTGGATTTTTTTCTTCTTTGTTTTTGCTTGCAGTGTCCTACCAAGTTTGTCTTTCACTCATTGAAAATATTCAGTCATTCATTGTTCTTCTAAATTCTGTGTCAGAAAGTTCCATCAGACTTTCTGGTTTGAGGAAATCCATTTATACTGTGTCACTTTTGGGGGTGACATCTTTGGGGGGGGCTTGTGTAGGGTGTGAGGTAGCCTGCATTGCTGTGCTAGAGTTTTTCATAGCTGAGGTAATAACAGCCTCTTGGTCAGATGTCACTGATCCAGAGGAGGGTGGGGAAGCTACCCTGCCTGCATTTCTCTCTGGACTTTTGACTCAAGGGAAGATTTGCTTCAGTTTGGGAGAGAAAAGGCCTGTGAATTAACAGCTTCCTCTGTCAGACAACTGCTGCAGTTGGCCAGTCCAAGGTGCTATGGGCTAAAGGCAACTCACGCTTTGGGAGGGGAGAGGAAATGAAATTAGTTCACCTGTGATACTGATGTGTCTCGTACAGTTTAGAGGAATGGCAGTGGTTCATCCTCCTGGCATTGGGGTTGAGCTGTCCAGACTGTGGTACCAGATCCAGGACCTTCTGGTGCCACAGCTAGACTTCCAGGTGTCAGGGGGTGGGACTTCCAGGCAGCAGAGCAGGGACTTCCAGAAAAAGGCCTGGGTGGGCTTCCAGACAGTGGATGGAAGTGTCCCCACAGCCATATAAGGCCCTTCAGCCCTGTTCAGGGGCCCAGGCAGTAGGGCAGGGTGCCTCCAGTTGGAAGGGGTGGCGCCCCGCCAGGCATCAGTGCCATGGTCTAGTGCTCCAGGCAAGAGACCTGTCCAGTACACACTAAGAAATGTTCAAGTCAGGTACCTACTTAATTGACTGGGTATGCATACACAGGCTAAGTGTGCAGACACAGGTGACTGAATATTTGCTTCTTAACGTCATCTATTTCTGGTATTTTTGTTAGAGCACTATTAGCTAACCAAAACAGATCCTGTACCATAAAAATTAAATATCGTTTTAAAAAATATTAGATACTTACATTACTTCTGGTACTAAAAATGTTGAAGTGCGTGCTCTTTGTGTGATACCTGTAGAAGAAAGGACCAAATATAAATATTAAAGCTTGTCCTTCTAATAAAAAATTCTACACACGATCAGAAAAATACCTGTCTGCCAAAAATAAAAAATTCATTTGTGACCTGTCACATTTCTGAGAAGCATATTTAGGGCAAAAATGGAGCGTTTCAGTGACCTCTACCAGCTGTACTTACTTTCTGACGATATTGTAATGAAAAATGCTTTTACTCTTTTTAAAAAAATATTGCTAGACAAAAACTACTGAAGAATATTAACTCTAACTCTTTCACTGACCTACTGACTTAAAATTAATAATTACTGACCTTTTATACTATATTTCCCTTTTGGAATACTGAGCAACTATCTCTATGATTCCTTGTAAAGTATCCTTTCTTCCCATCATCAAATACCTCTTTACTTTCTGTTTGTATGAGCCATCCAAAATGAAACTATGTGAGCCACCAAGGTAATCTTAAAGTTTATAGGCAGCATTAAAAAGCCTTTTTATCCACCATTGTAAAAAGCAGAAACAAACAAGTAAGGTAATAGATTTTATTCAACATGCAATCAACAAAAAAAGAAATAAAAAAGGTGCTTTAATTCTCTTTTTCATACTATGTTTTTAAAATACAGTGCATGTTATGGCTCTTACAACACATCGAAATTCATTCTGGCCACATTTCAAGTGCTTTCAAGCCCCATGCCCATTTTACAATAGTTGTTGTTACATGCTGTCAAAGTCAACTACGACTCATGGCAACCCTATGAACAATGGTTCTTGATCTTGCCTATTCTGAGCCAACCTCACTGTCTCTGACACACCTCTTCTCATTACCCCAGTCACTGTGTCAATCCATTTCACCCAGGGTCTTCCTCTCCTGCTCTGACCTTCTACCCTTCCAAGTATGATGTACTTCAAGGACTGGTCCTGTGTGAAAACATGCCCAAAATATAAGACATGGAGATAGGTGGTCTTTTTGTTGTTATCAAAACTTTATACTTTAATATGAGATTCTTAACACACACACACACACACACACATATATACACACACATATGCATACACACATATGTATGAAAGGTGTATGTTACAGTTGTATTCTTTCTCTAATGTTGTTCAATCAGTAAGGTGAGCAAATAATTTGAGAAGCTGGACTATATGAAGATCACAGCATCAGAACTGGAGAAAGACTCATTAGCATGACCTCACAGCAAATGAAGAAGACTTGAAGCACTTATTGATGAAACTCAAAGATGATATCCTTCAGAATGAATTAAACCTCAATATAAAAGAAACAAAAATCCTCACAATTAGACCAGTAAACAACATTCTCATAAATACAGTAAAGATTCAAGTTGTCAGGGATTTAATTTTACAAGGATCCACAATCAACATCCATGGAAGCATTATAAAAAATAAAGGACATATTGCCTTGGGCCAATCTGCTGCCAAGCATCTTTTTTTTTTAAGTGCTAAAGAGCAAGTATGTCACTTTTTGGACTCTGACTGGAGTCACGGTACTTTCAATTGCCTCATATGCATGTGAATGTTGGGCACTTGAATAAGAAATACTGAAGAACTGAGGTCTTGTAATTGTAGCACTGGTGAAGAGTACTGATTATACCACAGGCTGCTAAAAGAACAAGCACATCCATCTTTATCTTGTTGTGGCAGAATACTACTTTTAAGAGCTTATATTTATAACATAGAGTAACATACAAGAATTAGTCTTGCTATCCTATTACTCTCTCTTGTGGATTAATGAGTAATCACATCTTTATATTTCATATGTTCTATAATTTTATCTTCATTTTTTATACATGCTATTCAAACACATGAGGGGTAAAATATTTCGAATTCTCAAGCATGCATACCTTAGTACTAGCCCTTATTGTCATGTGTTTTCCTTTATTATGAATCTTGCTTTACATATACTTTTAAATTACTTTGTAGGAGTGTTATCCACTTCCTAAACAACTTGCCTCTGGAAACTCTATGAACTTTGATAAATGTTGATAGTTGTAGGGGGCCTCAGGCATTTTTGTTCATAGGGTCGCTATGAGTCATGCTCAACTCGAAGGCAATCAACAACAACAGTGTACTTTAGTCATTGGACAATGCCTAGGGATGATAGAAAGATAATTGATGCCTTTGTCAGCCATTTTGGCCCATTTGTCTTCCAGCCTGGTTTGTGAGTGGCACACCTCTCCATCAGCCCCAGCGAACAGGGGAGGTCTGGCAATGGGACCAGCTCGCCTCCCAGGGATGAGGCTACACCCATTTCTGGAATGCAACAACAGGTTTCCTGGGTTGGCATTCAGGTACTTTGGGGCAAACACTGTTTCTAGCTAGATACACTATGTCGGACCCCTTAAGCTCAAGTGGAATGGTACAGGACAGTTTGAATTTGGTGTAGACATCATTTCTGGAAGGGAACAACAGGCTTCCTTGTTTGGCACTCAATACTTTGGGGGAAGAAGGGAGCACAAATATATAGATCCTTCACAAAACATTGCTATGCTCTAGGTCATTATATAGTTACAACAACCTACTACATCTACTAAGAAAAGACTCACATAATGTCAAGAAAGCAGCAATCTGTATCACTAATCATGAACAAACAAAATAATCCTTCCTCTAAAAATACAGACTCAATGAATACCCGGGGTGGAGAGAATCAGAAGAAATATGCTGATGTGGAGATAAAAGAAAAGCTACAGTAAGAGATATAACTGTTTAAAGAAACAATGAAGGCCAGCCAATAAGAGAGCAAATACCTCAAAGACAACAATCCAGAAGAAATATATTGATGAGGAGCAACTTAAACAGCTACATAAGAAGATGCAAATGATGGATGAAAGAATTAATTGTTGTTGGTGGTGTTGTTATGAGTCGCTTGCGACTCATAGCGACCCTATGCACAACAGACCCAAGCTCTGCTCTGTCCTGTGCCAATCGCACTGTCTCTGACACTCCCATCCCAATTATCCCAGTCACTGAATCAATCCACCTCATA
>NW_006399969.1:494916-497716 GCF_000299155.1 Elephantulus edwardii
CATGGTTCGAATCCACCAGATGCTCTGCCGGGGAAGGAGGGACAATCTCCTCCTGTACCAGTCAGATCTGATTTGACGGTACACATACACAAAAATAATAAAATAAAAAAATAGTCTAGATAAAAGGTAGAAGACCTTAAGAAATCATCACAAGACAGAGAAGATATAGATAACACAGAAAATAACAGAAAAGAATGAAAATGCAATCTAGAACATCAAGACTAAAATGACAGAAGTGTCTATCATGCTGGTAGAACAACAACAACAAACAAACAAACAAATAAATAAATTTAAAAAGAACTGAAGAGATGGAATAGAGAGTCCATGAGCTGGAAAACAAAAGCTTCATGGGAAATACATTAGGAAAAAAATGAGAGATGAGAAGTAAAGAAAATGAAGAAAACATTAGAATCATGTGGGATGACAACGAGGGACACAACATACATATGACTGACATTCCAGAACATGGAAGTGACGGAGAAGTCACAAAGAAAATTGTGGAAGAAGGACTAAAAGAAAAGTTCCCAGTTATTTTGAAGAATGGGGAAATCTACATACAAGAAGCACAGTAAACACCAAATAGACTTAACCCCAAAAGAAAGTATCAAGACATAGTATATAGTCAAATTCTCCAAATTAAAACAAAAGGATAGAATTCTAAAAGCAGCAGGAGAAAAACAAATAGTCACCTGCAAAAGGAAAAGAATTAGATTAAGTTCTGATTTCTCAGCAGAAACCACGTGAGCTAGAGGACAATGTGATGGCATATACAGAAAGCTGAAAGAAAACAATTGCCATCCAAGGATCCTGTACCCAGAAAAGCTCTCCATCAAATATGAAGGAAAAATTAGATCCTTTACATAAAAGAAAGAACTTAAGGAATCTGTAAAAACAAGACCAAAATGACAAGAGATCTTAAGTGAAGTTCTTGACGTGGAGATGCCTAAGGAAAGTGGATGGACCACAGTAACCAAAAACAACAGAAAAAGAAGCAGGGCAAAATGGCAAAAGTAAAACCTGGCCTAATAACAATCACATTTAATATAAATGGACTAAATACACCAATCAAAAGAAAAAGAGTGGCAGAATGGATTAAAAAAACCCAAAGCCTTTAAGAGACACGTCTCAAAAAAAGAAGAGGAAGACTCAAAATCAAAGGCATAAAAAAAATATATACCAAGCAAATGGCAAAAACAAAACCAAAAACAGCAGGAGTGACAATACTCTGATAAAGAAGACTTCAGAATGAAAACCACCATAAAAGATAAGGATGGGCATTAATACTTATTAAAGGCACAATAAATCAAGAGGACATAACCCTTTTTTCCCCTGCATAACTCATCTATGCACCAAATGATAGACCTGCAAAATACATAAAACAACAGTTAAAAGAATTGAAGAAAGAAATAGCACCACAATAGCAGTAGGATACTTCAACACACCACTATCATCAAAGGACAGGTCAACTCAAAAGAAACTCAAATAAGATGCAGAAGATCTAAACTATACAATCAGCCAACTTAATCATGTGGATGTATTCAGAGCACTGTACCAAAATAAAACTCAATTCACTTTCTTCTCAAGTACACATGGTACATTGTCCAGAATTGATCATATATTAGAACACAAAGCAAGCCTCCACAAATTCAAGAACATTGAAATAATACAAAGTATCATCTCAGACCACAATGACCTAAAAATAGAAATTAATCACAGGAGGGTAAAGGTTACAAAACCACCAATGTGGAAACTGAATTACTGTCTGCTAGAACATTGATTGGGTTATAAAAAAAGAAATACTTAAATAAAATGAAAACAAATAAAAAAGAAAATACAACATACCAAACCTCTGGGATGCAGCTAAGGCAGCACTCAAGGGGCATTTCATAGCAAGAGGCACACACATTAAAAAAAGGAGAAAGAGGAAAAATTAAAGATCTAACTCAACACCTTCATCAAATAAAAAAAGAATAACAATCTAAATCTACAGCCTCTAGAAAAAGAAATTATAAGGAAAAGAGCTGAAATCAATGAAATAGAAAACAGAAAAACAATTGAAATCATCAATAAGATCAGGAGTTTGTTTTTTGAAAAGGTTAATAAAATTGACAAACCATCAGCAAATGTAACAAAAGAAAGAGAAAAGACAAAGATAACTTGATTAAGAAATGGTAATGGTGACATCACAACAGGACCAGATGAAATTGAAAATACCAGAATACTATGAAAAGCTATATTCTGATAAATTCATAAACCTAAAGGAAGTGGACAAATTCCTTGAAACTCATACCCTACACAGATTGATAAGGACAGATACAGAACATTTGAACAGGCCCATCACAAAAGAAGAAATTGAACAGGTCATAAAAAGACTTCCCCATTAGAAAAGTCCTGGACCAGATGGCTTCACAGCTGAATTCTACCAAACAGTCAGAGAGTATTTAAAACCAATTCTGCATAAATTATTTCCAAAAATTTAAAAAGAAGGAACACTGCCAGAGTCATCCTATGAAACAAGCATAACCCTAATACCAAAACCAGGCAAATATATTACCAAGAAAGAAAACTACAGACCAATATCTCCCATGAATATAGATGCAAACACCCTTAACAAAATTCTAGCCAATGGAATCCAAAAGAACATTAAAAAGAAAAATATTACCATGACCAAGTGGGATTTATAATAGGTATGCTAGGATTGAGGCTTAATGTCAAGAAGACAAAGATTCTTACCACTGGACCAATTGGCAGCATCAGGATGGATGGTGAAGAGGTAGAGATTGTTAACAACTTTAGTCTG
>NW_006399969.1:498181-508352 GCF_000299155.1 Elephantulus edwardii
AGGGTTTAGGGCTGTTGTACATAGATAGGGTCGCTATGAGTCGCAAGTGACTCGACAGCACATAACAACAAGAACATGCAAAGATGGTTCAACATAAGAAAAACAACCAATGTAATTCACCATATTAACAGAGTAAATAACAAGAACCATATGATCTTAGCAATTGATGCAGGAAATGCATTTGACAAAATCCAACACCACTTCCAGATAAAGACACTCAGAAATATTGGAATAGAAGGGAATTTGCTCAACATAGTGAAAAATATATATGCAAACAAAGAGTTAATATCATTCTCAATGGAGAAAGCCTAAAAGCATTTTCCTTATGATTAGGGACCAGGCAAGGATGCCTACTGTCACCATTTCTATTCTATATTGTATTGTATTGTATTGTATTGTATTGTATTGTATTGTATTGTATTGTATTGTATTGTATTGTATTGTATTGGAAGCACTTGCTAGGGCAATACAAGAGAAGGAAATAAAAGGTATCTAGGTTGACAACAAGATGGTTAAACTATTGTTATATGCTGATGATATGATAGTGTATATAGAAAACTGCAAAGACTCAACAAAAAACTTGTTAGAATTAGTAGGTCATTTAGCAAATGGCAGGATGTAAGTTCAATATCAAAAAAATCAGTGGGATTCCTCTACAGTAACAGAGATAACTCAGAGAAGGAAAACAAGAAAGCAATACCATTTATAATCATCAGCCACAAATTGAGATACTTAAGAGTGAACCTAACTAGAGATACAAAAGACCTGTGCTGTGCAAAGAAAACTACAGAACATTTCTGCGAGACACAATAAAAGACCTAAAGAAATGGGGAAAGGTGTCCTTTTCATGGAGAGGAAGACTCAATATGGTGAATACGACAATCCTACCAAACGCAATCTACATATTCAATGCAATCCCTATACAGATACCATATTCATTTTTCAAGGAGATTGGAAGGGAAATTGTCAAGTTTATTTAGAGAAGAGACCCCAAATAAGCAAAACACTTCTGAGAAACAAAAATAAAGTGGGAGGCATAGCATTCCTTGATCTCAAAACCTACTATATAGCAGTAGTAACCAAAACAACATGGCACTGTGGGGGGTAGAAGCAGAGGGATGAGGATGGGCGGGGGAGGGAGGTTAATCATAGGATTGTACAATTTTATGGGTGATGTGGTGAAGGAAATGGAAAAGATCAGGTGTGAAAAACCATGTATTTGAACTTTGTAATTAAACCAGCACAAGATTTTTTTTCATTAAAAATAATAATAATTAAAAAAGAATCGATGCCTTTGAGTTATGGTGCTGGAGAAAAGTATTGAATAGACTGCTATTCATGGACTGCTAGAACAAACAGGTTCGTCCTAGAGAGGGTGAAATCAGGCTGCTCCTTGGAGGCAAGGATTCTGAAGCTCCAGCTGACATACTCTGGGTATGCTGCAAGGAGGGACCAGTCCTTGCAGAAGGACATCATGCTTGGGAGGGTGGAGGGACAGAGCAGGAGGGGAAGGCCCTGAATGAGATGGATTGACTCAATGAGTGGGGTAATGGAGGTAGGTATGTCAAAGATGATGAGGTTGTTCAGAGCTGTTATATGTAGGGTTGCTATGAGAACAGTATCTTTTCTTTTACATGTATAAAACGCATTATTTTTTGTAGGAATGGTCTACGAATTCTTTCCATTTCTATTTGAGAAAGTTTTAACTTTACCCACTGTGAAGATAATTTTGCTGGATATGGTATTCTTGATTGATTTTTTTTCCAGCACTTTAATCCTATTACTACATTGCCTTTTGGACTCTAGTGTTTCTGAGTATAAATCAGCACTAAGTCTTGGTGGGTGTCTTTTGTTTATGACTGTTTCTCACTTCTTTCTGGAATCTCTCTTTACTTTTTGAGAACCTAACTATAATGTGTCTTGTTATTTATATCTTTAGATTTATTTTGGTTGGGGGATTTTAAGATTTTTATAAGTCTATGTTATTCATTAGATTGGGGAAATGTCTATCATTATTTATTCAAATATTCTGTCCATTCTCTCTCATCTCTTTCTGAAATTCCTATTTTGTACATATTAGATCACTAGCTGTTGTCCCATAATTCTATTAAACTGTCTTCATGCTTCTTGAGGTAATTTTAACTATCTTATGTTCTAATTTCTTGATCCTTTCTTCTGCCCAATGTAATCATGTAAAGTCTTCTGTTTTGTTCTTCATTTCAGTAATTATTTCTTTCAGTTTTAACATCTTTGTTTAGATTCTTGTATATTTCATATATTGTTGTATTTCTTCTTCCCTCCCCTCCCCCAAGGTTTTCTTACCTTTTTAAATTTTTTTTTTAAATTGTACTGGTTTACTTACAAAATTCATTTACATTGTTTTTCACATCAGATCTTTCCCATTTCCTTTACCCACCCTTCCTTCTCCCCATCATATTCTGTGACCATCATATGATTAACCTCATCCCCTTCCTCAACCATCTGCTCCTACCCTTGCCCCCTTGCATCTTCATACATGTTTTACTAGTTATCTTTCTGTTTCTACAATAATAGTCGTATACAATATTTATCCATATGAGACTGAGTAAGTTCTCTCAGCATAATGCTCTCCAGTCCCTCTCAAGTTAGTGATTTACAAAATCATTGCTCCTCTGTGCTGTGTAGTATTCCATCGTGTGAATGTACCATAATTTTTCAATCCATTCAATTGTGATTGGACATCTGGGTTGTTTCTTGCGATGGTGAATAAATAATGCTGCTATGAACATGGGTGTACAAATCTCCATTTGTACCTCCGTTCTCATTTTCTCAGGGTATATTCCAAGCAGTGGAATAGCTGGGTCGTATGGAATTTCTATGTTCAGCTTTCTGAGGAAATGCCAAATTGCCTCCTAGTGTGATTGTACCATTTTACAATCCCACCAACAACGTGTAAGAGTTCCCATCTCACCATATCTTCTCCAAAGTTCCTTTTGGCTCTTTATGTTTTCCCTTAGTTTTACAATTACAGTTAATATAGAAAAATTTTCCTTATTTTCACATTATTTGGTCATCCTTAGAAGTATTTTCACTCCCTTTGTCATATTCATCTGAATATGTCTTTATTTTTGTATCTTGTGCATCATTTGAGATTTTTTTGTGAGATACTGGAATTTTTGAGGATGCTCACTTTCTCATTTTTTTTCCACCATACCTGGTGTTTTTACCTTTACTTCCTCGTGCAAAAAAGGAAAAACAAAATTCTTAGGTAGGTAGATGTTTTCCCTCTCACTTTCTTTGATAACTTGTTCTTCCTCCCTGGTTTAATCAGGATTGGAAAGTTCCAAGCCTCAGTTTTGAACCTTCCATCTCTCCCAAACACATTAGAAAACATACTATAGTTGGTCTGTCCACCAAAGGGTACCATCATTTAGGTGAAATACTGTGTGGTAATGAAGTTGTCCATGAAGGGTACAATCTTCTGTTTCTTCAATGGCACTTTTAGTAAGAAAACCCACAACCAGTGGGTTAGATGGCCACTTTTGCCCAAAGCTCTTTCCTTGCTCCATGGGGGCTGCTCGTATCTGAGCTGGCTCCCAAGGTAAGGACAAGGAGGCTTTGCTCTGTCTCAGGATGAGGAGGGGTTGACACTCCCCATGTGGATCTCTCAAAGATCTGCTGTTGGTTTCAGAGCCCCAGGGACCCTATTTGTGGTTGTAGGCGCAGTTTTCACTTCTGTGGTTCACTGACTCTTCTGTGGCAGTTCCTATCAGTCCAGCAGCCTACATTTACTGATGAGGGAGCAGCTGACACTCCCTGGGGCAGTCAGCCTGGCTGCTTTCTGTCAGAGTCCTTCATACAGTGTGTTGCCTACAGGGTAGTTGCCATGCTGCTCAAGATACTGACTTCTTAGCACCCATGAGCCTCAGTCAGTAGCCTTTAGTGACAACAGGAAAGGGGAGTAGACAGCCATAGCAGTTTGTCCTGTTGGCTTCAGAAGCCTGTACCATGAAGTGTCCTGGGATGCAGGTAAATTAATAACCATGGGAGCAGATTCCACCATGGAGACATTCTGTAGTGGCTTGCAATAACCTGGCAAATAACTACCAGGTCAGGAAAGTATTGCCATACTCTGGTCAGTGCTGATGTATTAGAGTCCACTCCATAGACAACTGGCCATGAGTGCAGCCTCTATTCTAGATGCTTGCTTCTTAACACACAGAACAGTTTAGTTTATTGCCAGAAGTTCAAGTTGGATTTAGAAGAGGTTGTGACACATGGAATATCATTGCTGATGTCAAATGTATCCTGGCTGGTATCAGAGAATACCAGAAGAATGTTTGTGTTTTACTGGCTATCCAAAGGCATTTGACTGTGAAAATCATAAAAAAATTATAGCTAACATTGAGAAGAATGTGAATTCCAGAACACTTAATTGTACTCATGAGAAACCTATACCTAGACCAGAAGGCTGTTGTGTGGACAAAGCAAGGGAACACTACATGGTTTAAATTAAGAAAGAAGTGTGCCAGGGTTATATCTTTCCCCCATAACTATTCAATCTGTATGCAGAACAAATTATCCAAGAAGTTGAACTCTTTGAAGAAGAATATGGCATCAGGGTTGGAGGTCAATAACTTTCGGTATGCAGATGAGACAACCTTGCTTGCTGAGAATGTGGAGGACCTGAAACACATGCTGCAGAAGGTTAAGCACTACAGCCTTCAATATGGATTGACTCTCAGTGTCAAGAAAACAAAAGTTCTCACCACTGGACCAATAGGTAACATCATGATAGATAGGAGGGAAAGGTTGAAACTGTCAGTGCCTTCATCTTATTGGGATCAACAATACTTGGTACTAGCAATCAGGAGATGTATTGCACTGAGAAAGTCTATAGCCAAGGACCTCTCCAAATTAATGAGAAGCAATGATGTTAGTAGACCATGGTCTTTTCCATCACTTGCTATGAATCTGAGAGCAGGACAATGAATAATGATGACAGAAGAAAATTTGATGCCTCTGAAAAGTGGTGTTTAAGAAAGAGTACTAAATATTCCACATCCAAAAGAACAAACAGGAATGTCTTGGAGAAAGTGAAGCCATACTGCTCCTTGGATGGTGAAACTTTGTCTCACATACTTTGGGCATGTTTTTGGAAAAGGAAGTCATGACTGCAAAAGGTGGAGGGAGAGTGGAGAAGAGGAAGACCCTCAATCAGGTGGGTTGACACAGTGACTGCAGCAGTGGGCTCCAGTGTGTCAGACTGTGAGAATGGCACAGGATAGGAGAGGGTTGAGATCTGTCATTCATAGGGTCGCTGTGAGTTGTACTGATTGTGCCAAGAAATCTGGAGGACAACTACCTGGCCAACTAATTAGAAGAGATCCCTATTTATTTCCACCACCCCTCAAAAAAAGGTGATCCAACAGAATGCGGAAATTATCAAATAAGATTATCCATAACCAACTGAAACAGTACATTGACAGAGAACTGCAAGCTGGGTTTAGGAGAGGTCGTGGCCCTACAGATAATATAGCCAATGCTAGATGGATCTTCACTGAAAGAAGAGAGTATGAGAGGAATGCCTATCTCTGTTTCACTGACTATGCAAAGGCATTTGACTGTGTGGATCACAATAAATTGTGACTAACCTTGAGAAGAATGGGAATCCCAGAATACTTAATTGTGCTTATGCACTATCTACACTTAGATCAGGAAGCAATTGTCAGAACAAAGAATGGTTCAAAATCAGAAAAGATGTCAGGGATACATCCTACCTCTATACTTTTTTTCTTTTTTAAAAAAATTATTAAATGAATGTTTACAGAGACTTTGGATTTCCATTCATTCATTGTTGAATTTTTCTCCCTGCCCACCCCTCCCCCCCACTTCACTCTTCTCTTTGAAAAGTAAAAGAAAAATTCTTTCACTGTTATACAATCCCTCCCCCCAAGTCCACTCCACTATGAGCCTTCATTCTGGACTCCTGTCATGATAATACCTAATCATATATTATTTTTAAACAGTTCTCTCCATCATCTGTTTCAATGCAGTATACATTATTTAATCCCTCAACCCTGATGTCAGTCCCATTTTACAACAGTGGCACTATGCAATATTTGTCCTTTTGTGAGTGAGATATTTCACTCAGCATAATGTCCTCCAGGGTCATTCATTTTGTATAATATTTCATGAGTTCTTTGTTTTTCAAGGCAGCATAGTATTCCATTGAGTAAATATACCAGAGCTTCTCTATCCATACGGTTTTTTTTAATGGGCATTTAGATTGTTTCCAACTCTTTGCTATTGTGAACAAAGCCACAATAAAATGGCTATGCATATTTCTATACCTTTTCAATCTATATGCAGAACAGATTATTTCAGAGGTTGGACTTTACAAGGAAAAATGTGGCATCAGGACTGGAGAAAGATTCAACAATATGCATTGTGCAGATGACAAAACTGTGCTTGCTGAAACTGAGAAGGACCTGAAGCATTTGCTGCAGAAGGTCATGGACTGTAGTCTTCAATATATATTGAAGCTCAACATCAAGAAGACAAATATTCTCACCACTAGGCCAATTGGCAGCACCATGATAGAGGGATAAGAGATTGAGGTTGACAAAAGCTACAGCTTGCTTGGCTCCACAATCAACACTCTGGGCACCAGCAGTCAGGAAATCAAAAGACAAATTACAAAGGGAAAAACTGCTGTCAGGGACTCTCCAGAGTGCTGAAGAGCAACAATGTCAGTCTAGAAACTAAGGTGCACCTGATCCAAACCATGGTGTTTGCAATTACTTGCTATGCATCCAGAGAGCTGGGCAATGACTAAGGATGATAGCATAAGAATTGATGCCTTTGAATTATGGTGCTGGAGAAGATTGCTAAACATACCATGGATTGCTAAGAGAACAAAAAGGCCTGTCTTGGAGACAGTGAAACCCAGTTTCTCTTTGGTGGCAGGGGTTTTGAAGCCCCATCTGAGATACTTTAGGTATATTGTCAGAAGGAACTAGTCCTTTTAGAAGTGCATCATGCTTGGAAAGGTAGAGGCATAACACAGGAGAGGGAAACCCTGGAGGAGTTAGATTGACAAGTAACTGGGCTAATGGGAGTAGGTGTGTCGGATACAGATTGGCTCAGGATAGGACAGGGTTCGGAACTATTGCAGATAGGGTCACTATGAGTTGCAGGCAACTTGACAGCACACAACAATTTGAGTCATTCTCAACTCAATGGTACCTAAAAACAACAACACACAGCACTGTCAGTCAGCAGTTCTTAGCTGCAACCACAGTGAGAGCAAAATAACCCTACCTGACTTCTATATATTGTTGTTGTTGTGTATCATTGAGTTGGAAATGGCTGGCTCATAGTCAATCCTCCAGTGGGTTTTCGGAGGCTTTAAACCACATAGGAGAAGACTGCCCATCTTTATGCCATGGAGTAGCTGGTGAATTTGGACTATGTGCCTTTGGGCTGGCAGTGCAACTCCTTCCTAGTAAACCACCAGAGCTTATCATGACTTCCATATAAGTTGGTCCTTTTGTTTTCAGAGGCAAGAGCTATGAGGAATACAGGGAGGCAGGTGGGCAGCTGACTACTGAAGCAGACTCCACTGCAGAAATCTTCCGTAGCAGTCTACAGCTGGCTTCCAAACTCCCAGACTGGTAAGGGGTAATGGTGTTTGAAAGGCACCTTGTTTCTAGATGCTCCTACACAGAGTATACTGGCCTTAGCTGTTGTTGTTGTGTAACAAGTCAGAACAATATCATTGTTGACCCACTTTCAGATGCTGTAAATCACACAGGAGACTGTCCATCTTTCTCCTCCAGAGAAGCTAGTGGGTTTGAACTATGTGCCTCTGTGTTTGCAGCACAAGGTGCACCCAGAGTGCTCATTGTGGGCAAAGATGGTGAAGCTTTGTGTCTCATATTTTGGGCATGTTGCTAGGAGAGGCTAGTCCTTGGAAAGGGATATCATGCTTAGAAAGATGGTGGGTCAGCAAAAGAAAGGAAGGCACGCCCCTCCCAAATGAGATGCATTGACAAGGTGACCACAGCAATGGGCTCAAGTGTATCAGAGATGGTGAGGATGGCACAGGATAGGGCAGGGTTTAGTTCTGTTGTTCATAGGGTCGCTATGATTTGTACTCAACTGGATGGCACCTAATTTGTTGGCAATAGCAAGAAGAAGTGGGAGCTTCTACTAAAGATGGTTCATATAGTGATACACGTAATAATACCTTTAAAATAAAATTGGTGATGTCAACCACATCTTAACCAAAAGCAGACAACAACAGAAAGATGTTTAAAAAAATTCAAATTCACTATTATCAAGGCAGTTCCAACTCAGTGATTCTCTGTTGGGTTTCTGAGGCTGTAAATCTTAACAAAAGGAGATGGCCTGCGTATGTTTTATTGACTATGCAAAGGCATTTGACTTGGTAGACCATAACAAATTGGGAGAGCAATGCTATCAAGAAACATTCAGTTGTGTTTACGCAGAACTTTTGAGGGAGCTCTGGTGGCTTAGTCGCAACAAGCGGCACTGCAATCCCAAAGACACATGGTTTGAATCCACTAGATACTCCACCAGAGAAGGATGGGCAACCTCTTCCTGTGCTATTAACTGCCTCTGAAAACACACTGGAGGGTCATCTATGGGTCGGTTCTGGCTCAACAGTACACAAAAACAACATGCAGAACTTGGAGAGAGAGAAAAAAGCTACTCTTCTATCAAAATATGGAGATAGTATGGTTTAAGACGGGGGGAAAGGGTATGCATTAGGGTTGTATCCTTTAATTTTATTTATTCAATCTACATGCTGATCAAATAATCCAAGAATATGGATTATCTAAAGAATGAAGTATCAAAATTGAAGGAAGCTGTGATATGAAAATCACATAATGTGGTCTGCCAAAAGTCAAGATAGGTTGAAATATTTAGTGATGAAGTTTGGACATCTTCATCATCTCTAATACAGTACAACCACTATGGAAACCACTTCAAAATTACATTTGATATAGCAATTTGATTGTTAGAGATACAAGTCAAAGAAATAAGAGCTGTGACACAAACTGATATGCACACATTCATGGGGTGTTTTTTTGTTTGTTTTTGCAGCACTATTTACAATAGCAAAGAATCAGAAAGAGCCCAAGTATCCACTAATAGACAAATAAGAATAAATGACTCCCTTTGATTATGGTGGTGGTGTGATTTGTTAGCTAAAGAGTCTTTGGTACATTCACAAAGTAGAGTAACACACATTTCTCAAAAATGATAAAGAATTCATGAAATTCTGCATAACATTAATTTAGAGTAAGTTATGCTAAATGACATGTCAGTCACAAAAGGACAATTATGGTATAAGACCACTATTAGAAAAAGCTAAGGAAAATTTTACATGCAGAATCATTCTTGGACAATGAACAGAGATGAGAAGGGAGAGAGAGGAGGGTAAAAAAGTCAATAAAGTTAAGTTGAGTGAAGGAAAAGCCAACATAAAGGAGTTGATCAGACATAACTAATTTGTTGATTATATTGTCGTTGTTGCTATGTGCTGTCAAGCCACCAGTGACTCATACAGATCCTAAACCCTGATCTATCCTATGCCAATCATATTGTCTCTGACACACCTACCCTCATTACCCCAGTCACTAAATCAATCTATTTCATCTAGGGTCTTCCTCTCCTGTGCTGTCCCTCCACCCTCCCAAGCATGATGTCCCTCTCTAAGGACTGGTCCCTCCTTGCAACATGTCCAAAGTATGTCAGACAGAGCTTCAGAATCCTTGCATCCAAGGAGCATTCTGGTTTAACCCTCTCAAGGATGAATCTGTTCATTTTCTTAGCAGTCCATAGTATATTCAGTACTCTTCTCTAATACCACAGCTCAAAGGTATCCATTCTCCTTCTATCACCCCTAGTCATTGTCTAGCTCTCTGACGCATAGCAAGTGGTTGCAAAGACCATGGCCTGATTTTATTAATCAATTGTAAATGATGTTAGAAAACAAAATGTGTGAACAGGGTTGAGTGAAAAACCAACATGATATGTAAACATTCACTAAAGCATAAATAAATTTCTCTAACTCTGAGAAGAATGGGAATCCCAGAACACTTGATCGTTCTAATGCGAAACTTATACTTGGACCAGGAGGCAGTCGTCAGAACAGAGCAAG
>NW_006399969.1:509262-509876 GCF_000299155.1 Elephantulus edwardii
TTAGGGCTGTTGTACATAGGGTCACTATGAGTCACAGGCGACTCGACGGCACATAACAACAACAACAACAAAGGGATAGAAAGCAAAGATGGAACTTTGAAGACCAAGATGTTAGACTTAAGCCATGGCATTTTCAACTGCCTTGTCTTACTTCAAAAGCTAGACAACGAATAAAAAGAATGGACTTGTTCTGATCATAGTGTTGTCCAGAACTATTCAATGTATACTGTTGACATTGAGAAGAATGAATGAGTATGTCTAGAGGAAGTATAAATGCAATGTTTAGACGTCATATCACTTACTTTGAACATGTTTTCAAGAAAACCAAATCCTAGAGTAGAACATCATGGTTGGTAAAAGGTCAGTGAAAGTGAAGAAGATCCTCAATGGGATGAATTAACACAGTGGCTGCAACAACTGACTCAATGCAACAATGACGAGCAAGGTGCAAACAGGATGAGACAATGGTTTCTGGGGATATTTTTTTTCAGCAATCAAAAGAAAGCAGAAATGGCATTTATTGAGTTTAATATCAGGCATGCATCTCTACCTGAAACTGTTGCTAGTTTTTAGGGACATCTTTTAATATTTTTATATGAGGAGATTTTATATAT
>NW_006399969.1:509976-515034 GCF_000299155.1 Elephantulus edwardii
TATATATCTTTGTGACGGTCTAGTAATGAGAATTATGTTATGTTCACTGGCTTGAATTTCTTTATAACTAACGGTCCCTAGACTCTTAGTTGCCTGTAAGCTTCCAGAGACCATTATTTTATATAAGTCTTTAAGTAACACATAGTTTGAAGGAGGAAGATAATCTAGAAAGCTAAAGTGTATAGTCACTGAATGCTCCATGGACTTTTCCCATAGCAATAATAGTTGTACACTAGAATATCTTTAGTTGCAATGCCAAAGCAACTCTCCCCCAACACCTGTCTTTCCTGACACAAATACGATGTTCAGTCTCCCCAGTAATCAGAAATGAATTCTCATGACAGATTTTAATCTATGTGGTCCATTATCAAATTATAGAAAGAAGTTCTATTTTTAAATTATGAAAAACAGTTTCTAGGACTTTGAGAAAATAACAGTTCTACATACAGTAATATGTATCTGGAAGAGTTTTCCATTAATTTGTCAATTAATTTTTAAAGATTAGCATTTTAAAAACACAACCAAATACATCTATGACCCGCAAAGTACACACATACACACACACACACACACACACACACACACACACACACACACACACACGAAGTGGGTCTCTGTTCATTCTCCAATGACAATAATTTTTATTTTCTTCAGTCATCCTACCAACAGCTCTGCTTTCTTTCTTGAACTACTTTCCCTCTCCAAAGAGTAGTGTTGAGATCAGTCAGAAAGGCTTTCTGAGAAGACTGGCTTAGATTTCTGGGTCTGTTCCAGGCCATTCAAGATAAAATGGCTATCCAGTGAAATGCTCAACACAGTTCACAAAACAAGCCTCAGTCTGACTGTCCAACTTTGGCTCAGGGTTGTCCATGCATGTCTCCCAACAAAGTTCAGTCATTTGATGCACCAGCTCGTGGGAAGCCGAATATCAAATTTAATATTAATAATAAACTAAATGCTATGTCAGGATAGGAGGGAGGCTGATACAATCTGGTATTAACCCAGTAGCACTAAGGCAATCCTTAAATGTTTACAGGGGTAGGCATTAAGGCAATCCTTGATAGTCTACATTATTCTGTGCAACAATGAATGAATGGAAATTCAAAATCTCTAAATTTTCATTGAAATTAATAATAATTTTTTTAAAGAGTCTACACAATTCTTAGTTTGTATTTACTGAATCCCTCCCTCCTGAGATAAGCATAAGGTAAACAATAGAGAAGAATTGGCCTTATTTTCAAAAGATTTCTCTTTGTGAGTTACTTCCCCATGATTCTTTGTTTTTGTTTACTACTCCCTTGTGATTTTCCTTTGTTTACCTTCCTGATGATTCTCAATAAAAACCCAGAAAGGCATGGCATAGGGGCTGCAGTTCTTCCAGATGTTAACCCCTAACCCCCCTTTTCCTTTGGTTGACAACACCAGCTGCTTAAAGTGTTTGCTTCTGCATCTCCACCTGATGAAATGCTGCAATGGTCCATGGTGCCCAAACTTGCGGCAGGAGAAGGCGAGGAGGAATCCAACCCAGCACAGCCACACGTGCAGAGATGAACTCTATACCAACTCACCGACCTCAACAATGTTTTATTATATATGGAATCACTATGAGTTGGCAGCCAGAATGCTCCCTGGAAGCAAGGATGGCAAGGCTTCATCCATGTTACATTGGGCATGTTGCTTGTTGGTTTTGTGTTTTGAAACTGATCCAAAGCTGATCCTCTAGGCAGTTTTCAGAGCAGTTTAATCACATAGCAAGGGGTTACCCACCCTTCTCCCACAGAACAGCCAATGGATTCGAACCACATGCCTTTGTGAAGCAGCACAGCTTCTTATCACTAGGAGAGACTATTCCATGGATAGGGACATCATGCTTAGGAAGGTGGAGGTCAGCAAAAGAAAGATCCTCAATGTGACAGAATGACACAGTGACTGTAGCAACAGGGACAAGTATGTCATGGATGATGAGGATGGCACAGGATAGGACAGGGTTTAGATCTGTTGTTTACAAGATCACTATGAGTTATACTCATGGCACCTAACAACATGAGTTGAAACTAACTTAACCATACCTAACAACAACAAATCTGCTGTCAGGGACTTTTCCAGCATGCTGAAAAGCAATGATGTCAGTCTAGAGACTAAGATATACCTAACCTAGGCCATGGTCTTCGCAATTACTTGTTAAACTTCAGAGAGCTGGACAATGACTAAGGATGACAGAAGAAGAATCGATACCTTTGAGTTATGTTGCTGAGGAAGAGTGTTGAACATACCAAGAAAACTAATAGGTCTGTCTTAGAGAGGGTGAAACCAAGTTTCTCCTTGAAGGTTAGGATTTTGAAGCACCACCTCACATACTTTGGGTACATGGCCAAAAGAGACTGGTCTTTGGAGAAAGACATCATGCTCGGAAGGGTGTAAGGACAGCAGAGGAGAGGAAGACCCTGGATGTGATGGACTGATATAGTAACTAAGACAATGGGAGTTGGTGTATCAGGATTAGTGAGACCGGTTTAGTATAGGGCAGGGTTCAGAGCTGCTATACTTAGGGTTGCTATGGTTACAGGCAACTGATGGCACATAATAGCAACAACAAAATTATAAGTTGTATAATGTTTGGTTGATTGTTTTTTTTTTTTTATTTAAGCCTCTTATTTAAAGTAAACAGGACCTGGTGGAGTGCTTTGTGTTTAAAAGTCAGTTGGGTCTGAGGGCCTGTGAACCTCACACCTAGTGTTATTATATTTTGGAGGAACATTCTTCTAAGTGGTACAGCACTCTTCTGTCAATTTGTTGTACTGAGGTAACCTTAGGTTGCTGTAATGCTGAATCCTGTACCACTGGTGTGTCAAATGCCATAATGGTCGCCCAAGGTGGACAGCGTTTGATGGAGCTTCTGGATTAAGATAGGTTTGGAAGCAGGAGTGGCATCCACTTCCTAAACAACATGCCTCTGGAAGCTTTATGAACTTAGAGAAATGACGATAGTTATAGAACAGGGTTCAGGTCTTTTGTTCACAGAGTCACGATGAGTTGTACTCAGCTCAATAGCAATCAACAACGACAAAAATCAAGATTCAAAAGGAAAATGAAAGGTCACCTTGGGGCCTGGGCGACATCTTGTGCTGACCGCACCTTCTAAGAGACATCCCAATCTACCTGGCATAAGACGACTGGCCAATCAGAAGGAAACCCAGCCATCAATTACATCTTGCATGACTGTGCAGCTCCGTCATTAGAAGCTAACAAAGGGCATCCAAACAACTTTCTCCACGAAATCTGACCACCAGTTTGACCTCCCGACTCCCAACCCCTACCTATAAAGCTTAACCTGTAGCTCTTCCTCACTGGTAACTTTGCTGCCTGACCCTGCCTTTCTCTGGCCTCAGACAGTAAATCTGACCCAAGAGCCACTAATAAACTCTTTTGTTTCACTTCACCCGGTTCTCTGCACCTTTTTTACCTTACAAAAAGATAATATCAAAACTAGACTATGAAAAATAGTTTTAGTAGATTTAAAAAATAGTTTTAATAGATTTAAATTTTTTTATTTAAATATTTTCAATTGAATACAACTCCATATGCTGTTGTATATTGTCGAGTTGGAACAGACTCACAATTGACCTCTAGTGGGTTTTCAAATTGCAAGGAAGGAGATGGCCCTCCTGCACAGCAGCTAGTGGATTTGAACCGAGTGCCTTTGGGTTGGCAGCATATCTCCTTACCACTAAGGCACCAAAACTCCCTGAAACAGGCTATCTAGGCTATGAGTATTCTGGCTAATCATTTGTATTTTGACCATTGTTTAAAACCTTTGTAAAATATTTTGACACACTTTCCAATCCTGCAGCTACAGCATACTAAAACTGCATTGAGGATCTTTCAGAAATCGATTGTTATTATTCCCCAGGTAAAATCACCTTGTGCAGAAATTTCATTTCCTCACCTTTGTATTTTGTGTTTTAATAGCCCTTTCTCACAAGTTTCTCCACTTCAGCTACCTAACATAAACCAACTACTTTCAAGATATCTCTGTTTAGCCCGGTATCCTTTCTCCCCTGTCTTATTCATCCCTGTGAGTGCCATTTGAGTTCTCATTTGCTGCTCTCCTTTTCAGCAAAAGAAAACGACAGGGATTTATAGGGGTTCAAATGCCCAGAGGACGGAGTTGTGGGAACTAGACAGTTGGTTTAACTAATGTCTTCTAACTCCAGTTCTTTCCATTCAATCCATTCCAATGTTATCTACTGAAAATTCTGGGTAGGGGGAGCGGCTAGATGCCAGAGTTGGAGTTCAGGAAGCTGGGGACTGGGAGGTGTCCTGCAAGGGCAGGCTGCGGGGACAAGAAGGGCACCCAGGTGGGCAGAAGTCCCTGCAGTGACCCAAATGCACCAGGTGCGCGCAGCCACAGGAAAGGGGTCCAGCCCATCTAGGCCTCTCCCTTGGGCATTGAAGTGGTCCCGCCCGCACGCCCACCACCTCGGAGCGTGTCTACCTCCATAGCGCGCTAACGCAGCCCAGCCAGCAGAGCAGCAGCGCCGCGCAATGGCCCGCCATAGCGGACGAAAAGCCGCGTATAACGGCCGCACCGCTTCCTCACCGCCGCGCGCTCAGGGAGCGCGTGCCGGAGGGCGCAGAGAGAAAGCCAGTGGGCGCGCCTGGCGCGAAGCTCCGGGGCGCTTCTCTGCTAGGAAATGTGTGCGGGCTCTGATCCACGCCCACGAAACACAAACAGGTAAACGGGCTTTCATAGTAAAGACAAAATCCAAATCGCCTGTGTGAGCAAGAGTCTTTTCTGGCTCCGATCTACCGCCTACTCACCCACCCACACCCAGTCTCTATATGTCAGAGTAAAGCTGACTGCTTCCTGGGATTTCGAGGTTTCCAAGTAAAACTTAGGCAGGGACCAAGGGTGGATTGAACCTTCAACCTTTCAGCCAGGGTCTCCTTTCTGGCTTGTTGTTGCGTGCCCTGGAGTCGACTATGGCTCACAGCAACCCAAACAAACGCAGCCCTATTCTGTGTCACTCTTATCACTTCTGCTACTCTTTTTTTTTT
>NW_006399969.1:516864-522723 GCF_000299155.1 Elephantulus edwardii
AGTGTAGTAGGATTTGAAATCAGGGAGTGAGATACCTCCTACCGTTCTTCTATTCTTAAGGAGTGCTTTGCTTATTCGGGGCTTTTTTCCATTCCATACAAAATTGCAGCTACGGTGTCAATTCATCTCATTGATGGTCTTCCTCTCTTTTGCTGATGTCTTTTTTCCAAGGACTGGTCCTTAGGGTCTACATAAGAAGGCACAGCTGCTTTTTTGGAGATAGCAAGTGTGTTACAAAATATCTTAGTTGCTGGATAAGGTGTGACAGTGTCTCTTTCAGCTGAGTTTGTTGTGACTTTGTATATAACTACACAATAGCAAAGTGGACTTTCAAGGAGTAAGCGCCTGTAAGCGCCTATAAACTCGATGCACATCCATCAACAACCCTTAAGTGCACCTAAGGGAGTTCTGATGGCACAGCAGTAGGAGTAATTTGTGCTTCTAAGGCCATGAGTCTCTTGCAGAAGGATGAGCAGTCTTCTTTCTTTGCCATCTCCAGCCTCAGAAACGCTGTTGTGGTGGTATTGCTATGTGGTGTCAAATCGACCACAACTCATGAACAACAGTGCTGAATCTTGCCCTGTCCTCAGCCTACCTCACCGTCTCCAACACACCTGACCCCATGGCCCCAGTTACTGTGTCAATCCATCTCATCCAGGATCTTCCTCTCCTGCGCTGACCCTCTACCCTTCCAAGCATGATGATGTTCTTCTCCAAGGACTGGTCCCTCCTGGCAACATGCCCAAAGTATGTGAGATGGAGCTTCAAAACCTTTGCTTCCGAGTGGCAACCTGGTTTTCACTCTCTCCAGAAATGGCAGGAGTCAGGAGTGACTTAAGGACATCAAGTTTTAGTTTAAGAGCACTTGAGTGTAAAAAAAAAAAAAAATATGACAGTACTCTTACTTACAGAGTTTTAAATCTGTTCTTGTGAGATATGATCCAGTTTATGTCAACTCACATTGCTGGATCTTGTGCTGTTCTAACAAATGCTGCCATGTGTCCATTCTTGCACTCACACAGGAGATTGGAAATCTTCTTTTGTTGACCCCCTACCTTTCCCAGTATGATATCTTTCTCCAATGATTGGCCCCACTTGACAGCATGCCAAGAATACATGAGACAAGTCTCACCATCTTTGCCTCCAAGGAGCACCCTGAGTGCACTTACTCCACCACTCACTTGTTTGTCCTCACCAAAACTACCATTCAAAGGAAATAATTCTTCAGGCTTCTTTACCCATATGCATATGAGGCAACTGAAAATACCATGGTTTGCTTTGAGCACCCCTTAGTCTTTAAGTTGACATCCTTGCTTCATAGCACTTTCAAGAGGTCCTTGATAATAGATTTTCCCAGTGCAACCCATCTTTTGATTTCTTGACTGATGCTATGATAGGTCTTGATGGTGGACCCAAGTAAAATGAAATTATTGGCAGCTTCAGTCTTCTCTCCATCTGTCATGATGTTGCCACCTCTTGGTCAATTTATAAAGATTTTTGTTTTATTTTCTTCTTTTTTTATTACTCTGATTTATTTACAAGGTTGGAATACATTGTTTTTCACAAAATTTTGTTTTCTTCTTGTTGAGGTGTATGTAGTCCATATTGAAGTCTTCAGTCTTGATCATCTGGTAGTAAATGCTTTAATCTTCTTTACTATCTGCAAACAAAGTAGTGTCATCTGCATAATGCAGGTTGTTAATGAGTCTTCCTCCAATCCTGATGCCACAGTCTTCTTCATATATTCCAGTTTCTCAGACCATTCATTCAGCATACAGACTGAATGTTGTTGTTGTTGTTATTGTTAAAAGCTTTCTGATTAAGAACAACTCATAGCTACCCTCTGAACAACAGACCTGAGCCCTGTCCTATCCTGCACCATGCTCATCATCACTGACACACTTGAGCCCATTGTTGCCTTCACTGTGTCAATCCCTCTTGTTTAGGGTCTTCCTTTCTTTTGCTGACTCTCCACCATTCCAAGCATGTTGTCTCTTCCCAAAGAGCAGCTTTTCCTAGCAACTTGCCTAGAGTATTTGTGGCAAAGCTTCACATCCTTGTCTCCAAGGAGCACTCTGGTTTAACTTTTTCTAAGACATATCTTTTCTTTTGGCAGTCTATAGGATATTCAGCTTTTTTCTCCAATTCTATAACTCAAAGGCATTGATTCTTCTCCTGTCATCCTTGGCTAAAAGCAGACAATATGAGAAGAATGTCTATTTGTATTTTATTGATGTACATAAAAATAAACCGTGTTTTATTGACAAAGATCAAAACAAACTATTAAGAAGATTGGGAATCCCAGAATACTTAAATATGTTCATTCAAATCCTATACCTAGACCAAGATGCTGTTGTAGAAACAGAGCAAGGGAACACTGCATGGTTTGGAATTGGGAAAAGTGTGCATCAGGGCTGTATCCTTTCTCCATACCTATTAAATTTGTATGCTGAGCAAATAATTTATGATACTGGGCTTTATAAAGAAGAATGTGACATCAGAATTGGAGGAAGTCTCATCAACAACTTGTGTTATGCAAATGACATAACCTTGCTTGCTGAATGTGGATTTGTGGCATTTGCTGCAAAGAATCAAGGACTGTAACCTTCAATATGGATTACATACAAACATCAAGAAGACAAACATCCACACCACCGGGTCCATAGGCAACATCATGATAGACGGAAGGAAGATTGAAATTGTCAAAGATTTAATCTTGCTGGAATCCAGAATAACATCCTTGTTACCAGAAGTTAGGAGGTCTGGAGATGTGTAGCATTGGGAAAGTCTGGTGTAAAAGATCTCTCCAAAGTCCTGAAGAGCAATGATGTCAGTCTAAAGACTAAGGTGTGCCTGGTTCAAGCCATAGTTCTTTCCTATCACAGGCTGAATAGGAAAGGGAAAAGGATATAATCCTGATGCATACTTTCCTGATTTTTTTCAGGGCAAAATAGTAATGATAGATTTATTAGAAAATTACATCCCTAAAGACACTGACCTCTCAACAACTGGAGTCCATCAACTGCTCTGCCAGAGAAAGATAGGACCAATTGTAAAGATTTACAGCCTGCACGGGAAGATTTACAGTGAGCATGACAAATATGGAGTGGAAGCCACTTTCCTGATTTTTAAGCCATGCAGTATCCCCTTTTTCTGTTTGAATGACTGTTTCTTGGTTTACGTACAGATTTTACATGAGCACAATTATATGTTCTGGAATTCTCAGTCTTTACAATGTTATCCCTAAAAATTTGTTAAGATTCACACAATAAAATGACATTCATAGGCAGTAGAACACAAGTAAACATCTTTCGGCTTTTCCCTGATTTTAAACAAGATCCTTTGACATCAGCAATGATGTCCTTTGTTCCACAGCCTCTTCTGGATCTAGTTTGAATTTCTGGCAGTTTTTGATTCATGTACTGTTTCAGCAGATTTTTAATTAGGTTTTACTTGTGTATAGTATTAGTAAGGTTTTACTTCTATACAGTATTAATAATATTGTTAATTTATGCATTCTATTGGATCACCATGAGGGTTTTTTTTTAGAATAGGAATAAATATGAATCTCTTTCAATCAGTTGGACAGGTAAATGTTTTCCAAATTTCTTACTATCCAGCCTGTTTCCAATGCTATAAATAGAATGGAAGGAAATTGTCCGTCTTTTCCCCTCAGAATGGTTGATGGATTTGAACTGCTAGAGAGGAGCCATTTTGGGGTTTGCAGCGTAATTCCTTACAGTCTAGGCCACCAGAGCTCCCTAGTAAAGTCATAATATGACCTTAGGAAGCTCTGGTGGCTTAGTGGTAAGGAGTTGTGTTGTCAACTCAAAGGCAAGCAGTTCAAATCCACCAGTTGATCCTTGGAAGAAAGATGGCCAGTCTCCTCCTGTGTAATGATAATTTCTAAAAAGCCACTGGAGAGTCAGCTTTGGAAAGAGTGTTGCTGAGATTGCAACCAAACAGGTTTCAGTGGGTAATGTCCTCTAAGGAGCTCTGGTGGCACAGCCCTTTCTTTATGCTTTGGGCTGCTAACTGAAAGGTTGACAACTGGAGTCCATCAACTGCTCTGCCAGAGAAAGATAGGACCAACTGTAAAGATTTACAGCCTGCATGGGAAGATTTACAGTGAGCATGGGAAACATATGTTTTCCCAATGCTTTTTGATCCATGTCTCTTTGAGTCATGCATCTTACCATTTTTTCACTTCTGTTAGGGTAGGAGAGGATAGAAAATATGACGATAAAGGTCGGGGAGAAATAGAGCAGCAGATAAATCAGCCCATTGTGCAGGGACCAATGAAGTTACCCTTATCTGCCGAAAGCCTGGTATTCTAATAAGCTCAGGGGGTGCTAAGGCTATAAAACTAGGAAACAAAGTTCTCACCTCTTTCTGGACAACAGACGCACCCTCCTCTCTTAGTAAAATTGACTGAGTGAGTACCTTTCCTACCAAATAAAGTTTACTCTGTTTTTAACTATTCCTCTGCCTGTGTTACATTTTCTTTCCCTTTACTCCATTCACTTTTGGGACACACTCCACTAATGAGAAATTCAGGTGCTCTAATTTGGGCCCAGGAAACTGTCTGACTTTAGAAAAGGGAATTCCACCTACTCTAACAACTTCTTTACTTCCCGATTCCACCTTCATTCCTTAATAAAAATAATGGGTTTTGCCACTGAAACATTAGGCAGCATCATAATAGAGAGAGAAAATATTTAACCTGCCAGTGAATTCATCATACATGCAAGGAGCTGGAGTCAGAAAATCCAAAGGGCTGAATTTGCTTGGCATTTCTTAAGCTGAAAGAACGAAAGAAGAAATTGAAACCACAGTTGTAATGCTTAAGGATGCTATGGGCAGAATATTGAATGACTCAAGAAGCATTAAAAGCAGATGGAAGGAGTACCAAACAAGAATTGACTGACACAGAGTAATTTCAAGAAACAACATATGAGCAAGTATTTCAGACCGAGGGTATTTTCATAATTATTAATAATGAAACAAACAACAAGGAATGAGATAAAACAGTGAGCGAAAAAGACAGGGGGCCAGCAGTTTCAACAACTGAACCCCCTCCCCCCACCAGCTTCCCTGTATCTTTGTTTTAAATTAAAAGGAAATAAATCACAAAGAGAATTCAATGTAAATGAAACCAAGCTCTTTATATTGAAAACCTTCCCCTTGGCTCAGGAGTGAGGAGTCAGCAAATACAATGTAAGAATCCTATAAACCCTTAAGGATTGCCTTGATGCCTCAGAGTGAATTCCATTCTTAAATAGCATTTGGTTTACTACAAATATTTAGTATTGGCTTCCCATATTTCCCCCCTTATGTTTTTATCATAATTATTTTATCGTACAGATGAATACACTTCTTCTCAGATTCATTCTTGCTTGTTTTTGTTTTCTCCATCATTTATACACAAAACAAAAAAAAAGGTCAAGCTGCTTTGAAGGAAATAGCAAAAAATAAGACCCCAGGAATAGATAGTATACCAATTGACATATTTCAGCTATCAGATGCTGCCCTGGATGTACTCACCAAGTTGTGCAAAGAAATCTGGAGAACACCACTTGGTCAACTGACTGGAAGAGATCTATATTTGTTCCTATTCCAAAGAAGGGTGACCCAACAGAGTGTGGAAACTACAGAACGATATCATTGATTTCACACACAAGCAAGATTCTACTGAAGATTATGAAAAAACGACTGGAACAGTACATCAGCAGAGAACTGCCAGAAGTCCAGGCTGGGTTTAGAAGGGGTCGTGGTCCTAGGGATATTGTAGCTGATGTTAGATGGATCTTAGCTGAAAGCAGGGAATACTAGAAGAATGTCTATCTGTGTTTCATTGAT
>NW_006399969.1:523764-528948 GCF_000299155.1 Elephantulus edwardii
GCAAGCGACTCGACGGCACATAACAACAACAATATATCTCATTACGAGAACCCAATCTGTCTATTTTATTAGAAAGTTCTAAAACTTGTTTACTTACTTTCTCATGAGGACTATCATCCTGGATTATATTGCTCAATTCCTCCGGAGTTGGAGGTAGAGGAAATGTATTCTCCTTTGTATTGTTCTGCCCACGAAATGCCCCTTTAAAGAATAATCCACATGTTTGTAAATAAAAATAAGCACTTTATTCCAGAGACTATCCACATGTGGAGACTTTCTTCCTCCGTAGGAAGGTGGTGAGGGAAAAAAAAACCCCGAGTCCCCCTCCACAATTGTTTTTATGGCTTTCCTGGGTGCCACTATCAGGGCAGGGAGATTGAGATCATGGTTGGTGGGTTGGGGGATCAGTCATGTGGGTCAGCTTTTGATGGGCTGGCTACTTTGCCCGCCTTTACTCTTTTTGTGTCACGTAGACACTAGTTAATTCTTTACTTTGCAAGGACAGATAAGATTTTGCCCAGGGCATTTGTGTTTGCCTTAAGCTAAGAATTTTTATGGCCTGCTTCTGCTTCTGGTGTTAATGGGGGTTTATAAAAAAGTGGGGTTTTTTCTGTCCCTTCAGTATCAGATTCACTATCACTCTGTTTTGAAGTGGTTTTTTTCTTCTAACTTTTCACACCTTTCCTCTTCAGACTGGAATGGTTTTAAAGCTAATGAGATCAAATCACATGGTAACCAAACCGAAACAGGAATCACAGGTGTTTCTTGCCTTCCGCTTAACCTCCTTTAATGTAATATCACTTAATTCAGATTTGTGCAAAGATTCAGCCATCTTTCTTTGCAAATTTTTTGGCTTGTGAGTACAATCCTGCACAGACATTTTTACTATTCTTTTCAAAACCCTTACTGGCCAAAAATTAATAGGAGTCTGTTCTCCTTTTTTGATATGCTTTTCATAAAGCTTGCACAACATTTTGCCAAGTTTTTAAATTTAACTGAACTTTATTTGGTGGTTTAAACCAATGACAGTGTTTCTGCACATACTGGAACAACTGCAAAAATGACCTTTCTCTAACTTTTACCCCTGAGCTTTTAAGTAATTCTATAATTAATGTAATATATTGAACTTCAGAGGATGTGCTGTTCCCCATGATTCCTTTTTTTTTTCCACTTCTACCTCTGACTTTTTAAGCAATTCACTTCAGACAGATGGTAGGGGAAATCCTCATGAAATATTTTTCAAGAATTTCTAGCAAAATTCAGGGTTTGAAGATTTCTTCATGATCCTGCCTTTAATTTTACCAAAAGTTTCACTTACCCTGAGCAAATTTCCTTTCGGTTTCTTGGTGTCTGCACGAAAAGGAGAGAGAAAGAAAGAGAGACTACCATCTTGTCCCAAAGAAAGAGAGACTACCATCTTGTCCCAGGTTTGGGTGCCAGAATGTTGGGGGTGAGGGGCAGCAATTCCAACCACTGAAGGGCCCCCATTCCAGCTTCCCTGTATCTTTACTGAAAATGATCAGGAAGTATATCACAAAGATAATTCAATGCAAATGAAGCCAAGCTCTTTCTATTGAAAACCTTCCCCTTGACTCAGGAGGGAGGGGGGTCAGCAAATACAATGCAAGAATCCTGTAAACCCTTAATCGTCTTGGTGCTCAGAGTAACTTCCATTCTGAAATAGCATTTGGTTTATTACAAATATTTAGTATTGCCTTCCATAAGCAGGAGGCAATGTTGGTGAAAGAGGAAGTTTAGGCTGCTCTGAAGGACTTGGCAAAAAATGAAGCCTCGGCCGCCATCTTTGGCGCGACTTGCCCCACTTGTTTCTGCCTGGGAGAATCCACCGCCATCCGCCACCATGGTGAACTTCAGGGTAGATTAGATCCGGGCCATTATGGACAAGAAGGCCAACATCTGCAACACATCCATCATCGCCCACGTGGACCACGGCAAGTCCACACTGATGGACTCGCTGATCTGCAAGGCCGGCATCATCGTGTCAGCGCAGGCCGGGGAGACCCGCGTCACGGACACGGGCAAGGATGAGCAGGAGCGCGGCATCACCATCAAGTCCACCGCCATCTCCCTCTTCTACGAACTCTCTGAGAACGACTTGAACTTCATCAAACAGAGCAAGGATGGCTCTGGCTTTCTCCTCAACCTCATCGACTCTCCTGGGCACGTGGACTTCTCCTCTGAGGTGACGGCCGCCCTCCAGGTCACTGACGGAGCCTTGGTGGTGGTGGACTGCGTGTCTGGGGTGTGCGTGCAGACTGAGACAGTGCTGTGGCAGGCCATCGCCGAGCGCATCAAGCCTGTGCTGATGATGAACAAGATGGACCGAGCCCTGCTCGAGCTGCAGCCAGAACCTGAAGAGTTCTACCAGACCTTCCAGCGCATAGTGGAGAACGTCAGCGTCATCATCTCCACCTAGGCGAGGGTGAGAGCGGCCCCATGCGCAACATCATGATTGATCCCGTCCTGGGTACAGTCGGCTTTGGGTCTGGCCTCCATGGCTGGGCCTTCACTCTCAGGCAGTTTGCTGAAATGTATGTTGCCAAGTTCGCTGCCAAGAGAGAAGGCCAGCTGGGGCTTGCTGAGTGGGCCAAGAAAGTTGAGGACATGATGAAAAAGCTCTGGGGTGACCTTTATTTTGACCCTACCAATGGCAAGTTCAGCAAGTCAGCCACAAGCCCCGATGGCAAGAAGCTGCCCCAGACATTCTGCCAGCTCATCCTGGACCCCATCTTCAAGGTCTTTGATGCAATTATGAACTTCAGGAAAGAGGAGACTTCAAGCTGGACAGTGAAGACAAGGACAAAGAGGGCAAGCCTCTGCTGAAGGCTGTGATGCGCCGCTGGCTGCCCGCTGGGGATGCCCTGCTGCAGATGATCACCATCCACCTGCCCTCACCTGTCACAGCCCAGAAGTACCGCTGTGAGCTGCTCTATGAGGGGCCCCCCCAACGATGAGGACACCATGGGTATTAAAAGCTGTGACCCTAAAGGCCCCCTGATGATGTACATTTCCAAAATGGTGCCAACCTCCGACAAGGGTCGGTTCTATGCCTTTGGACGGGTCTTCTCTGGGCTTGTGTCAACTGGCCTGAAAGTCAGGATCTTGGGACCCACCTACACCCTTGGGAAGAAGGAAGACCTGTATCTGAAGCCGATCCAGAGGACCATCTTAATGGTGGGCTGCTATGTCAAGCCCATTGAGGACGTGCCATGTGGGAACATTGTGGGTCTGGTGGGTGTGGACCAGTTTCTGGTGAAGACTGGCACCATCACCACCTTCGAGCACATACACAACATGTGCATCATGAAGTTCAGCGTCAGCCCTGTGGTCAGGGTCGCCGTGGAGGCCACCTTGCCCAAGCTGGTGGAGGGCCTGAAGTGGCCGGCCAAGTCGGATCCCATGGTACAGTGCATCACTGAGGAGTCAGGTGAACACATCATTGCTGGGGCTGGGGAGCTGCACCTGAAGATCTGCCTGAAGGACCTGAAAGAGGACCACGCCTGCATCCCCATCAAGACATCCGACCCAGTGGTCTCCTACCGTGAGACCGCCAGCGAGGAGTCCAATGTGCTGTGCCTGTCCAAGTCCCCCAACAAGCAAATCAAAAGAAGAACTGCTTTGGGAAAATTGGCTGTTATGGACCTCTCCAGAGTGCTGAAGAGCAATGATGTCAGTCTAGATACAAAGGTGTGCCTAATCCAGACCATGGTTTTCTCAGTTACTTTTTATGCTTCAGAAAGTTGAACAATGACTAAGGATGACAAAAGAAGAATAGATGCCTTCTAGTTGTGGTGCTGGAGAAGAGTCTTGAACTCTTCTACCATGGACTGCCAAGAAAACAAAGAGGTCTGTCTTGGAGAGGGTGAAACCAAGTCTATAAATGAAGGCACGGCCCTTCCCCGATGGCCTGGCTGAGGTCATCGACAAGGACGAGGTGTCCGCCCAGCAGGAGCTCAAGCAGGGGGCCTGCTACCTGGCTGAGAAGTACGAGTGGGATGTGCTTGAGGCTCGCAAGATCTGGTGCTTCGGGCCCAATGGCACTGGCCCCAACATCCTCACTGACATCACCAAGGGTGTGCAGTACCTCAGTGAGATCAAGAACAGCGTGGTGGCCGGCTTCCAGTGGGCCACCAAGGAGGGGGCACTGTGTGAGGAGAACATGCAAGGTGTGCGTTTTGATGTCCATGAGGTGATCCTGCATGCTGACACCATCCACCGTGGGGGTGGCCAAATCATGCCAATGCCCGGTGCTGCCTCTACGCCAGAGTGCTGACTGCCCAGCCCCACCTCATGGAGCCCATCTACCTGGTGGAGATGAATCTCCACTTGTCCTGAGCAAGCAGTTGGTGGTGTCTACAGTGTCCTGAACAGGAAACGAGAGCATGTCTTTGAGAAGTCCCAGGTGGTTGGAACCCCATGTTTGTTGTGAAGGCCTGCTTACCTGTCAACGAGTCCTTTGGCTTCACAGCGGACCTGAGGTCCAACACTGGTGGCCAGGCCTTCCCGCAGTGCGTGTTTGACCACTGGCAGATCCTGCTGGGGTACCCCTTCAACAACACCAGCCGCCCCAGCCAGGTGGTGGCTGAGACGCACAAGCGCAAAGGCCTGAAGGAGGTCATCCCGGTCCTGGACAACTTCCTGGCCAGTGTGCCCACAGCAACCCATCTTCGTATTCCCACACCTGGAGATGCCCCCGCCCACCGGGCCTGCTCAGTGCCATCACTCACCTCCACTCACAGCACGTCGCCCAGTATTTATTCAAGATTGCAGAGGAGAGTGGCCTTTTCCAAGGACTCATTTGGTTAGTGGGGGAGGTGGGTGGGACACCTGACACTTGCCCCTGTTTGTTTGGAAGGAAACACAAATGTCCAAAAGCTTTAAGAATTGGTGCATTAAAAGGTTTATTTGGGTGAGTGGCCCTTACTGGACTCCCTGCCCCTTCCTGAGGGGGGGACGGGGACAGGCTAGACATTTCTCTATAGACAGAAACTAGAAGACATGAAGTTGTGTGTGCCAGTGACAAAAAGGAAATACAACTGACAGCTAAGGAAGCAAAGGAAGATGGAACCTCTGGGTTCAACCAGCCATCCCCACTGGACCCACCTGGGAAAACACTTTGCAGTCCAGAGGGGAGCAAATGACAGGAAAATATCTTCTAACAGA
>NW_006399969.1:529651-530171 GCF_000299155.1 Elephantulus edwardii
AAGATTATCCAGAAAAGACTTGAACAGTACATTGACAGAGAACTACCAGAAATACAGGCTGGGTTTAGAAGACATCATGGCACTAGGGACATTATTGCCAATGTCAGATGGATCTTAGCAGAAAGCAGCAAGTACCAGAAGAATGTTTATCTGTGTTTCATTGACTGTACAAAGGCATTTGAATGTACAAAGGCAATAAACTGTGATTAACCTTGAGGAAAATGGGAATCTCAGAACACTTGATCTTGCTTATATGATACCTATACTTGGACCAGGAAGCAGTCCTCAGAACAGAGCAAGGAAACACTGCATGGTTCTAAATCAAGAAAGGAGTGTGTCAAAGATGCATCCTTTCCCTGTACCTTTTAAATCTATATGCAGAACAGATCATTCTGGAAGCAGGGCTTTATGAGGAGGAGTGTGGCAACAAGACTCATTAACAACCTACAATATGCAGATGGCACAACCTTACTGAGACTGAAGAAGACCTGAAGCACTTGCTGCAAAAGGTCAAGGACTG
>NW_006399969.1:530996-532176 GCF_000299155.1 Elephantulus edwardii
TGTGCCTAATCCAGACCATGGTTTTCTCAGTTACTTTTTATGCTTCAGAAAGTTGAACAATGACTAAGGATGACAAAAGAAGAATAGATGCCTTCGAGTTGTGGTGCTGGAGAAGAGTCTTGGACTCTTCTACCATGGACTGCCAAGAAAACAAAGAGGTCTGTCTTGGAGAGGGTGAAACCAAGTCTCTCCTTGTAGGCTAGGATTTTGAAGCTCCGCCTCACTTTGGGCATGTGTCCGGGAGAGATAGGTCCTTGGAGAAGGACATCATGCTCCGAAGGGTGGATCAGATAGCACAAGAGAGGAAGACTCCGGAGGAGATGGATTGATACAGTAACTGGGGCAGGGTTGGTGTGTCAGAATTAGTGAGACTGGCTCAGGACAGGGAAGGGTTCCGAGCTGCTGTACATAGGGTTGCTATGCATCGCAATTGACTCAACCAATAACATTCTATGAAGAAGACTATTTAACATCCCATAGACTGCCAAAGAAGAAGCAGCTATGTCTTGGGGAAAGTGAAGCCAGAGTGCTCCTTGGAGGCAAAAAAGATAAAGCTTCGTCACATACTTTGGATGTATTGTTAGGAGAGGCTGTTCTTTGGAAAGGGACATCATTCATGGAAAGATGGAGGGCCAAAGTGAGGAAGACTCTCAACCAAGTGGATCGACATAGTAACTGAAGCAATGAGTTTGAGTGTGGCATTGATTGTTGGGATGGTGCAGAATAGGGCAAGGTTCAGATCTGTCATTCATGAGATCGCTATGAGCCATACTCGAGTAGACCGCACCTAATAACAACAACAGCAATCCTTAATAAAAATAAATTATGTTTTTAAGTAATGAGAAAACACAGTCAAAGGCTGAAGACAGAGACTCAGACCTTAAAAAAGCAAGACCATGTCCTTCAGTGCACAGCAGTGAGGGCCAGAAGTAGTAGACGGTTGCATGACGGGAGTCGTAGTCTTAGACTGCTGAGGGGCGGGAGGCAGGGCAGGGAGGCCTCGGAGCTCCGCCCCCGCGCCTGACGCACGCGGCGCGCACGCTGGCGTGGGTGTGGCCACAGGGCGGGGTGGGGGCGTTGCCGCCAGCCGGGCAGCTTTCTGGGAGTGGAGCTGCAGGGGCCTGCCTGCGCGGGGCGGTCATGGTCCCCCTTTGAGCCGGCCAGGGGCGCGTGGGGCGGG
>NW_006399969.1:532591-534882 GCF_000299155.1 Elephantulus edwardii
CCCGGGGGCGCGAGCCTCTGGGGAGGGGCGATGGGAGATGGCGGTGACCGCTGGGGTGGCCGCGGGCCCGGAGTGGACATCGGGCTGGGAGGTGCGCGGCCTGACAGCGGGACCTGGCGCCCGGTACTGGCGGTTCCGGAACGCCGCGAGATCGGGCCCCGCCGCCCCCACCTGCAGGCACGGGGCACGCGGGACCGTGCTTCCCTCGGTGCAGCCTGTTTGTTGACATCAGGACCCGCCTCTGGCCTTTTTAAGGATCCTCGTGCTATTTTGTTTCTGTTTTACCCGTTAACCATTAAATAATAGCAAGGAGAGAGTGTATTTGGGGTGTGTTTTATGGTGTGTGTGGTTTTTGGTTTTGGTTTGGTTGGGTTTTTTTTTATGATTTTGGTCCCAGGGGTAGAAATTCCTAAAATATAAAGATGAATTAATACACGGGCAGGCGTCTGCATTTAGAATTGCTCACATTTTTTAGGGTCACATGTAAAGTGAACTTTCGGGAAATGGAGTGGTAGTGCACTTCCTAGCGGGGACACGTGGTTTTCTGCTGTGTGTCCTTTACATTGAGAGCAGCCTGGAGGCCAGGCCTTTGTAAAGACTCCCAGATAATGATCATCAGCTTCCGCGTTTCGAATAATCGATACCAAATATGATTATCAGGGGGATGACTGCTGTCGGTTCAGGCTTTAAGAATGTTTCTTAAATATGCATGGTATAACATGATGATGTCTGCATATGTGCAAATTAGTAGATTCACTCTGTTGGAAGCTTGCTACCTAGAATTGAATACCGTGTGCGCATACGTGTAAAGCTGTACTGGGTTTTCAACATAAAGAAATCTACTTTCTTTTTGACACTCATTACTTGACTAGGGTATCTGTGCTTCATTTGTATGTTACCATTAATCACTACTGCCTATCCTTTGTTGTTGCCATTCAGGTCAATCCTCCAGCAGTTCCAGTAAATCATAGGGGAAGAGATTACCTGTCTTTCTCCCTCAGAGCAGCTCGTGGGTTCAAACCAGTTGCCTTAGAGTTGACAATGTGACTCCTTACCCACTAGACCATCAAAGCTCCCTTCTTCCTTTGTTGTTAGGTGCCATCAAGTATGACTCATAGAGACCCTAAGAACAAGAGATCTGAACCTTGGCCTATCTTGTGCCATCCTCATCAGCTCTGACACATTTGGATCCATTCCTGCAGTCACTGTGTCAATCCATCTTAATTGGGTGCTCCCTCCTAGCAACATGCCCAAAGTGTGTGATATAAAGCTTTGTCATCTCTGCCTCCAAGGAGCATTCTGGCTACAGTTTTCCGAGACATGTCTCTTTGTTCTTTTGGCAGTCTATGGGCTATTCAATACTCATATCCAACACCAGTTCACAGGCAACAACTCTTCTTTTGTCATTCTTACTCATTGTTTAGCTTTTAGATGCATAGAAAGCAATTGAAAAGATCATGGCCTGAATCGGGCACACCTTAGTTTTCAAACTGACATCATTGCACTTTGCTACTTTGGAGAGGTCTCTGACAGCAGATTTGCCCATTGTAAATTTCCTATTCTGACTGCCAGTTAGGATTATGATTGTAGATCCAAGTAAGATGAAATAATTGACAAATCTTTTCTCCATCTATCATTATGCTGTTTATTGTTCCAGTGTGAGGATTTTTGTCTTTCCATGTTGAAGTCTTCGTTTCTGTAGCAAGCATTCGTTACTCCTCCACCTGCTTGCAGCAAACACCCCTCGGGAGCACACCTAATGGTGTTGTCATTGAGTCCTTGCCCACACTTCTTCAGGAGCTTTACTGAAGCTCAATGGCCACTTTTCTTTTTGTCTTAAAATTCATTGTAGCCATGCTCTGGTGGCCTAGCAGTAAGATTGCTCTGCAATCCCAGAGGTTCAAATCCACTAGCTGCACCATGGAAGAACGGTGAGCAGTCAGTCCGCCGTGAGAGTTACCTCCTCTGAAAGCCCTCTAGGAGGGTCACCTGTGACTCACTTCCTACTAGACAGCACACAACATGTTATGAGGAAGAGAGCAGGGGGAAAGAGATATTGAGGCCTTGATTCCTTTACTCTTGTTGTTCTTGATAGCCCTTTACCTGAGAACTGTAATGCTCAGGTTGAGCAAGTGTTGTGTTGTTGTTACGTGCCGTCGAGTTGCTTGCAACTCATAGCAACCCTATGTACAACATCCCTAAACTCTGCTCTGTCCTGTGCCAATCGCACTGTCTCTGACACTCCCATCCCGATTATCCCAGTCACCGAATCAATCCACCTCATAGAGGGC
>NW_006399969.1:536384-563419 GCF_000299155.1 Elephantulus edwardii
AGTTCGGCCCTTTTGATTTTCTGACTCCAACTCCTTGCACATTTCATTGTAATATTTTGCTTTGTCATCCCGTGTAACTGTAGAAGTTGTAAATAATTGAGTTCATAGTGTTATTTTCAACATCTTCTGAAAAAAGGTTGTGGCTAGCCTGGGTTGAAGAAGATATGTGTCATTGTGGAAATGATATTGAGGTCATAGTCCAGTCTGATCTGATGCTCTTGGAAAACCTGGAGAAGTGGTGGCGAAGGAGCCAAGTCTGGCCTTTAACTATCAGCTGGCAATAATGGAGAGGCTCTTGAGCACACTTGTTAGATGCTCTTTCTTCCTTTGTTAACTGTCTTATATGGCCGTTCTTTGTGTTTTTCTAGTGATTTTTCAGAGCTTTTCATTAGCAAGATTCTATTCGGGTAAAATTACTGACTTATAAATGGACTTACGTGTTTCTATTTTCTGGTTCACCTTTGGTCTGTACTAGTGAGCTGACGATGTAATGATATTTTCCTGGCATATAAATGTGAAACACGTGGACTGCTGAATTCCCAATGACTGTATGAAGAAGGTCACTCTGGTGGTGCGCCCTTTAGTGAGTCTCACTGCTGAGCAGAGGCTTCAGTGATTTGAATCTGTCAGCAACTCCAAGAGAAAGATGGGCCTTCTGCTCCTGTTGCAAGGTTGCTGTGAGTTTATTGGAGACAGGCCCTTTTTTAGAGGGAAGTTAATCCAAGTCAGAGTAGACATCCCCATGCTGCCTATACTCTTTACATGGTCTGTAAGTTGAATTTGTAAGTAGTGTAGCAAGTATGTGAAGTTCTCATTTAGTTTAGCTTTATATTAGTGAAAGGAAAGGCTGAATGCCTTGTCAGTGATTTAAAGCTATACTAAGACCATTATTGTAGAAATAAATAGCTAGTAAAATGTGTGAGGATATAAGGAAGGGAGAGTGGGAGCAGAAAGGTGAGGATAGGGGTAGTCGGTTGTGCAACTTGATGATGGGAGGGAGGGTTTGGTTAAGAAAATGGGAAAGATCTGGTGTGGAAAATAATGTACATGAACTTTGTAAGTAAACCAGTATAAAATAAAAATTTTATATTGAAAAAAGCTATACTTGGGGTAAGTAAAAGTGTTTGTGATAAATTTGTTGAAAGTAGGAATTGGGTCAGTCACTTGAGGACAGATTTACATAACAGTAAAGGGCAAATGCTCTTTTAGAGTTCTCAACTCTCAAGCTTGCTTTAGCCAGTTCTCTTTGTGACCCTCCATCTGGTGAGTGAAATAAACGGGCAAATACTGTGTAAGACCACTGTTAAACGGCTAGAGAATGGTTTACGTGGAGTGTGGTTACCATACTAGTATGGTTACTGGGCAGTGGAGGTGGGGAGTAGAAAAGTGATAGGCATGGAACACTGGTTGGGATGGATGATGGGGAGTGAATGGACAATCAGACATTGTGTGTGTTGGAAGTGATGATGTAGAATAGAATGTACATGAATGATTGGGGGGGGACCCTCAGCAATAATATGCTTATGAATTTTAACCAAATCACAATGGAGAAAAACCCAAATCAACAAGTCCACAAGAACCAAAATTTGACCTTGTGTCTGTCACAATTGAATTTAAGAGGCATCTCAAGTATATTTTTGATGTGTTGAATGCTACTGACCGAAGGCCAGGCAGATTGTATCATGATGTACTACAAAAGGTCATTACAAAGACTAGAAAGTATGTCAGAATGTATGTCAGAAGAGACTCAAACTCAGACAAGAGTGTGAAGAAACCAAAACACAGAGAAGAAATGTTGAAGAAAGATGGACAAAAGTTTTCAAAGGGCACTTTTGAGAAGACAAAGCAAAGTCTTATGAAATATGCAAAGAACTGGAGAAAGAGAACCCAGAAAAATGCTTTGCATTTCTCAGCTGAAAGAGCTGAATATTCAAGTCTCATATTCTCAGATTCTGCTGCTGAAATCTGCTCAGTTTAGTGGTGAGACTAGCCAGTCCACTGGTGGACAGACCAGCACACTCTCTTCATGTATGCCCTCCCATCCACGTAGCTCGGAAAGCTATTTTGAACAGTAAACCCTTAATACCACAGTACAGCACCTGAAAATTGTCATCCTCTGTGATGTCTTAGTTATGCAGTGCTTCTGTAACAGGTGCCACAGGTGGGATATAAATTGACTTTTTCCAGTTCAGGGTGCCAGCGCTAGGGAAAAGCGTTTTCCGGAGGACAGCTCTTCCATATCCTTCCATATCCGTGGGCCCGTCACTCCTTGGAGACATACAGGTCTTGGCCTTTCTCTATCTTGAGAAGCTTCTTAGTGCGGGAACAGAACCCAAGTCCAGAGAGACATACCCTGGCAGTTCCTTTTCTGTGCTAAGGGATTCTTCCCTCCCCTTGGCTAGCTGCTTCTTTATCTCTTGTGAAAATGAAACATGTTAAAAACCACACCCTTGAGACACATCCCTTATTTTGGATCCCGGTTGGGTTAGGGTTAAGGGATACTGCACGCCACTCTTAATCCTCTCTCAGCTATGTGGTGATTCAGGTCATAGAGGTCATTACATGGTTTCCACATTATATTGTTACATATATGTATGTTTGAGGAGGGACATATTCAGTCCATGACATTTGTGAATATATAGATTGGAAAGTAGCCATTATATTGTAAGGTAAAGTGAGTCTCTTTCAAATCTTTTTTTTTTTTTTTTTTTAGTAAAAGGCGAAAGATTTATTTGATCTGAAGAGAAACAAGAGTATCTTTCAAATCTTTAAGAGACTCCAGCCAAGACACTTGAATGCGGTTTACTAAAAAGACATTTAGATACCCCGTATATACTTTCTGTTCCTATCTGGTTACTGCTGAGTAGTTCTCTTTGATCAACTTACCAGTAGCGATTTAACCTGCTGTGCTTCAGAATCATGCTAATTGAAGGCATATGGATATTTTTGTAAAAGAGCATCCTTATTTATGATTCCATTATTGCTTTTCATGACAAGTGCTTTTATTATGGTGAATAGTGAATTATTTTCTCTGAAATGGGAGACACAGGTGTTATAGCCTTGAGAGGAATACACAATAGATAAATTAACATTGAGTCAAAAGATTGTTGGGTTCCTGGAAAGCTCGAAGACTCTGGCACAAGAACTGTCAAGTCTTTCTGGTGCTGGAGTCACACAGGACATGATTGACACACACTGCTTTGCTGTGACCCATGATGATGGTGCTAACTTCTTGACTGATGTTCACTTTCAGCTCTGCCATCACAGTATAGTGCTTATGTTTTCAGAGTAGAGAGGGCTAGGCTTGCACACATACTGTTAGAGAGGAGGCTTGAGTTAGCGGCCTAAAAACTGCCTCTGTGTATGATCAGCATAGAATTGTAAGCCCCTGCTGCTGAAAACTGCCTCTGTGTATGATCAGCATAGAATTGTAAGCCCCTGCTGAAGAGATGCCAGTGTTTCAACTGTTACACTACCAAGGTGCCTTTCACGGCCTTCATCTCAGTTACAGCAAAACGTGTTATGAGTTATCGAGCCGGCTCCAATCCATAGTGAACCTATGAACAATAACTTGAATCCTTAACCCTAGTTCTGTGCCACATCTCCAACATCCTTGAACCTGTTGTTATAGACGCTGTATCAGTCTGTCATGGTGTGTGTACTCACATCAGAACCAACTCATAGCTGATCTTCCAGCATGTTTTGAGAGGCTTTACTTTGCACGAGGAGATTGCCTGTCTCCCCCCCCACCCAGTACAACTGGTGGGTTTGAATTGTGTACCTGAGGGTTGGCAGCACAGCCTCTTAACTACAAGGACACCAGAGCACCACATTTGACACCCATGATAGTAGCAGTCAATAAATAAAAGACATGCTGCATTGGGAAAGTCTGCTATCAAGGACCTCTCTAAGTATTAGAGAGCAGTGTGTTATTTCAAGACTAAGATGTGGCTGACCCAAGCCATGATCTTTTCAGCTGCTTTCTATGCATGTGGAAGTTAGACAATGAATAAGAAGACAGAGAAAGAATTGGTGCTTTTGAGTTGTGTTGTTAGAGAAGAGTATTGAATATCCTATGGACTGCCAGAAGAACAGTTTCTTTTCGTCTGCTTTCTATGCATGTGAAAGTTAGACAATGAATAAGAAAACAGAGAAATAATTGGTGCTTTGGGGTTGTGTTGTTGGAGAAAAGTATTGAATATCCTATGGACTGCCAAAAGAACAGTGTCTTCACTTGGAGAGAGTGCAACCAGAGTTCTCCTTAGAGGCAAGGATGGTGAAACCTTGTCTCATACATTGAGCCTGGAGCATGCTGTCAGGAGGGGCCAGTTCTACATGCTCAGAGAGTCAGCATCAGGGGAGGAGGGGAAGATCACATTTAAGGCAATACTTTTGGGACAGGGTAGGCCTAACAGCACGTTAAACATCAGGAGTTACTGTCACGTAGTAATGGGTAAACATCATTTCATTCTTTCCTATTGGTTCAAGTGCTTCAAGTCTTCATTTTCAGCAAGCAAGGTTGTGTCATCTGTATACTGAAGGTTATTGGTGAGTCTCCCTCTGATCCTGATGCCACATTCCTCTTCATAGAGTCCAGCTTCTCAAATAATTTGCTCTGTACACAGATGGAATAGGTATGGAAAGAGGATAAAACCCTGCCTCACTCGATTCTTGATTTTAAACCATGCAGTGTTCTCTGCACAATAGCCTCTTGGTCTAGGTATTGGTTTTGCATGAGCACAATTAAATGCTCTGGGATCCCCATTCTTTTCAGTGTTAGCCATAACTTGTTATGATCCACACAAATGCCTTTGCATAGTCGATACAGCATAAACAAACATTCTTTTACTTTACGATAACCTTTACTTTCAGCCAGGATCCATCTGACATCAGCAATGATACCTCTGGTAACACGACCTCGTCTAAATCCTGCTTGAACTTCTGGCAGTTTCCTCTTTATGTACCATTCAGAAGATTTTAAAGCACTTGCTGCAGAAGATCAAAGAATACAGTCAATATTAGTAGCATCTCAATGTCAAGAAAACAAAAATTCTTACCACTAAACCAGGCAATATTATGATCAATGAAGAATCAAGATTGACGTTGTCAACAATTTCATCTTACTTGGATCCACATTTCAATACCCTTGAAACCTGCAGTAAGGAGAAGTATTAGACAGAGAAAGTCCAAATTTTTGAGGAACAGTGATGTCAGTTTGAGGATTAAGGTACATCTGATTTAGGCCATGGTCCTTCCAGTCACTAGCTATGCATCTGAGAGCTGGACAATGAATAAGAATGCTAGAATTAGTAAAAAAAAATAAGAATGCTAGAATTATTGATGCCTTTGAATTGTGGTGTTGGAGAAGAGCAAATAGATGGAGAAAGTCAAGCCAGAGTGCTCCTTGGAGGCAAAGATGATAAAGCTTCGTTTCACTTTGGGCAGGTTGTAAGGTGAGACTATTCTTTAGAGAATCACATCATGCTTGGAAAAGTGGAGGGTCAGTGAAAGAGAGGAAGACCCTCAACCAAATGAATTGATGTGGTAACTACAATAGTGGGCTCAAGTTTATCAGGTGGTACGAAGATGGGACAATAGAACAGGGTTCAGATCTGTTTTCCATAGGGTCGCTATGAGGTGTATTCAACTAGACATTAGTTGTTGCTTTTTATTGTTGTCATTGGAGTGTGCATGTCTCTCACCTGGACCTTCTTTATCAGAAGCACATTTCCTGATGCAAACTTATTCCAGAGTTGAACTTGGCAGGTTTGGGCTCAAAGAAGCCATAGAGAGAAAAGGCAGAACTCTTGTCTTCTGATCTCCTTAAGATTAGAAATCAAATTGGGAGGTGGGGGAATATGGTAAAACTGAAAATAGCTGCTAAATAAGAAAACAACGGCCTGGGTCCTGTGGCAAGAGCATCGTTTTTGACAGCATAAATGATATATAAATTTATCAGTGAATTTGTTTCATATTTGTCACTAGGACAGTATATGAACTCAGAAAGTAAGATGTACCCATACTGCATTACAAAGAGTTGAGTGAATCATTTGGATTCTTTGCCATGATGGGGAAATGTGTATGAAAGAAGAGCAGAGCTGCCAAGGCCCTGGCTGGCCTGAACTTTAGGCTGCTCCTGAGCTCTCCTGGAACAGCTACACTTCTCTTCAAATGCTCTCTGGGGTAACAGCTTCTTACACCCCTGCCTTCGTATCTACTCAAAACCAAGATTCACATCAAGTTTCCTTCTCTGGATCAGTCATAATCAACAGAGAAATGATTATAATGATTTGCAAAGTAAGGGAGAAAAAAAGAGGACAAACATTCAAAACCAAAAGCTGGTCTGGGGTTCATGTCCTATAGGGAAATAAGAAATGGTGAAGCACCAGTTCTGGGCTGTGCTTATTTTTAAATTGTTTTTCAGCAGTCTCATATGCATTGTTGGTTTTTTGTGCTTTTCTGTAAGTAAATATTAGGAATAAACTATGATTTTTATTTGGTTTTAACTTTTTTAAAAATTTATTATTTTGTGTGCGTGTACCGTCAAATTGGATCTGACTGGTACAGGAGGAGATTGCCCCCCCCTTCTCCAGCAGAGCATCTGGTGGATTTGAACCTTGTACCTCTGGGATTGCAGTTGTTTGTTTAGTATTTTAAGGGGAAAGTTATAAAATGAGTATTTCAGAATTGATATGAAAACAAAAAGTGCTTTAGAAAACAATGCATTGAGATCCAAGATGGCGGCGGAGGCAGAGACAGCATGGTGAGCTGCAGGAGCAGCGAACCACTTAAAGCAGGGCCATTATGGCCTTCCACAGACTTCGGCTTATTGATAATTGAATACTTAAACAGTTGATGACTGGCCCTCAGTGAACATCGAGGCTCAACAACAGGAATTCAAGGATTCCCAAGGAGAAATGGGTGAGTCTCGTGGCTCCCAACCCCCCCTGCAGAGCCCGCACCATGCCAAACAGCCGCTGCAGCTCCATGAGGCTCCCACAGCCTGAATGAATGGATTCCCTCACCCAGGATGTATGCTGGGCACCAGACCTCCTCAAGACTGGTACAGTGAAACCACCACACTGCCACAAGGTGGTCTTGGTCTGGAGAGAATTCTCAGAGCCAGGATGGCGGCTGTGGGGAAAGCTGGCGCCCGCTGGCCGAGCGCCCATGTGGCGGGGTGGGGAGGCGCGCCCCCAATGGCCGCCCACGCTGGGTGGGGGGCTGTGCCTCCTGCAGGCCTCCCGCGCTGGCGGGCAGGGGCTCACACCCCCGCTGGCCGTCTGCATAGGAGGTGGGGGATGGGATGCATGCCTGCCATCTGCAGGTTTGGGTTTCCTTGGACAAGCCAAAGAAGACGATTACCTATGCATTGGAAAGGCCAAAGAGGATGATTACCTATGCATTAGACAGGCCAAAGAGGATGATTACCTATGCAATGGATTGTTGAAAGTCACTGTTAGTCTGATGACCTTAACAGTGGCAGCATGCACAAGAGGACCAACATCCTAAATGCACCACATATTTTGTTCTGTTGAATGCTTCTGCCAAAAGATGGTTAGACCTGCGGGGAGTCTGTTCACAATTCTCAGGTTCCCTTTATCATATATAAAGGGGGAGGGCAGTGACACCTACTTCAAAATATAGTATGACCACTTATGGGGGGGTAAAAGTGGCAGTGCTGGAATTGGAAACACTGTCCCTGACCACAGAGTCTTCAGCCAGGCGAGGGGACCAGATTGGGGTAGGGGCAATTGGAGGGGAAGTATACCAGCCAGCTCCTCGGGGCTGTTGCCCTGCTTGGGATGGGCTGCCCTCAGCCCCCGGCTCGGGGCGAGCTGCCCTCGGCCCCCGGCTCGGGGCGAGCCGTCGTGGCCCTCAGGGTGAGCTCCTCAGTCCCCAGATTGTGCCATCTGACCCCGGGTGGGGAAGGAGAATGAAAAAAAAAGAATGCCTAGAGTATCCAGAGAATGTTACCTAGGCCACCTTCTGACATCTTCCCCCCCAGTAAACCTAAAAGCAACACCCTCAAAGCCCTTCTATTTGTAACTCACAAGTTTGTTCTCTCTAGGTTTGCTCCCTTTCCTATAGGTAACCTTAACTCTGAGTTTTACTCCAGAATTGACCCTGAACCCAGTGCCAGTGACAAAAAGGAAATACAACTGACAGCTAAGGAAGCAAAGGAGGATGGAGCCTCTGGGTTCAACCAGCCATCCCCACTGGACCCACCTGGGAAAACACTGTGCAGTCCAGAGGGGAGCAAATGACAGGAAAATATCTTCTAACAGAGCAAGAAGGCAAGCAGCTTTAACCCAAGAGCACCAGTAAGGTGATAAAGCGTCCTCCCTTCCCCCCTTTACATCTACGCCCCTGTTCAGCATGAAGAAGCCAGAGAGTCGGCATCTAATTCCCAAATCAGTAAGACAGTTGGCTTAATTACTATTGGAAAATGCTTGTCATTCCTCTGTAGCATCTGGTCCCCACTGGACCCTCATCATTTCCTTCACCTGCTCCCCCCACTGACCAAACTGTGCAGCTCTGCAACTGCATCCTGGCCCGTGCTCACCCTTCTGCCCCCAACCCTCACCTCCTTGTACCCCCAATATGTTTTTCCCAATAAAAATTTAAAAAAAAAATTAAAAAGAACACAATGCATTAAGGTAACAGAATCATTAAAGAATATTTTCCATGTTGGACTAATTGAGGTACAAAGCATTGTTATTCTCCAGCTTTCTTATTCCCAGAATCACAAACCAAACCCCCTGTTGTTGAGTTGATTCCAGCTTGTGGTGACCCTCCTCCTAATCAGAGCAGACAGCCCCTCACCCTACCTTGATCCTGTGTATTAGCTGGAAGATTGAACCACCAGTTCTCTTTTTTAATTCTCTTAACAATTACAAATTGTGTCCTGTCAGGATGGCGTCCTGGATGCTCTCCACCACATCCCTGAAAAACCAAATTAAACACCGGTACTCACTCTGGAACTCTGAGCACCAAGTGAGAAAATAATCCAATTAAAATATGGAACAGGAGACTGGGTACAACTTGGCACTTTGGGTCCTGCCACCTTGACATGAGGGGGTGGAGGTGGAGGTGTGAGGTGAAGTGTGCATCTAAGGAGGTCCTATAGCTTCCAAGGCCTGGTGGGAACAGTTCTGGTGGGAAATGCACTTTGATCCGGGAGGAACTCTGCCTGATGGATGCAGGTGGGAACTCTGTATTACAGTGGCCATGGCTGGGATAGGAATAAGATGGGTGTGGATACATCTTCAAAATGTTTTTTAGGAAACAATATTGAGTGAAAAAGACACAGCATAAGGTAGTGATCAAAATAATCATATCCACTCTTTGAAGAAACTGTCAGATGAGGAATTAAAAAAGAGAAATATTTAGGACTTTCAGTGAGCCCTTGGAAACCACTTGTAAAATTGAGACAAAAACAGACAGTGCCTTGAAAAATTCAGGAAATGATGCAAGAACAAAATAACAACTTGACAGTTTAGAAATGTATAGAAACCGCCACTAGAAATTCAGAAAATTAATTCTGAAATGAGTAAGACTGAGAACACATCGGAAGGATGAAAGGTAAAACAGAATCAGTTGAACAGTTGAGTAGCTTGTCACTAGCTTATGGGTAAAACCAAGAAAAAGTGCTGTAAAGCTAAGCAGGCCTCTATCAAGTGAAAGAATTTACATGTGATCTGGAATAAGATCTGTCTCTATACCTTTTCAATCTATATGCAGAAGAGAGCATTCAGGAGGCTGGGCTTTAAGAGGAGGAATGCAGCATCAGGTAATCAAAAGACACATTGTTGTTAAGTGCTGTCTAGTTGCTTGTGACTTACAGGGAACCTGTGTACAAGGGCCCTACACCCTGCTCTATCCTGTTCCGGTCTTACTGTCTCTGACACATCTACCCATTACCCCAATCACTGAATCAGTCCATCTCATCGAGGGTCTTCCTCTTTTGCTCTGTTCCTCCATCCTCCCAAACATGATGTTCCTCTCCAAGAACTGGTCTGTCCTTGCAACATGCCCAAAGTATGTCAGATGAAGCTTTAGAATCCTTGCCTCCAAGGAGCAGCCTGGTTTCACCCTCTCCAGGTAAAAACTGTTCTAGCAGTCCATGGTATATTCAACCCTTTTCTCCAGCACTATAGCTGAAAGGCATCAATTCTCTTTCTGTCATCCTTAGTCACTGTCCAGTTCTTTGAGGCAGAGCACACAAGTGTGTAGACTATGGCCTGTATCAAGCACACCTTGGTCTCCAGCTTGACGCCAGTTGCTCTTCAGTACTCTGGAGAGGTCTCTGACAGCTGACTTTCCCAGTGCAATTTGCCTCTTGATTTCTTGACTGCTGGTACCAAGAGTGTTGATTGTAGAGCCAAGCCAACGAAAACTGTTAACTATCTCAGTCTCTTTGCCCAGTCCATAATGACGTTGCTAGTTGGCCCAGTGGTGAGAATCTTTGTTTTCTTGATGTTGAGGTTCAATCCATATTGAAGGCTGCAGTCTTTGACCCTCTGGAGCAAATGCTTCAGGTCCTCCTCAGTTTCAGCAAGCAGGATTGTATCATCTGTGTAATGCAGGTTGTTGATGAATCTTCCTCCAATCCTGATACCACATTCTTCCTCGTACAGCTCAGTATCCTGGATGATCTGTTCTGTATACAGATTGAAAAGGTGTGGAGACAGAATACATCTCTGGTGGATACCCTTCCCGATTTTTAATTATGCAGTGTGTGTCCTTCCTCTGTTCTGATAACTGCCTCTTGGTTCAAGTATAGATTTTGCATAAGCACAATCAAATGTTCTGGAATTCCCATTCTTCTCAGAATCAGCCACAGTTTGTTGTGATCCACACAGTCAAAAGCCTTTGCATAGTCAATGAAGTACAGACAGACATTCCTCTGGTGTTCTCCGCTTTCTGCCAACATCCATTTAACATTAGCTGTAATATCCCTAATACTAAGACCTCTTCTAAACCCAGCTTGCACACCTGGCAGTTTGTTGACGTGCTGCTCCAGTCGTTTTTAGATAATTTTCAGCAGAATCTTGCTTGCATGTTATATTAATGATATTGTTTGATAATTTCCGAACTCTGTCGGGTCACCTTTCTTCAGAATGGGAACAAATATCAATCTTTTTCAGTCAGTTGGCCAGGTGGTTGTCCTTCAGATTTTTTGGCACAACTTGGTGAGCACACCCAGGGCAGCATTTGTTTATTGAAATATGTCAATTGGTATGCCGTCAACTTGGAGCATTGTTTTTTGCCCATTCTTTCAGAGCAGTTTGAATTTTCTCTTTCATCACCACCGGCTCTTGCTCATACGTTGTTTTATGAAATTCTTCTGTGTCAGCCAGTTCCTTCTGGTGTAGTGACTCTATATTCTTCCTCTTCTTTTAATGCTTCTTGGATCATTTAACATTTTGCTCAAAGCATCCTTAAGTATTGCCACTTTTGGCTTGAATTTGTTTTTCAATTCCTTCAGCTTAAGACATGCTGAGCGAGTTTGGCCCTTTTGATTTTCTGACTCCAGCTCTTTGCACATTTCATTATAATACCTTGCTTTGTCATCCGAGCTGCCCTTTGAAATTGTGTGTTCAGCTCTTTAATTTCTTGATTTCTTCCTTCAGCTTTGGCTTCTTGGCACTCTAATGCAATATTCAGAGCCTCATCTGACAACCATCCTGGTCTTTTTTCTTCCTCTTCTTTTGCATTGATCTTTTGCATTCTTCATGGACAATATTCTTGATATCTTCCCACATTTCATTTGGTCTTTGCTCGTTGTTGTTCAAGGCCTCAAACCTGTTTCTGAGATGGTTTTGAAATTCGAGTAGGACAGACTTAAGGTCAAATTTGGTTCCTGTGGATTTGTTTTCATGTTCTTCAACTTCAGCTTGAACTTACATATGAGTAGTTGGTGGTCTGTTCCGCAATCAGCACCTGGCCTGATTTTCACAGCTGATTTGTGCTTCTTCAGTGATTCTTTCCACAGATGTAATCGAGCTGAATCCTGTGGTCCCTCAGGTGAAATCCAGGTGTATAGCCTGTGTTTGTGTTTCTTATATAAGGCCAGGGACCTCTCCAGAGAGCTGAAGAGTAGAGACCTGGTGTGCCTGATCCAGGCCATGGTCTTCACAATTACTTGCCATGCTTCTGAGAGCTGGACCAACGATAACAGAAGAATTGATGCCTTTGAGTTGTGGTGCTGGAGAAGAGTATTGAACATATCATGGACTGCCAAGAGAGCTAACAGGTCTATCCTGGAGAAGGTGAAGCTAACCTGCTCCTTGGAGGCACAGATTTTGAGACTGTCTGACATACTTTTGGCATGTTTACCAGGAGAGACTAGTGCTTGGAAGGGTGGGACAGGTAGAAAACGGAGAGCAAGACCTCTGATGAGATGGAGTCACGAAATAACTGGGGTAATGAGGGGAGCTGTGTCAGAGTGTGATTCGCTCAGGATAGAGCAGAGTTCAGAGCTGTTGTGCATAGGGTTGCTGAATCGTTAATTTGATGACACATAACAACAGCATATATAAATGATAGCAAACTGCACGCTTTGTCAGCTTGCTTTTTTCACTTAACAAATCTTATGAAGTCCACAGTCCTCTTCAGTCCTTTTAACAGCTGCGTTATATTCCTTTGTATATGGGTATACGATTACTTGGTCCCATGAGAGGCATATAAATCTTTAAAAAAATTTTTTTATTATTATAAATGAAAATTTACAGGACTTTGGATTTCCATTCGTTCATTGTTGCACTTTTCTCCCTGCCCCTCCAGCACACTCTTCTCTTTGAAAAGTAAAAGAAAAATTCTTTCACCCTTTTAAAAAAACTTCCCTTCTTCACCCATCACTGGTAAACTTCAATATAGATTTCATTCTGTTTGTACACTTTTCTTCAGCTTTTTCATAGTAGGAGACTCATACAGTATTTTTCCTTTTGTGTCTGGTTTATTTTGCTCAGCACAGTGTCCTCTAGGTTTACCAACAGCACATGCTGCTTCCCTTATGCTTTAGCTTTGCACAGCAGGACGTAACATTGCTTGTTTATCCAGTCCTCTGCTGAGAGTGTTTAAGTTGTTTCTGTGATATTGTAAATAATGCTTCAATGAACATGAGTGCACATACATATCTATTCATGTCCTAGCTCTTATTTTGGGGCAAGATATAGTATTAATGTGATTACTGGATTAAATGGTATTTCTACTTCTAAATTCTTAAGGGAGCATCATAAGATTTGTACAGAAGCTCTGCTATTCCACAGTCTCATCTTCTGTGCTAGCAGGTATTGCTTTCCATCTTATTAAACTTTGTTACTTTTGCTGGGGTGCAGTATCCGATGAATATCTACGGATATCAATGATATCTAATGAATGATAGCATTTTTATAGCATATATTTTTTAATTGGACTGTCTGTTATTTGTTGTTGTTGTTGTTGTTGTTTGATGTCGTCGACTCATAGTGACCCTATGAACGAACGGCTTGAGCACTGTTCGTACATAGAGTTTCTAGAGGCAAGCCATTTCGGAAGTGGATGCTGCTCCTGCTTCCAGGTTTGTTATTTAGATGATGGGATTTTCTACAAATTTTAGAGCTTAGTCCTTTATCAGATATTTTGTTGCCAAATGTTCCCTCCCAATACCCCTCCACTGTAGATTTTAGAGAAGTCTTTTGATCCATATAAGAATTTAAGTTTCAGAATGTGCCATTCATTAGTTTACCCTCTACTCTTGATCTTTTGTTTTTGGTTTTACATTTAAATCTTTGATCTAAACAGAATTACCTTCTTGTATATGGTGTAAAGTGTAGATCTTGTTTCATTTCTTCAGTTTTGCCAACAGCATTTGTTAAAGAGTTTATCTTTCTCCATTTCATGTTTTTTGGATCTACATCAAAGATTAGCTGCCCATATGTGGATGAAATAATTTCTGCATTCCTGACTCTGTTCCATTGGTTTACATGTCTCCACTATTGGGACAGAACCAAGCTTCTTTGACTTCCACAACTGTATGCTTTTGTTGGAAGAGCATTGAGCTGCTGAGTTAAAATATTTACTGCTGGAGATGAAGAGGAAAGTCACTGAGAGACAGAGGCAGTCCTCACTGGTCAAGAGGTCTGCTCCCCCACCTGCCCTTTCCCTCACTCATCACGCTGTGACCTTAGAAGTAGCTCTCTGGGCTCCACAGTCACACCGTCATTTGCTGGACTCCCAAGGCTCCAGAGTGTGAACTTTCAGTCCCACAATCTTGGGTGTAAAACTGAGTTTTGCATTTTTATGTGTTGCTGAGAGGTATAAAGATAAACTGTCTACACAACTTTCATCTTTCCAGAAGCCTTCCTGCTCTTTCCTACTTCTTCCTTGAGAAACAGATACTTCTGAGCCACCCTGTGGGTGTGTCCAGGTCTTTACACAAAAGTTTTGTTGCTCCTTCCTGCATCTGGCTGCCCCGTGTGTCTCCAGCCCATTGTGTTCTTGAAGGCAAGGACTACACATACCCTTTTGCAATCTGAGACTCACTCCCATTGTTAACACTAAAGTGTGTGAGTGCTGTACAGACCTGCGTTAGTCTTAAGCTGTTTCCTATGATGAGACTTGACCCCTGTCGTTAAAGGGGTTAGATCCAGGATGACCTTTCTTGGACTGTACAAGAAGTAGAGTCTCAGTTTTTAACATTCTAAAAATGAGAATTTGGCAGCTCTTAGATGCCAGTGTATGTAACAGTGTTTTGTGACTTTGTCCCCAACATTCCCTTGACTGTCCCTGTTAAAAAAAAAAAAATATTTACTGCTGACCCTCCAGTGGGTACTTCTTGTTGTTGTTGTTGTTGTTGTTATGTGCTGTCGAGTTGCTTGAGACTCATAGCTACCCTATGTTTAACAGCCCTAAACTCTGCTCTGTCCTGTGCCAATCACAGTCTCCAATACACCCATTCCGATTACCTCAGTCATCGAATCAATCCACCTCATAGAGGGCCTTCCCCTTCTGCACCTGCCCTCCACCCTCCCAAGCATGATGTCCTTCTTCAAGGACTGGTCTCTCCTTACAACATGACCAAAATATGTCAGATGAAGCCTCAGAATCCTTGCGTCCAAGGAGTAGCCCTTTTTAACCCTCTTCAGGATGAATCTGTTTGTTTTCTTGGCAGTCCATGGTACCCTCAATACTCTTCTCCAACACCAAAGCTCAAAGGCATCAATTCTCCTTCTATCCTCCCTAGTTATTGTCCAACTCTCTGATGCATAACAAGTGATTACAAAGACCATGGCCTGTATCAAACACACTTTAGTCTCCAGAGAGACACCATTGCTCTTCAGTACTTTAGAGAGGTCCCTAACAGCAGACTTTTCCATTGCAATATGTCTTTTAATTTCCTGGCTGCTGGTGCCAAGAGTATTGATTGTGGAGCCAAGCAGACTAAAGCTGTGAACAATCTCAATCTCTTCACCATCCATGCTGATGCTGCCAGTCGGTCCAGTGGCGAGAATCTTTGTCTTCTTGACATTGAGCCTTAGTCCATACTGAAGGCTGCAGTCCTTGACCCTTCGCAGCAAGTGCATGAGGTCCTCCTCAGTTTCAGCAAGCAGGGTTGTGTCATCTGCATAACGCAGATTGTTAATAGATCTTCCACCAATCCTGATGCCACAGTTCTCCTCATAGAGCCCAGCCTCTCGGATAATCTGCTCTGCATACATTTTGAAAAGGTATGGAGACAGGATGCATCCCAGGCGTACACCCTTCCCAATTTTGAACCATGCAGTGTTACCCTGCTCTGTTCTGACGACTGCCTCTTGGTTCAGGTAGAGGTTTCGCATCAGCACGATCAAGTGTTCTGGGATTCCCATTCTTCTCAGATCCACATAGTCAAACACCTTTGCATAATCAGTGAAGCACAGATAGATATTCCTCTGGTCGGTACTTAGTTCCAGTAGGTACTTAGAGGCTATAAATCACACAGGAGACAGTTCACCTTTCTCTGGTGAAGCAGCTGGTGGAGTTGAACTCTACTTTGCAGCACAGTTCCTTACTCACTCAGCCACTGGAGCACCCTTCATGGCTTTATAATTAGAGCTTTGTAATTGGGGTGAGAGTGCTTTGCTTATCCAAGGTCTCATTCTTCTATCTGAAGTTAATAGTTTGTGTTTGGGGGTTCCATACCGCATCTCCTTGAAGAATGTTGATGGAATCTAAATTATAATTACATAATATCTATAGTTCACTTTGGTCAGTGCTAAAATTTTCAAAATATTCACTCTTCCCGTCCGTGAGCAAGACATGCTTTTACACTTGTGCGGGTTTCTTAGCTTCTTCAATTAATATTTTGTAGTTTCCTTTGTATACTTTTGCATCTCTAGTTGGGCCTATTCCCAAGTAATTTTTTTCTTCTTTGTATTGTTTCTTTAAATGCTAGTGTTTTCCTGATTTCTGGCTTCTGATACTTTTCTGGTACTGATTTTTGCGTGTGGATCCTGCATCCCACCTTACTGCAGACTTTCCCTGAGGCACTCCTTTCCTGATTTTGAACCATGCAGTGTTTCCTTGCTCTGTTCTTATTACTGCCTCCTGGTCCAAGTATAGGTTTGCATAAGCACCATCAAGTGTTCTGGGATTCCCAGTCACCTCAAAGTTAGCCACAATTTGTTGTGATCCACAGTCAGATGCCTTTGCAGAGTCAATGAAACACAGATAGACATTCTTTATCATTTATGTATAGGGAATAAAAAATTAAATATGCATATGTATAAATTACCTCTTAATCCTTAACCTCTCTGTACTTTTTATGATTTGACTTTTCACATTTGAACTTTTTTCTTTGCTTGTTTACAAGGCATTAACTTCATAAAGCAGAAGTGTCACCATAACTTAATAGTATGACTCAGCTTTAAAGCTTCCGTGTTTTGTTTTTTTTTTTTAATTTTTTTAAAGCTTCCTTGTTCTAAATGCATTAGTTTAGCCAGAGAGGAGCAGGCTCTAGGAACTCACCACTGACTGAGCTCAGGGAGTGATTGACACATTTAGAGTTCCAAGAGAAACACTATTTAGGAGAGGCAGTATCATGTATTCTTTTATTAAGTTCATGTAGGAATTTAAAGATTGCAAACTTGCTTGACACAGCCTTAGGAAAATGGGAATTAAGTGAATGCATTAAGTTAGGGTAATTGTATGGATGACTCTGTCCTAGAGATAGTTTTCACATGATTAACTTATAAATAATAAGATTGCTGCATGCCTTACTTAATGCCAAATAAAGCCTTTTTATTTTTTCACATTTTGTGTCTTTTAAGAAGAGAAGTGTCCCCTTGAAACCAGAATTCTCCAATTTTCATATACTCCAGACTCACTGTACTGTAGTGGCAGTGGAAGGCTGGACACACTGTTCTGAAGCCTCTGAGGAGCCGGTATATACATGACAAATACTTGGGTTTCTGAAGTGATACTGACATTTTAGCAGAAAGTAAATTATTTATTCACTTTAGAAGGAGATATATTCTCTGTCATTTATTGTCAAGCTTAGTTTTCCCTTTTCTTGTGTTTCAGGGAGGAAATAATGCTGGCCATACAGTTGTTGTTGATTCTGTAGAATATGATTTTCATCTTTTACCCAGTGGCATAATTAATCCAAACATTACCGCATTCATTGGTAAGTACTCAAAGTTAATTGCATCGGGGTCCCTTCTCCTCCAGTTAATAATGTGCAATTTTTGGCTGTCAAAATGGACTTCATTTCTCACCAGATGGTTCATTGATCCCTTATAAGTTTACTCCTGAAGTATACATAATTTTGACTCTTCTTTAGATCATTTAGATCTTTAGAGGCATTAGGGAGATCTGGTGGCCTAGTGTCAAGGAGCTGTGCTGCAATCCTGAAGGCACTTGGTTTGAGGCCACCAGCTGCTCTGCAGGAGATGGATGGGCAGTCTCCTGCTGTGAGATTAACTGCCTCTGAAAACCCACCTATGGTCAGTTATGGGTCAGTTCTGACTCTACAGTACACAAAAACAAGTGGCATTAAATTTTTGCACAATTATTTTATATTAATTTCTGATTTTTTTGGTAGTGCTAACTCCATGAAGAAGTATTAGGTCATCAGATCAGGTTTTCAACCACTTTTGCTCACGAGCCACAGTAAATATAGGGTAGATCTATATTTCACTGATTGATTCTGAACTCTTACTACATGGTATACAATATAATATTTTCTTGAATTTTAATTTTTTATTAATGCTAATTGGCTTTATGGTTCAAATCCACCAGTAGTTCTGTGGGAGGAAGAGGAGCGTGTAATTTTCAGTCTCAGAAGCTTCAAGGATGGTTATCTGAGTCAGTTCCAACTTGATGGCAATGTGGAATGAAGAATTGAGTGTCAAGGGGTCTGGGTGATGCAGTGCCTTAAGCATCAATCTGCTTGTCGGAAGGTGAATGGTTTGCATCTCATGCTCCCAGAGCAAGAAGAAGATGAGGCAGGCTGTTGCTTCAGAGATTGAGGGCCCTGGAATCCTGCAAGAGAGCTGACTCAGCAGCGGTGGGTTTAGTTCTGGTTAAATTGAGTGTGATTCTCCAATTTGGAAGACTTCGAACTAGAGTCTGCTGTCCTTTTGTTTGATTTGCCTGAAGATACTTAACACAATCCTTTAAAGTTAACTATTTCAAAGACACTTAAAGTTATGTTACATGTATGTTTAGTTTTCTATTCTATTGTGTGTAATATGTGCTTACATTGTTTCACTGTTTAAAACTTAAGAGTTATTTCTGGGCTCTCTCCCTGATAAATCAGAGTATCTAGTATCCCATCTACTTTATTCTTACTAAAAGCATTATTAGTACAACTAAAGTACTCAACTCCCAAGCATACCTTCTGTTTTATGAGAGGATACTGTAACAATACTAAAGTGTTTTCCAGAAACACATTTTATAATGGCTGTAATAATAAAAAATGAAGACTAACTCTTCATTATGCTTACTTAAAACTAAGTACATGTCAGAAGAAATCATGTTTATTTAAATATGGAAGGGAAAATATATAAACATTTACAATGGTTTAAAAAAAAGCATTATTAGTGTCTCTTAGTATTTTATGTTTATATTATCAAGCACTCTGTGGCATAATGACTAAAGGCTCAGCTGCTAACTACCAGGTTAGAGGTTGAGCCCACCTCGCTGCTCTTTGGGAGGAACATGGTGACAGATTATTCCTTGTGAACATTATGCCCTGGAAACTCTGAGCGGAGTTCTGCTCTGTCACATGGGTCCAGTGGCACACAACAGAAAGCAAGCAGGTGTCTGTATTATAATATCACAGTGTGTGCTTGTAGATGTGTCTAGCTGAGATTGGTTTGTTTGTCTTTAGGAAATGGAGTGGTGATTCATCTACCTGGATTGTTTGAGGAAGCCGAGAAAAATGTTAAAAAAGGAAAAGGTATGAAAGGAGGAAACTATTTTGCCTAGACCTCAGTATTTTTTTGTGAAATTTAGGAACTCATGTCTGACAGATTTAACATTTTGTTTTAGTGGTATTTTAAGATTACAGATTGTTGCAGGAGAAATATTTTCATTTCTATTAGTTTGGTCTTTCCAAACAGTATATTAAAAGCCAATTTCTGGGTAAGGTTTGGAGCTGTTGTGTATCAGGTCACTAATTTTTAACCTAATGGTTATCTGCAGACTTATTTGATTTGCCATACCTAAAAGACTTAGATGTCTGTATCCAAAAGTAGTAAACTTCTGTCACTTGTGCTCAGGTTGGCATTCTTCCCTGACCTCTCCCTGGAAGCCAGGACCTGGTCCCACTTAGGGACACTGCTCCTTTTATCTCTATCTTTTTAGCATTTTGGAGGTGTCGTTACATTCAATTTAGCAATCTAAGGTATCTAGAGTATGGGGGGGAATTTGAAAATATTATAAATAATATACAGTGAAGGAAAGTCATTAGTACTCTGCCTTTACCTAGTTCAGGTTTAAATAACTCTGTCATAATGCAAAAATGTCGAGGTTTAAAATGAGCCACCTGTTCCCTCAAGGATTCCTTAGAGCTAATTCTGGTGTTATAAAATCTCATATGCATCCTGCAGTTTTGGCTGGGTTTCTTGGTCCTTTAATTTTTAGTTGATCATCTGGACCAATCCCATAATCCCACGCTGTACTCTGTTCTCTATCATTTCCTTCAACTATTTTTCCCTATCCTGTCTTTGAATTCATGTATCTTGTTCATGCAATAGTTTTTTGACTACTTGTTTGATGACAGACCCCATGTTTTGAAAACGCATGCGTTCTGCTGTAAGGCATTTGCCATTCTATGACAAAGCAAATTCATAAATAAATAATTACAGTTCATGTGATGCCTGCAGTAGGTAATACACTACTTTGTGGAGAAAGTTTCTTTTGGAAAGCATGCTATTCATTAACCCTGTTTGCTGAGCTACCTTTCTTTGTCTCCTACCAGCAAAAGAAAGCATTCCTGTCTTTACCTTTTCTATCTTCTAAAACTATTTTATATGCATTTTACTGGTCTGCAGTTGAGAGCTTTTTGGAATAAAAAGCTTCAGAGTTTTTATGACTCTATATGAAGGACAATTGAGAGAAACTGTTTATTTCCTTTGCGGAAGAAAAGATACTAAAGCAATTCCTTTAGGGAAAAGCATATATAGATGTTGTGTTGATAAAGAAATTAAGGTTGAAAAATCTTTGTATAAAATGTTCACTTAAGTATATTTTCTCCCTTTCCCTCTAGGTCTAGAAGGCTGGGAAAAGAGACTTATCATATCAGACAGAGCTCATATTGGTAAGGGGACATTCTGCATTTACTTACAGCTGTAGATTTTATCAGGAATTTGTCCAGTGTAAGCTCTTACTGACCAGTTTTGTTTTTCCATTTTAATGAAAGCTAAGTTGGATGAATTTTAATAATTAGGATCCAGATATATAAAGCCATATTAATGTTTTTGTTTATTTTTGCTCTTTTGGTGGTGCAGTGATTAAGCACTCAGCTAGCTGCTAAGCTAGAGGTTGGCAGTTCAAAGGCACCAGCAGCTCTTGGGGGAAAGCGCCTGGTGACCTTCTGGAAGATCTCATACCAGGACATTCAGGAAGGCAGTTTCTTCTGTCTGTCCTTCAGGGCTTCAGTGAGTGGAAGCTGTCTGTCTGAATGAGCAGTGAGAGGCTCAGCTTGTCTAGTTCTGAAGCAAGAGCTAATCAAATTAATATAAGCCCTTTTTATGAGACATAAGCCTATTAAAAAGTAAGCCATAAAAATACAAATGGCATTTATTTGTGTTTAATAATGCATATGTAAAAGTGGATAATCCACTTGAAAAATCTTAGGAATGACTCTTTGCCTAATTACAATATTACTTTTTGAATGATTCAGATAGACTTTTGTGTGAGTTGATAGGATTGAGTAGCAGTGACATGATTAAGAGGCTGCAATCGTCAAAGAAGTAAGTGCTTTAAGCCACGTGGAAATTTCTGTATGATTGACCTGAACACTTCTGTTCTATTTAAATGAGTTTGTCTCTTGAGTCACCATCTGCTCTAGTTTTTATCAGTGACCTCTATTTACCAGGCAGCGTTGACAGTCCTTACAGTGTATCCAGCCAAGTGGAAATCTAGTAGCAGCCACAGCCTGGAAACAGTAACTTCTAGTTCAGCTCTACTGAGTTAAAACAATAATTTTGATGTGAACTATCCCTATCTTTTTTTTTAAAAGGAAAACTAACATCTGTATTTTCAGGGTAACTAATAGCATAGATGCGTAAGGACAAAGCTTGGCAGTCTCAAATAATAAATTCAACTTGGTGAAGGATGAAAGACTTTGGTTTTGGTTTTTCTGAGGAAGGAGTTTATAAATCCTCTTGCTTTTGTTTATCATGTAAAGCAGCTAATTTTTAAAACATTAACTATTGAATATACACACTAACCTTTCAACCGACTCCCAGTCTGACATTTTAAGTTTCCAATATTTAGGTTCTGGAAAATGAAAGAGATAATTAAAGCAGCATCAGACAAAGACTCTTCTTGGGGGGAAAAACACACCACAGATGATGATACTTGTGAAAGTAATTATTATGATTATGATATTTTGAAGATTGTCTGTTTTGAACTTTTTTAAAGCATGTGTTAGACACTTTTCCTATCTTTTACCCGATAAAATGTGCTCTATAGTTGGATATTATAGGAATGTACAGTACTTTCTTGGTTCTAACATTGATGGAAAATGGATGAAATTTTCACAGAATTGGGTTATTATATTGTAAATAGCACTGCTTTGGACATTCTAACAGATATTTTTTGGTGTACAATATGCCTTTTTAAAGAATTGCTGCTCCCCTAGTAAGTTCTGTGACAGACAAATATTGATGATAGAATAGTGTTCTATCACCCAATGAAAAAATTAGCTTCTCTAACTAATAACTAACTAATGCAAGGCATGTAAAATTCCTTTTTAATAAAGCCACCGGGGATACTAATTGATCATACAAAGCAATGATTAATAAATTTATCTGTTAGAAATTGTGAGGATTGGACAAGGTGTCAGTCTGTTGAACATCATCAGGTCAGGTGTGCCTTAGTCTTTAAATTAATGTCCTTGCTCTTTAGTGCTTAAATGGATTCTTTGCTGCCAATTTACTCATTGCAAAGCAATTTGAATTCTTGACTGTTTTTCCAGGGTTGTTTTTGAGTCAAAAGAAAATTAAATCCTTGACAACTTCAGTCTTTTCTCAGATTTTTGTGATGTTGCTTATTGGTCCACTTGTGAGGATATTTTTTTTCTTGATATTAAGGTCTAATCTATACTGATGGCTGTCTTTGAATTTCATTAGTAGATGTTTCATGTGTTATTAATTTTCTGCAATTAAGGTTGTGTTATTTGAATATTTTAGGTTTATTGATGAGTTAAACTATATAGTCTCCACTTGTTCTGTTGATACCACATGAACACAGTTAAGTGTTCTGGTGTATACATTGTTGTTACTGTTGTTGCTGTGCCATTGAGTTCTCCGCTGGGGAGGAGATTGCTCATCTTTCTCAGCAGCTTGTGGATTTAAACTGCTTCCCTTTGGGTTGACAGAGCAACTCCTTAACCACCAGGCCATATTAAGTCCCTTCATGAACCTGTTAAAAACAAACAAAAAGCTGTTGTTAGTTACTAGATTTCTACATCTGTTCATTCATAACCAGCCAGCCAGTTAAATTGCCTTCCTGCTTGTTTTGATTCAGGGCAACCTCATGTGTTCCAGTATATAAGCTGTTTATTCAGTCAGTAAATATTTGAGGACTTGTAGTTGTTTTAAGTATCTGAAATCAACTAGTGAACTCCACTAACCTAGTACTAGTACTCTGGGAGCCATGGTAGGAGTATTTAAGTGAACAAGTGTGCATGCACTGAGGATAGCCAGGAGACTTCTGTTCCAGGCAGAAGGCACAATGTATATCTTACAGCTAAGGACTACTGTGTCCAGAGGCAGAGAGGGATGTTAGGTCAAAGGGCAGGTGATTCTGAGGTCTGTTAAAGAGGTTTTGGACATATTTTTATCTTTTAAGCCATGGAAGGTCATTGAGTTTTGAAGGCAGGGAGTGGTAACATAATATTTGTGATTTGGGGAAAATGACTTTAACTACATTAAATTAAATGGATAAAAGAGGTCCAAGAGTAAACTGACACAGTGACTTCCATGATGGACTTGAGCATGACAGAGATCATGAGGCGGTTGCAGGACAGAGAAAGGTTTGTTGTTGAGGGGTCGCTATGAGTCTTAGTGGACTCAGTGACATCTGACAACAGGAACAAGAGTAGAAAAGTGGTTTTAGTGAGTGGTGATGATAGGTTAAGGTTACTGAAGGAAAAGAAAGTATGAACAAAAATCCTAGACTTCCGGATGTTATCCATCCCCTCTGAGTACTAACTATTCTTTACCTCCCTATTATTATCATCACTTGAAAAGATGTATTCATTTAATTTGTCATAATGAAGGATAGTGAAAGGATTTCTAACTTCAGTGATTTAAAATATAGTGTTTTGGCTGTCCTGTATCAATTACTTTGTTTCAGGAACCAATTTGAGTTTTCTTTCTTCCCTTTAGTATTTGATTTTCATCAAGCAGCTGATGGGATCCAGGAACAACAGAGACAAGAGCAAGCAGGGAAAAAGTATGGTGCTTTTTTTTGGTACAGTGTAAATCACACCCAGACCTGTAGTTTTAACATCTAGGTGATAGATTTAAGAGAGGAAAAGAAATACTGTAATATCCTTTTCAGGCTTCAGAGAAAATGAATGTGGTTGTGTTGAGGTTTTTTTATTATTGTTGTTAGGGTTTTTTTTTTTGTTTTTTGTTTGGTTTTTTTTAAATAAAGCCTAACTAGAAATTAATCAAATGTAACTTCATTCTGTGTGATAATTTGCCTGTAAGAATGGAATCTCTCCGGTATCTTGGATTCTATTTGTCTTTCTCTCTGTTTTAACTTGCTCTATTTTGTGGGTAAGTTGAATAGGTTTTCTGTGACTTAAATTTTATCAATTCCTAAATTTTGGCAGAAAGAAAAACAATTTTTTTTCTCATTATATACACTGTCAGTAAAAACAATGTCAAAGAAATAAAACTTATTTAGAATACCAGTTTTCCTATTTGATGCATGCTAATTTTCCTAGGTTAAAATGCCAGGGGTACTTAAAAGTTCCAAAAACAGAACAATTTAAGTTACATCTGATGATCTTAAATTACAGTGTTTTGTAAAATGATTAACTTCTGCCCAGATAGTTCTAGTCAGTTTTATACAATTTGGTATCAGTATTTACAAACTTAATGTCCTTTTTTAACTTTTACTAAACTGAAAGCACGAAGAGAAGTACAAACCTCCAAAAACTGTTGTGTTAGAAAAAAATGTAAAACTGAGTTCATCTTTTCACTTTCTTATGTGTTTTCTCAGAACTTCACTGACTTTGGGCAAAGACTGTTTACTGTCAGTTTATATTAGTGTCCTCCGTGTTTGTCAGTATCTGTCAAAGCTAAGTACAATAAAAAACCTCCAAAAACGAAAAAAAAAAAAAAATGGAATCTCTCTTGTCTGACCTATTGCTTATTATTTTGGTTTGTTTTGAAGTTTGGGTACCACCAAAAAAGGCATTGGCCCCGTGTATTCTTCCAAAGCTGCTCGGAGTGGGCTCCGGATGTGTGATCTCGTTTCCGATTTTGATGGCTTCTCGGAGAGGTAATTAACTAACTTGAAATTGGGAAAAAGGAATGGACTTTGATAACTGTAGGAAAACTGGTGCACAGTTGGGGAAGTCAGTATTCTAGTTAAATAATGTGCTGGCTTTTTTATTTCATTAGAATTATTAAAGCGATTTTTGTGACATCTAATTGATCCTTATTTCAGACTCACTTCGTAAAAAATCAGAGATGGTGATATAAAATCAGTACCCCAAGAAAACCAAACTAGACATGTGGAGATTGGAGTTTAGAAAGGTTTGCAGAAAATGAGAGGTATTTCCAGAGGGCATGGCACAGTAGTGGGTGGAATCACACCTTCTAGGATCTTGATCCTTAGCCTTTTGGTTCCAGAGACTTCGTTAATGTATGCCTGCTCACTGATAGTTAGCTTACGGTACTAGAGAGTTGTCCTGGTTGAGTTGTTACGTTGAGTGATAGAACTGCCATGTTAACTTGAGGTGGGATGGGCCAGGAGAGGAATTCATAGGAAGTCCAGTAATTATCAGAAAGCCATACATAGAATCGGGATGGGATTACACTAACAGGTGGTAGCCAACCTGTAATGACCTGATGTGTCCATCTTTAGCCAGCTGTCTGTCTGCACTGACAGGAGCTGCCACTGAAAATAGTAGAGAGAAGGGACAAGTGTCATGTTCCATGTGGACTGCCTCCTCCCTTTGTCAGACAATATACAATTAATTCAGATTTGATTCTTTAGACTAACAATCAGATTTCAGTCACCATTTGCTGGGGTATGTCATTTATTTAAGTACCTCATTTAATTAATTACATTTTTATTCTTTTTTCATCTACAGAAGTCATTTGAATCCAGTGTTTTCCAGAGGGGTAACTTTAAGCAGAATTTAATGTCTTAGTTCTTTTTGTTTTTCAGATTCAAAGTTCTGGCTAATCAGTACAAATCTATATACCCTACTTTGGAGATAGACATTGAAGGTGAACTGCAAAAACTCAAGGTGATGATTTCTGACATTTTTCATGTTCTTTTTCACGTTTGTTTACCAAATTGGCATCTAGATCATCATCATTCAGTCTTTGTGTTAGGATAAAAAATCGCAGGGATGAAGAATATTTGGTATCTGCCTTTAGTTATTAAAGTCTTAAAACCAGGAGCCTTGGCAACCGAGTTAAAGCACTTGGCTAAGATGAAACGCATGTTTAAAACTTTATAGCCTCAGCGATCCTGTGGGCAATTCTGCTCTGTCCTGTAGGACGGCTGAGTCAGAATTCATCTTGATGACAGCTTGCTTTGGTTTGTAATATTAAAAAAACATAGCTAATATATGGTAGGTACTATATGTAAGAATCAGCCTAGTGGCCAGAAGCGAGGCTGCAATCCAGAAAGCACGTGGTTCGAATCCACCCGGTGCCCTGTGGTAGAAGGATGGGCAGTCTCCTCCCATGTAATTAACTGCCTCTAAAAACCTGCTGGAGGGTCAGCTGTGGGTCGATTCTGACTCTGGTACACAACAACAAAGGGAATTAGGGACAAATATGGTATGGGTCAGAGATTAGGCGCCTAAGAGACAACTACTAGGCATTAGTGGCACATGAATTTGTCTTGTATTCTGTCCACACTTCTGTTTCCCCCTGGTCTTTGGTGAGTATCAAGCTGCTTTCTGCCCATCTGGTTACTGTATTAGGTTGTTGTTGTTGTTGTTATGTGCCGTCAAGTCGTTTGTGACTCATAGCGACCCTATGTACGAAAGCCCTAAACCCTGCTCTATCCTGTGCCAGTCTCATTGCCTCTGACATACCCATCCCGATTACCCAGTCACTGAATCAATCCACCTCATAGAGGGT
>NW_006399969.1:570970-589653 GCF_000299155.1 Elephantulus edwardii
TGGCAAATTTAACTATGATATGTCTTGATGTTTTTCTTTTTGGGTCTAGTGTATATGGTGTTCGCTGAGCTTCTTGTATATATATTCTCTCATTCTTCATTATGCCTGGAAAGTTTTCCTCTAGTAATTCTTCCACAACTTTTTCAGTACCTTTACTTGCTTCTTCCTTTTCTGGGATTCCAATGATGCACATGTTATTTCTCTTGATGGTGTTCCCATCTTAGGTTTTCTTCTTTTTCCTTCCTTTTTGAGTCTTTTTTTGCTCTAGCAAATCCGTGGTGACAATTTTGTCTTCAATTTCTTGGTTCTTTATTCCATCTCTTCAACTCTGTTCACGTGCCCCTCTATCATGTTGACAGCATCTGAAACATTGGACCTCATATTTTGGATAGTGGTTTCTTGTTTTTCCAGTGCCGCGAATGCCTCGTTTGTTTTCTCTACATTGTTCTGGACTTTTTTTTTTTTAGTTCCTCCTGTTTTTTGTTTGTAGTATCCTGTAATTCTTCAAGTTTGTCTTTCATCCATTGAAAATATTTAATCATTGCTCTTTTAAATTTTGTGTCAGAAAGTTCCATCAGACTTTCTGGCTTCAGGAAATCCATTGATACTGTGTCACCCTTTGGGGGTGATATCTTACTTTGTGCTTGTGTATTGTGTGGGACAGCTGCTTTCTTCGAGACAGTGATATGTTCTCGATGAAGATAATGCTCTTGAGATCAGTTGGGTAGCTATTCCACTTGTGCTTTTCTCTGAATGTCTGACTCCAGGGAAATGTCAGTTCAGAGCCTGTGAGAGCAGCTTCTGGTAGGTAAGATAGGTCAAGGTGCTCCGGATTAAAGGCAGGTTGATTAACCAGCTGTGTAGACACAGGTGTGGAGCCAAATAGGGAAGGGCATGCATGTGGTTGCGGCAATCACAAGGGCAGGTCAACCACTTGGAGGACCTCACTCAGGCCTCAGTTGTCTGGGTGTGCTTACAACTGGGGTCCCTATTCAAATTCCAGCTGTCCGTCTCCCACCCAGTGGTTTTCATTCACTGGTCCCTGTCCAGTTGTGCTCACGCAGTTGCCTTTGCACCGTGGCCCCTGCCCAAGAAGGCTCCTGGGTCAGGGGGACTCAACAAGACAAAGTCAAATTTCCACCAACCCACTCGCCTCTGGCTGGTCTGCAGTGTCCACAAAAGTTCTGCCAAATTATCACTGGCCCGCTCTTTCCTGGGCAGTTGGCGTGCCCTGAGAGAGCTCAGCCCAATTCCCACCAGGGGGCTCAACCTTGGGAACTCTCCCAGACAATAGGCGTTGCCCAGGAAAACCCAATTAGGATCCTACCAGCCTTTCTTGTGGCAGATCAGTCCCACAGCAGCTTGATTGGTGCCTTCAGATGATAGCTGTCTCCATGGTGTGCCTTTGTGTGCTGACTCAGAATCGTATTGTCCACGGCTGTTGTTGTGTTGCGTGAAGGAGTCTCTAGTGGCCCTGTCTCTGTTAGACCAGGAAGCGCAGCCTTAGGTTTTGTTCCACATTTTCTTCAGCCGTCATCCACTGTGATCTCTCTAAGAGAGGTGAGCATAATGTCCTCCAGGGTCACTCAGTTTGCATAATATTTCATGAGTTCTTTGTTTTTCCAATGTAGCATAGTATTTATTCTGTTGTGTGAATATGCCACAGCTTCTCTATACATTAGTTTGTTGATCAGACATTATGCTGAGTGAAATATCTCAGTCACAAAAGGACAAATACTGCAGTGCCACTGTTGTTAGACAGGACTGACATTGAGGTTGAGAGAAACCTAGGAAAAGAGGGGATAAATAATGGCTTATAGCTGATTCTCCTTTGGTTTTCTAAGGCTGTCAATGACACTGGAGAAGTCTTCCCACCTTTTGCCCTCAGTGCCACTGGTGGATTTGAACTGCCAAAGAGTTAGCACAGTTCTTTACAGATTAGAGTTCCCCTGTGGATGTTGTTAGGCCCACCAGGTCTACTATACCTCAGGGCAACTCTGAGCAACAGATCTCTGAACTTGGCCTTAACCTGCACTATCTTCACGGATTTCCATCATGGTTATACACGTTGTTACAGTCATTGGGTCTGCCCATCTTACTGAAGGTCTCCTCTCTTCACCTTTCCCAGCATGATGTCCTTTTCCAAGGACTGGCCCCTCCTGGCCACATGACCGAAGTGTATGAGACACCTTGCCTCTAAGGAGCACGCTGGTTGCCCTTCCTTGAAGGCAGATTTGTTTGCTCTTTTGGCAGTCCCTGATCTGTTCAGTACTCTTCTCCTACACCATGATTCAATAACCCAAGCTGCCTTTGGGCTTTCTTATCCATTGTCGAATTTTCAGATGCATAGGAAGCAACTGAAAATGTCATGGCTTGAATTGGGCACACCTTAGTTTAAACTGACATCCTTGCTCTTTAGTACTTTAAAGAGGTCCTTGGCAGCAGATTTCCCATTCAGCAATTCTTGATGACTGCTACCATGAGTGTGGCTTATAGATGAAGTGAAAGTGAAATTGTTGATAACTTCCGTCTTTATCTATCATGATATGGCCTAGTGGTGAAGATTTTTGTCTTTTTGCCATTGAGGTGTAATTCATGTTGAAGGCTGTAACCTTTAGTCTTCTTCACATTCTGCAGGTAAGGCAACAAATGGCATCCTCTAATTTCCATTCACAAGGAGAGTCCCTTCATTCTCTCATTAGACTGAGAATAATTCTAGAGGCTGATTTTATATATGTTCTCTTAATTATGTTGAGAAATTTTTCCCTTCTGTTCCTATATTGGTGAATATTTTTATCAGGAAAAGATGTTGGCTTTTGCCAAATGTCTCTTCAGTATCAGTTGAAATGATCATAGATTCTTTGTGTATATGTGGTGGATTACACTGCTTGTTTTCTCATGTTGCTCACCTGGTTTGAATCTCACTTGATTGGAGGCAGTTCGTACTAACCCAGAAGTGATCTGCATCATGGGTCACGGTTACGGATGACCCCTCTGTCTAGAGTTTGGCTGCAGGCTAGGCCGTTAGGTCAGGCCCTGCACACTCCATTGGCACCAGGAGGTGGTGAGTGTATGAGACTACATGTTTCAGAATCAGATACACAGTGGCACAGAGCTGGTCCTGGGTGAAAATGGGACTGAGGTCAAGGGGTGGTGCTTCTAGCCACATGGTAGGTGAGCAAGGGACACAGTCACTCTTCTGAGCTTGAGAAGGTATGGGGAACAGGGATAGTACTTTTCCTTTCAGCCAGCCACTGTGTGGGTGCTGTTGCCATCCTGTGTTCCTATGCTGGTCATAGAGCTCCGAATGACTGCTTTGTGTCTGGCCTGTTTCTATTTCTCCCTCTGTCTCCTGAACATTTTCATTAGTTTCTTCCTTGAATCTGTATCTTAACTACTCCTTTATCATTTCCTTTGAAACTTGAGCTTTGGGGATAATCATCCTCTTTCTTTTGTCTTGGTTATAAAGATTTAGGCTGTCGTCTGCCTAGTCTACTATCTTGCCAGAAAGCTCCTTTTATTTATATTTTGGGAATACTCCATGTGACTATAAAGCAAATAAAGAACAGTGAACAGATAAAATACTACTTATAAAATGTTGAGCTACTACTTATAGAATAGGGGATATTTGAATAGTATAATCATTTCAGGGATTTAAAAGGGAGTAAATAAGTAAGAGATTGGAAACTGTAGCCAAGGAGGAAACATACTCCTTAATGCATATAACCTACTTAGGTTCATGAGTTAATTAAGGGATTTACAAGCTTAAATGTAGCTGAAACTAGATTTTTGTTTTAGTCAATATTAGAGGTATTAGGAGAACTTCTTATTGACATGTTTTTAGGTAGATTATAAATTAAGTGATATTATTAGCACTTTAAGTATTTTTGAGAAAACTTTTATGATGCTAATGTTTGAGACAGTATTGACTGATGTTGTGTGCTGTCGAGTCACCTGCGACCCACAGTGACCCTATATACAGCAGCTCTGAACCCTGCCCTCTCCTGAGCCAATCTCACTAATTCTGACATACCAATCCCCCCATTACCCCAATAACTGTCAGTCCATCTCATCTGGGGTCTTCCTTTCCTGTCCATCCACCCTTCCGAGCATGATATCCTCCTCCAAGAACTGGTCTCTCCTGGCCACTTGCCCAAGTTTTCTAGCCTCTAAGAAGAGACTTGGTTTCACCCTCTCCAAGATAGACCAATTTGTTTTCTTGGTGGTCTATGATATGTTTAAGACTCTTCTTCAGCACCACAATTGGAAGGCATCAATTCTTCCTCTGTCTCCTTAGTCATAGTCCAGCTCTATAATGCTCTCTGATTTAATAATAATAATTAATAATAATAATGCTGAAATATTTTACTATAAACAAATAGTGATAAAAGAATATTGTTGTTGTGTAGACTACTGAATACTACAGAAAAGAATACTGTAAGGAGGTACTACTGACCTATAGCTTATCCCTCAGTGGGTTTTCAGAGACAATAAATTACCCATGGAGCAGCTAGTGAATTCAAGCCACAAGGGTTAGAGTTGGCAGCACAACTTCTTACCACTGAGCTACCAGAGCTCCCTAAAACAATGTTAGCAATCAGTTACTGATTATTTGCAAGTTTGGCATTGTGCCTTGTGGTTCTTAAAACATTTTGAGAATCATTTTGAATTTCAAAATTTATGGTCACCTGGATGATAATTTTTCAAATACTTCACAGAATTTAAAAGTATAATGTAATACAGTCATTTTTTTTTGTTAATCTAAAAACTGATTTGAAAAATTAACCAGTTGTTTCTTAAGTATTTGCAGTGGAGATAATATAGAACCTTTAGATTTCATTGTCTGTCTGAAACTAGTTTTTCTTTTAGTCCTAGAGAATGGGTGTTCAGAGAGCAAAGTGAAGCAGGTGTTGCCAGAGCGTAGGCACCACCACGGACTCCTTTTTCTTTGCCTCTTTTGTTGTTATATTTTTATGGCTTCGTGTTATGTTTATGACTAGGATAAAATAAGGTCATTTATACTTGTATTGGTTGTGTTGTAAACTTATTAGTACTCATACGCTGGAATAGCATTTTTGTCTTTGTGTACAGGGTTATATGGAAAGAATTAAGCCAATGGTGAGAGATGGTGTTTACTTTCTATATGAGGCCCTGCATGGACCGCCAAAGAAAATCTTGGTAGAAGGTGCAAATGCAGCTCTGCTGGATATTGATTTTGGTAAGTGAGGTGTGGTTCATGGGGCACTTGACTCAAAGACTTGAGATACAGAGAATTCATGTTAGTTCTTCACCGGATATTCAGGAATGATAGGGTTATCTTCTGCCAATATGTTGTACTTGGGTTTTTTTTGTTTTGTTTTTGTACATTTTTAAAAAATTTATTATTAATTTCAATGAACGCTTACAGAGACTTTGGATTTCCATTCATTCATTGTTGCACTTTTCTCCCCTCCCAACCCTCCCCCCTAGTACACTACCCTCTTGTAAAAGTAAAGGCAAAATTCTTTCATTATTTTACAAGCCCTCCCCCCAGGTCCACTTCACTATGCAGCCTTCGCTCTGGACTCCTGTCATGACAAAAATACCTAATAATTTTCCCTCTTAAACAGTTTTCTCCCTCATCTATTTCAATGCAGTATACATTATTGAACCCATCCTTCTCAGTCTCCTCCCAACCCCGAGGTCAGTCCTCTTTTACAAATTGGCACTATGCAGTATTTGTCCTTTTTGTGAGTGAGATACTTCACTCAACATAATGTCCTCCAGGCTCACCCATTTTTTAGTTTCTTGTTTTTCAGTGCAGCATTGTATTCTATTGTGTGAATGTACCACAGCTTCTCTAGCCATTTGTTTGTCGATGGGCACTTAGGTTGTTTCCAAATCCTTGCTATTGTGAACAAAGCTATGATAAACATGGGTGTGCGTATATCTGCTTGGATGTCAGTTATGGTCTCTTTGGAATATATTCCCAGTAGTGGAATTGCTGGGTCGAATGATATCTCTATTTGCAACTTTTTGAGAAAGTGTCATACCGCCTTCCACAGTGGTTACACTCCCACCAGTAGTGAATAAGGGTTCCAGTTTCTCCACAACCTCGCCAGCATTTGTTGCTTGCTGTTCTGTTAAATTTTGCAGTTCTGACTGGGGTGAGATGATATCTCATAGTTGTTTTGATGCCAGTCTGTTTTAAAAGGAATATTTATTAATAAAGTTTTGCTAATTGCTTAAATAATCAATATATGAGTTCCAGTGAGTTTGAGGCTCTGCAAATTTGTGCTTTTCCATCACACTGTACCCTTGTCCTTACCCCCGTTCCCACACTCCTGGCCCCCAGAACTGTAAGACATATGGAAGGGTGACAGAAGTGTCTAATTAGTAGCTTGTGGTGTTAGTCCATTCTGACTGATAAACATATTAAAACCTTGGTTGGTGTGAAGGGATCCTTGTAGGGACATATAACCGCTATTTAACCCCTGTAATGTCTGAGATGTTTCCTTGGAAAGAAACCAAAGAGTGCAGAAATGTTAAATATCACTATTTTTTAATAATTTAAATACCTAGATTATCATTCTATATAAAGAACAATAATTTCAGCACTGCCTTACTTATTGGCAGTTAAGAAACTGATGTATACAGCAAAACTGGTAATTGTGCATTCACGCTAGGAACTTCTTCAGTATATACACTTTGGGTACAGTTTTAAGCATCTCTGTTTTTATCTATCTATGGACAAAAAGAATTTAAACTTGGGATTTTGAGAGTGGTTACAGTTATACTTAAATGTACTATATATCTCCAATATACTTAGATGTAAAAATTGAGTAGTAATTTTATTTAATGTAATAATAATAATATATGTGTGTTTATATTATAATACTTATTTCTGGGTTGTGTTGTTGTTTTTTAGGGACTTACCCCTTTGTAACCTCTTCGAATTGCACTGTTGGAGGCGTCTGCACTGGTTTGGGGATGCCCCCTCAAAATGTGGGGGAGGTGTACGGCGTTGTGAAAGCGTACACCACTCGGGTTGGCATCGGTGCCTTTCCTACAGAACAAGACAACGTGAGCTAGTTGCTTAGTCACTAATTCCAAAAGGAGGGGAGGGGTTGGTGTTGGGCTTTTAAAAGGAATTCTTGTTTCTTGAACCCCTCAGTCTCCATTCACTAGCTTAATCAGAGCAACATTTAAAAAAATAATATAACAGAGCCAAATTAGAAAAGGCGTTAAAATAATAGCCTTCACAGGAATGGTGCAAGTTAGGGAGTAAATAAATCATAGCTGGGGAAAATTAGATCCTAGGAAATGATTGTAGTTTTTTAGTTGCTTGAACATTGCTTTCAACCCTAATTCTGTTCAACAGAGCATTAGAATGTGATACCCCAAACAAAACCTGTTTCCACTGAGTCTGACTCTTACGTCATGGGACAGTTGTCTTAAGGAATAGATCAGAGCTCCATTCTTTATGGAAGCAGATGGCCAAGCCTTTCTTCCGTGGTGTCACTGGGTGGCTTCAAACTGCCAATCTTTTGATTAATAAAATCCAAAACCAAACCCTCTCTTTTGAGTTATTTCCTGCTTGTGGTGACCATCAGGTTTTTGAGGCTGAAAATCTTTACTAGATGACACAACCTTTTCCCTAAAGATGGAATACACCCACTTTGTATCCCCTTTTAAAAAATCTTTATTAGGCATGACTTTACCTTATAGCTTTCAGACAAGAAAACCAGAGCTATTGCCATAATTCCTTTAACTTGCCTATTTTAATAAATACTTCTTAACTCCTTAATTTTTAATATGAAGAATTTGGTTAGTCATTAAAATTCTCAGAAATTTATTTCTGTGGCACAGGAAAAGTATTTGATAAAAGTGTAAAGTAGATGTTTTCCAGTCATGTCTTCTCCAGATCAAACCCATCTGCTACACGGAATTGTATTTGCCTTATACTCAAGTCATGTATGTGTGGATTTCCCAAGGTTTGTCACTAGGAGGCTGTTGGCGCTATCGGGTCGGTTCTGGTGCTCAGCTGCCCTATAGATGAGAGAAAAATTGCCCCAGAGGATTTCCTGGGAAGTAACTGTGGGCAGAAGGTTATCAATATTTGCCCCACAGAGGGGCTTGAAGGCTTAGACCTCTGACCTTCTTGATTAGAAGCTTAGTGTTTAACTTCTGTAACTACCAGAACTCCTTAAAGAGGCTTTTTCTTGTGATCTTTCATATAATCTCACTTTTTAGCACTGGTATTCTAATCCTTAATCTGGGTTTCTGTTCTCTAGGAGATTGGGGAATTACTGCAAACAAGAGGTAGAGAGTTTGGTGCAACCACTGGAAGGAAAAGAAGATGTGGCTGGTTGGACCTCGTTTTGCTCAAATATGCTCACATGATTAATGGGTTTACTGCGTGAGTATCCTCTAGAAACATAACGGAATAGTTCATGACAGTTTTCATTTTGAAACAGATCACTTTTCAGCTTGAGCTGAAGCTAAAGGTCCAGATGGAAGTGAACCAAGCTACAGAGGAGGGGAGGATACACAGCGAGAGGAGCCCGAGTTACTTTCCTCACCATCAGAGAGACCAGAAAGGGAATCTGGAAGATGATGTGCATCGTGGTTCTGAGCACAGACTCAGAGCCTTGAACCCTCAATTCAAAGTTTAAGTCCATTGTATTTGCTGCTTATAGCAAGTTAGTCTTTATGCTCTGTCATCTGTAAAATTGAGATAGCTTTATTTGCAAGAGAAGACTTCTGAAATTTTGTGAGAAAGGTAGTAAAAACATAGCACATTTAAAATGTTAGTAAAAGGTATTACTGTAAACATGTAAATATATTCATGTCTACATTAGTTAGGTTTACTATCTTTTAGCAAGCAGTGAGATTACAGGATAAAAAGTTAATTTGTGGCAGAATTCTCAAGCACAGTGTTTCATCTAATTTCTACAGATTTTTCCATTAAAACCCTGTTTTCCAGTCAGTTTGTGTGGAGATTTTGAAGTCTCAAGAAGAATCCTTTGGTGTGGTTTCCTCACTTCCTTTGACAGTTTCTGTTGAAAAAGGTGGAAGTGTTGTTAACCAGAGTGAAGAAGAGGGTGAACGGCATGTTTGCTTGCAAATGTACATAGATCTAGTGAACGTGCGTGCTCATCCTCGTTAAACGGGGTGGTTTCACACCCGCCCGTGCAGTGAATGCATTCTTAACTCCAGGCAGCCCTCCCCTCCCAAGTGATCCAGCCCAAGAAAGCTAAGCAGGAGTGTGTGCCTTGATCTGTGAGCATCTGTTACCAATACTAGGAAAGTGACTTGTTAGCAGTCTCTCACTCCTTTTTTTAAATACTGTAAAGAATACACATTGTTACATTGTCCACTAGTGGTTTATTGTGTAGCATGAATGCTAATCTGTTTTCAGAGCTGCTTTGGAACTTTGAGCTTCCTATGCATTTTCCTTTAACCCCTCATCATATTAGATGTTAAATACTTAATGAATTTGCTATTTTAACACTGCCCTTTCTTCCAAAATTAGGTTGGCACTTACCAAATTGGATATTTTGGACATGTTTACAGAGATCAAAGTTGGAGTTGCTTACAAGTTAGATGGTGAAATCATACCTCATTTCCCAGGTATTCTTCCTTTGGGTGTTCGTACAGAATATAGAAAGTGAATATGTTAGACCAGTTCTGTAATACACTTTTTTATAATTTATGGCTTATGGGCAAAGACTTGCTCAACCCTTACAAATAATGCAAGTTTATTTACTTATTCTTAGCATTTGGTTTCATAGCTGCTTTTTCATTTGGTGCGTGTGCTCCAACTCAAGACAGGAGAGAACTGTGGCCCCTTGGAGCCTTGCTCTGCCATCCTAAAGCTTCTTCTCTTCCTGTGTTTCTCCATCCCTTCCTTCCTCAGGGAGGGAGGGACAGGAGACAAGGAGGCCAGGTGGGAGGGGGGAGCAGGCTCTTAACACATCAGCTTTTCTTCAAGACATAAACTGTTTTCTTGGAAGATTTGTGTTTAGTAAACCAATACAAAGAAACATCCTAGTTAATATATGAGAGGGTGTGGTCATGTGATTTCTTAAAAATTACACATGGGGGTTTTTCCTATACAAAAAATGCTATCTATTGACATGGTAGAAATATCCCCATTTATTTGAAAACTTAGTCCAGTATGTTGTTTCTTGATTATATTAATCCTGTGGCCAAAACTATTTCAAGAGATATAAACACAAGTACCAGAGACAGTAATTAATCAAACATAATGACTGGACCTAAAATCAAGCCGTGCCTTTGAGAACATTGAAGCAAATACCTTTAAACTGAAATGTTAAAGCCTAGAAAAAATGCTCACATTTTAATTAGCTGTTTTAAATCAGGTTTCCCTTGAAACAGACTCTAAGGGATATTTGCATTCAGGGAGTTTATTGGGGAATTCTCAGGAACCTAGGAGGAGGAGGAGGAATTATCGAGGGGTAGCCAGTCCCACGGGATTAGGAGACCTTGAATGATCCTTGATGGTTACCTTTACTTGAGGCAAGGAGCCAGGACTTTGTTGCTTCCCATTAGCCTACATGAGGCCTCTCCCTTGCCCTTTGACCAGGAGCACTTTGTGGAGAGGGATTGAGTTGCGTGTCAACATGAGGTGTTCTTTGCATGTGTGCAGCTTGGGAATGAGGGTTTCTGTGACACCTGGCATTGAATTGTGGGTCCTTGGGCTTCCCTGAAGCCGGTTACTGTCACCCAGGCCGCTGCTCTCGGCATCCTGAGCTGAGGCCAGGAAGTTGTCCCCAGGCCAAGAGAGTAGAGTCATTTCAGTACTCTTGAGTTTCCTCTCTCAAGAAGTGCAGTTTTGTGCTCACTCATGTGTCCTTTGTCCATACCTATTCAATCTGTACGCTGGACAAATCATTCGAAAAGCTGGACTCTTATGAAGAGAAATGTGGTATTACTGTTTGAAGAAGACTCCCCAACAAACTGCATTCATACACGTAACACAGACTTGTTTGCTGAAAGTGAGGAGGACTTGAAAGCTTGGTAAAGATGATGAAGGACTACAGCCTTCAATATGAATTACTTTTGAACATCAAAACAGTCACCACTGGGCCCCAATGGGGCAACGTCATGATAGATGGAAAAATTCAAATTGTCAACTTGATCTCACTTGAATTCACAATCCACACCATTGGCACCAACAGTCAAGAAATCAAAAGGCACTTTTCCTTTGAAAAGTCAGCACTTCTGCTCAGGTTGCATTTCCTGGAAATTGGCTCAGATAAGGGGATTTGTTTGTGAGTACCTGAGGTTCGTCCTAAAGAGGCTGAAACCAGGCTGCTCCTTGGGGGCAAGGATTCTGAAGCTTCATCTGACATACTTTGGGTATGTTCATGCGAGGAGGGTGGAGGGACAGTGCAGGAGAGGAAGACCCTCAATGAGATGGATTGATTCAGTGACTGGGGTAATGTGGGTAGGTGTGTCAGAGACAGTAAGATTGGCCAGGGATAGAGCAGGGTTTAGGGCTGTTGTACATAGGGTCAATATGAGTCACAAGCAACAATGGCACATAACAACCTTGAGCAAGGTTTTTGAGGGAGTGAGAGAAGCAGAATGAGGAAGAAGCTGAGCTATAGAGTTACAAGTTAGAGTTTAAAAGCCTTTACAGAGTTAAAAGCCTTTAATTTATCCCAAGGTTTGTTCAGGAAGCCAAATGGCCCCACAGACTTTCCCTAGTCCTTCTTTGTATCCCCACATAGACACTGGTTGTGGGGAGTCCCTGGGAGAAGGGACAAGCAATTCCAGGGAAGCTTCTGGAGTGTGAGTGGTGAGCTGGCAACTGAGGATTGAATATATTGAATTCTGGAGAAGGTAACCTGGGATGATGTGCCCACTGTCCTGGCTCTGATCAAAAGAACTGTTATTACTTAGGGTTTTAATTTTATGTTGGGTGAAATGGTGAGGTGGAATAATGAAAAATTCTGGCTATGACTTTTTGCACAAAAATAATAAGATTGCCTAGATTAACAACATAAGTGTGTGAGCCTTTCTGTGAGGTTGTTAACATGTTGTTGTGTGCCATCAAGTGAGAACTGACCCATTAGGTGACCCTCCACTGGGTTTTCAGAGGCATAAATCGCACACAAGATATTGTGCATCTTTCATCTACAGAGCAGCGGTGGCTTTAAACAACCTGCCTTAGGATTGGCAACATAATTTCTTACCACTAAGTTACCGGAACTCCTTTAATACCATAATAGAGTTCCCCAAGCCTCAGTTTGGAGCTCCAGTGGCGAGAAGCTTAGCTACAATCCTGAAAGCACACAGTTCAAATCTATCAGCTGCTCCATGGAAGAAGGATGAGCATTCTCCTTTTGTGGGTCTAACTGCCTCTGAAAACCCACTGGAGGGCCAGCAATAGGTGGGTTCCAACTTGATGGTAAACAAGCCACCCCAGGTTAAAATTCTCCAAATACTGAAAGTCTCATGTTTTGCAAAACTCATTTAAAAGCAAAACCCACCTAATGAATGGAATTCCAAAATCTCTGTAGATGTTCATTGAAATGAAAAATAAACAAACTAAATTAATAAAAAAAATGCTATTTAGAATTTCATGATCTTTATCTAATTAATGTTTTTCTTGGTACTGTTGTATATAGTATTACATATACCCATACATGAGAAAACAAAACTTGTTTGAAATGAAAAATAAACAAACTAAATTAATAAAAAAAATGCTATTTAGAATTTCACGATCTTTATCTAATTAATGTTTTTCTTGGGACTGTTGTATATGGTATTACATATACCCATACATGAGAAAACAAAACTTGTTTGACAGTGAGCATTGTACACCATTAACAAGTATACTCTAACTTTTAGCAAACCAGGAAGTCTTAAATAAAATTGAAGTTCAATATAAGACTCTCCCAGGATGGAACACAGATATATCAAATGCACGAACATTTAAGGACCTACCTGTCAATGCGCAAAATTATGTTCGATTTATTGAAGATGAGCTTCAAATTCCAGGTAAATAGAAATATTTATTTAAGCAGTTCTCCTTGTGCCTGTTTTGACCCTTTCATTCTGGTAAGTCTGTCTCTAGCTCTGTGACATTTATACTCATTTCTTTTGCTTTATAACTACAAACCCTTTTGTATCTTCACCATCACCAAAAATGGTTTGTGGGTTTCTGAATATTTTCCCCCCTTTGAGACTGAATTGTCCTTGAAAATGGGGGAGATTTTCTTGATTAGATATTGGGAGATAATAGGTACTGAATATAAGACATCTTATTTTTTTAAAAAAGGTAAGAAAATAATTAATGGGTACAAATACCAGGAACAACGATTTTTAAAATTACTGCTTAACTTGGGAGGGACCAGAGAGCATTATGTTGTGTGAACTAACTCAGTCTCATAAGGATAAATACTGCACAAGACCATTGTTGTAAAAACAGGATAACTAGTAACGTGTATGGGTATCCAAGGGGGGAAGGGTGGGAACAGGGTTGAGGATGGGCAAGGGAGAAATTATATAGGGTCACATAATTTGGTGAGTGGAAGGAAGGGGTAAAGAAAATGGGAAAGATCTGGCAGGGATCTGGAAAGACGGTAATGGTGGGCATAGTTCAATATTGACTGATTTCATAAAATCTAATGAATGAGAATGATTATATGAAGGATAGTGTAAAACACAATATATATGAACTTTGTATGTAAACCAATGTAAAGTTTTTTTTAAAAGATACATTTAAAAGATACTTATTTTTTTTTAAAAAAGGAAAATACCAATTATCAGCTGGCTACGAATAACCAAGTTCTGGCTGTAACTGGCTGTGTAACGTCATTCTCCCACCAGACAGCATCTCTTTCCTTTCCATGATGAACAAGAGGTCTGCTGGTTGGTGGACGCTGTCCTCCACTGTCTCATTATATACTTTAATTTTTGTTTGGTCATTTATTTAAAACATGTACCTTGTGGGGTTTTTTGTTTGTTTGTTTTTTGTGTTATTTTTTTTATGGTTCATTTCAAGCATGTGTCTTGTCTTTCAGGCTACTAGCTGCCTATCCCAGCTTACTTTCACATTTAGTAAGCATTGCTCTTACTCAGTGAGGGGTGGGGGGTGTGTGTTTGCTCGCTCAGCGTTATTTTATTAACTATAAATAGCAGTGAGTCTTAACAGTGACCTCTGCAAAATTTCACATAGATTTCTCTGACGGTACTCAGTGCAACCCAGTGATTGATTAGCTAAAGCCAAATGCTTTAAGTGACACAGACTCTGTGGTGGTTGGGTGTACCACCAAGTCGGAACTGACCCATAATTGACTCTCTGACTGGTTTTCACAGCATAAGTAAATCACCCAAGGCAGAATCTGTCCATCCTCCTGAGGAATAGCTGGTGGATTTGAACCACATGCCTTGGGGATTGCAGTGCAGCTTCTTGCCACTAGACTACTAGAATTCTGGTATAGTAGGGTAGTTACTATTAGACTTGTGTATGGTGGGCAGTTACTAAGGGTGTACAATTAAAGTATTGTTCCCATCTAGATATTTTTACTTTTGAGATACGGGAATTATGAGCATCCTCGTACTGGTTTCGTTATCTAGAACTTGATCAGAGTTGATTTTTGTGTGCTGTTGAGTTGGAACCAAACCATATCTGACCTTCCTGTGGGTTTTCAGAGGCTGTAAATCACACGGGAGGAAATGCCCTTTTCCCCCCTCCCTCTGGTGGATTCAAACCGACCGCTTACCTTCCTGCTGGCAACGCACCTCCTTACCATTAAGCTACCAGAGTCCCTACACACCCCAGAAACACAAACCACCCTCCTGTACCATCTTCGTAAACTTTGCCCAGTTTTGCAGCCGTTGTATCAGTCTATCTTGTTGAGATTCTTCTGCTTTTTCACTGACTCTACTTTTCCAAGTATGACTTTCCAAAGTCCTCTTTGCCAGAGACTGGTCCTTTTTGTTAACATGCCCAAAGTCTCATTGCTCTTAACTACCCTACTCATAAATTAAGATGTTATAAACGTCAGGCAGTTAAACAGCAGTGAGTCTCACAGTGACCTCTGGCTGCAAGGTAAGCACTTGGCTGCCTGCCCTTCACGGATCATGGCTCCATGTTCTGGGTAGAAATAAGCACAGACCCTTAACAGATTTAAGAAAAAGACAGCAACGGGCAGGGAGAGTGAACAGGTAAGTGAAGCCAGAAAAGTAGGGGGACTGCTTATCTCTCAAAAATTGAACATTATCAATGAACTTAACGCTGGTCTTTTTTCCCCTCCTAGTTAAATGGATTGGTGTTGGGAAATCCAGAGAATCTATGATTCAGCTCTTTTAAAGATTTCCAGTGAAATAAGATACACTCCTGAAGAGAGGGAGGAAAAAGACTCAGACACTTCACTTCTAATCTGAAAATGCAAGAATAAAGACCTTGCCGGGCACAGTAAGGCCTGCCATTGTCTCCAGTCTCGTCAATGGAAGTGGACTTCGGCATATTTCCAGGTCAGCTTCTGTTAGCTGCCGTCATCGCCGAATCATTCGTTGCTCCTGCTGCTCATGGTGCCACATTTCTTCTTAATGTTTAGTGGTAGTGAAGTCCATGCTGTTTGTAAACAGGAAGATAATTACTTTCAGTGTAGTTTTTCTTCATTCTTGGCATTGTGTTCTTAGGTTTTGCTCCCTGTTAGATTATAAGAACAATTAATGCAATTTTGCACACATACTTTTTACATTCTGATCATTCAATTTTGTCTTTGCTGTTAGGAAAAAAATGATTAATTGACAGGAGTTCTGTAAATTTATGTAACACTTTACGTTCTGTTAAAATTGTGAACTGTTTATTTTCTGCTGAGACCATTGCAAAACCGAGCTTTGTGTAGGGACAGGGGTCATTTTAAGTTCTTTAATTTGTATAGAGTACAGAACTACTTTCTCTTTGTAAATTATTTAATAAATTGTACAAAATGTTCAAAGAGAAAAGGTGTCCCCAAAACAATAATCTTAATTATTTTTTTAAACAGTCATTAGAATATCTGTTGTGATATTTGGTGGATATTTAATTTCAGACATTAACTCTGCAATGTATATCTTGCCTTTTTCTATCTTCCTTAATCTAGTGGATTTTTTTCCTCCAATATTGTGCCTGCCAGTGTGCATAACTGTTTATACCTGTCCAAATGAGCCCTTAATTGTCAGCCATGATTTTAGGCCTTTATTTCTCCTTTCTTGGTAGGAGGGGCGGGGGGAGGGAGAACATTATTTGACAGTTAGGCTTAACATATTGTGTTGTAGATTATCCTTCAATGAACTATCTTAAATGTTTAAATTAGGTGCCACTTAAATTTATTTTATTATACCATCAATAGCTGATTAAAAATAACCAAATATTTCTAGTACACTTTGTGTGTGGTGTTTTTCTTTTGCTACGAGAGGTCGTTATGGTCATACAAGTAAGGAGGAGCTTTATTTTTGCAGTGTGTGAGGATAAGGTGAGAAGATATTATAAACCATGTCTCTGCAAGAGTCTAAGTATCTCTTTTCAATGGACATATTTTAATGAGTACTTGATTCAGGAGAATGAACAATGTTGGGCTCTGCATAGAAAGTACATCTCAGATGACTTACAGACGTATCAATCAGTCATTACTTGTGGGTAAAAGTTTACTCTGAGCGAAACTAAATGGGCTTTTATGTCTCCCTACATGAATAAGACTGTTGTTGTTATACCATCAAGTTGCCTGCAACTCGTAGTGACCCTGTGAACAACAGCTCTGAACCCTGCTCAGTCCTGAGCTAACCTTATTGTCTCTGAAACACCTACCCCATTACCCAAGCCAATCCATCTCATGGAGGGTCTTCATCTCTTGTGCTGTCCCTCTACCTTATGAAGCATGATGTCCCTCCTTGCAACACACCCACAGTATTTCAGATGAAGCTTCAGAATCCTTACCTCCAAGATGCAGCCTAGTTTCACCCTCTCTAGGACGAACCTATTTGTTTTCCGATCAGTCCATGGTATATTCAGTACTTTTATTCAGCACAACAGCTCAAAGACATCAATTCTTCTTCAATCATCCCTAGTCATTGTCCAGTTTTCTGATGCATAGCAAGTAATTCCAAAGACCAAGGCCTGGAGCAGACACGCCTTAGTCTCCAGACTTAAATCATTCCTTTTCAGTACTCTGGGGATACCCCTGACAGCAGACTTTTCCAATGCAATTCATGTTTTGATAAATAAGACTTCTTGTTAGGTGCTGTTGAGTCATAGATGACTCACAGCGACCCTGTGGACAAAAGACCTGAACACTTGTAGAACTTTCATCGTTTCTCCATGTTCATAGCAGGCAAGCTATTTCAGAAATGGATGCCACTCCTGCTTCCAAGCTTGATTTAATCGGAAAGCTCCACCAAACACTGTCCTCCTTGGGTAACCATTATCACATTTTACATATCAGTGTTACAGTGTTAAGCATCACAGCAACCATGAGTTACCTCTGTACAGCAAATGGACAGACCATTGCTATACCACTTAGAATTATGTTTGACCAAAACCAAAATCCAGGTCTGAGGGCTGCAGATCTCTCTGATACACAGCAAGTAATTACAGACACCATGGCCTAGATCAGGTGCATGTTAGTCAATAGACTGATGTCTTTGCTCTTCAGTTCTCTGGAGAGGTCCCTGACAGCAGATCTTCCTAATGCAATTTGTCTTGATTTCTTGACTGCTGGTGCCAAGAGTGTTGATTGTGGAACCAAACAAGCTGAAGTTATTAACAAGCTCAATCTCTTCTCCATCTATCATGATGCAGCCAGTTGGCCCAGTGGTGAGAATCTGTTTGATTTATGTTGAGTTTTAAACATACATACATACATAAAAGTTTAATTGTAAAAATAAAGCTAATATTTATTTACTACTATAGATCTGACAGACTAGGACTTCTGAAATAGCAGGTCTCCAAAAATCCTACGTACAACAGAACACATGTAGATAACAAAAAGGGCAACTGAGGCTGAGCTTTCAGGTATGGAAATCAAAGGAAGAGGAACAGTTGTAAGCAGACACTAGTGATTGGAACATGGAATGTGAGAACCATGAATGTAGGAAAATTAGACATTGTTAAGAAAGAAATGGTACTCATATTGACATACTAGGCATTGGAGAGATGAGATGGACCGGCATAGGGCATTTTGAGTCAGAAGATCATATATTTCTCTAGAGATGAAAAGGCGAGGAAAAATGGAGTTGCTTTCATAGTTAAAAAGTGATTTCTAGATCCGTCTTGAAATACAACATTGTGAGTGACAGGATAATATCCATACACCTATAAGGAAGTCCAGTGAATACCACTGTCATTCAGATATATTTATGTACCAACAACCAGAGTCAAAGAAGAAGGAATAGATGATTTCTACCAACTTTTAAAGTCGGAGATCGAACGAACATGCAATCAAGATGCATTGATAATAATGGGTGACTGGAATGCAAAAGTTGGGAACAGAGGATGAATCAGTAGTTGGAAAACATGGACTTGGTGAGAGAAATGAAGCTGGAGATAGAATGATTGAATTTTGCACAATCAATGACCTATTCATTGCAAATACATTTTATAAGAAACATAAACGCAGGTTATACACATGGATTTCACTTGATGGTATGCATAGGAATCAGACTGATTATATCTGCAGATAAAA